>NC_089754.1:19887802-20012802 GCF_040412425.1 Macrobrachium rosenbergii | reverse complement strand
ACAGAGACGAAAACCATTACAAAGGATCGGCAGAGCCATAAGTGAAGAAATGACAGAACTGTCTGCTAAAGAGAAAGCAATGCTCATTGAAGAACGGGTCATGAACAATGTTCTAAATGGTGTTTTGTGATAGAAAAGTGAATCTAAGCTGGAAATAGACATCACATTATTTGTCCAGTGAAATTTTGAATATTAAATCCCCTTGGTTGGACATTGTCTTGGCATATGCACCTCTGTTGCCCCCTCCCCATACTCCCCCTCAATCTTGTTTTAATCTTTTGCTCTCTTTTATTTATACACGCACACGCAAAATTACGCACGCACACAGCATAACTGGTATGGGTCAGGTTTTAAACCTGTAAAAGTCTACCTAGGATTTTCAGTTCTCGTTATGTTCTGGATGCTGTCTAATCTCTTTTCGGAGAGGGTCGAGCATACAAATTTGGGTCTCTGTCGTAGAGGAAGAACAAGTTTTGATATTGTTTTTTTTTTCTGCTAGACTGTTTAGTATTCACATCTTTCCCCTATGTCAGGAAATTTATAATCATATTGCAAATTTTGCACATATTTCTTCTGAATACTAATGAGGTTTTTCCTGAGAGAGTCGGCCTCTTTCAAGATTTCCCCGCAATTTCTCGTGTCCTGTTTTATTTATGAAGGCTCGCCCCGTACCTTCCAGAAATAATAATTCTGTTTCAATGGAAAATAGATATGGCGGGGTGCAAAATGAAAGGCATTGTACATGCTCTTCATACCTACTAATTAATGACGCTCTTTATGGAAACATTATTGCGTGTGCTTGATCATTTTCATCCTCAAATTTACGGTACATAATAGTCCATATGCACGCTTGTGTTACATGCATGCAAATACTCTCTCTCTCTCTCTCTCTCTCTCTCTCTCTCTCTCTCTGCCCTTGCGTGGAAATTCATCACATATTTACGCTAACCCACTGGATCTTGCTAATATTCTCCTCCGTCTCTCCAGTCAATGATTAGGTGACAGAGCAGTTTTCTCAACCTGTTTATTAGATCATGAGAGTAATGTGATGTATCATTGCTTTTATTATTTGCTTTCTGGGATCTCATGGACGTGGATGTCGGCACGAATACAGTTTTCCCTGAGAAGGAATGTCTTTTTTGACATTTAATGAACTGTCAGGGCGCATACGGAAGCTCGTGATGATAGTCATTTGTTCAAGCATGGTTTACCTTCTATTAAAGATGGACGCTGTAGATCTTTTCAGAAATTGTCGTCGATTATACGAAAGACTTTTATGGTGTCGTGTGACTTTTTGTAATGGGGAGGTCGCGTTTCCATTAAGCCGGATCTACAATGCCGGGAGTCATTTAATAGACAGACACTGGCCACTGAATTTATCTTGTCATTTTTTCTGGCAATTATCTAGCCTTCGTTGTTGCCAAGATGGCTGAACATCACGTCTCCAACTGTCGTAGGTTATACGAAAATATATAATATAGAAGAGGGACCTTTGATTAGTTATCATGAAGGACGTAAACCTAACTTTCTGTTTGTGTCTAACCGCTCTTTATTACTGTTGAGCCCGCATTCTCGTAACTCGTCCAGAGCAGTTCATTACGAGACATATGCGTGCGCTCACGTTATGAAAACCTGCATGGTAATTAGATAATTGCAGCCGCACATGGCTGCCACGGGACTGCCACTCCGGTAGTCAAATGGCAGTCCGGGACTTCCTCCCGCCTGCCATCTGGGCGCTGAGCGCCGAAAATTAATAAAATCAATGGCATGTTATTTTCCACCGCCCTTTTCATTAAGCCTGATTTGCATAAACGCGTCAACGTCCCGGCTATCCTATGCGCTGGCTTAGCGCTATTATCGGGCCCTTTGGACAATAGCCACGTCACTTTTTCCCTTTTAGCATCCAACCTCTGTCGTGCTTCCTATTTCAGGCATGGTGCGTCAGAGAGAGAGAGAGAGAGAGAGAGAGAGAGAGAGAGAGCCATATCCGAGCGCGCAAGTGCGTGGATGTGCGCCATGTTTGCACCTGTTTGTTAAGATTATGGTGTTTTGATTATTCATAATGGCAGATTATTTTCGCTCCCACATCGAATATTCATGAGAAGAGGAGGAGGAGTTGGTTGGGATTCCCTCTAAGCGTTAGTTTTTTTTTTTTTTTTTTTTTTTATTCTGGCGCGTATTTTCTCTGATCATTTTCGCTTAAATGATCCAGTTTTAAACACTTGATCAATTCTTTTCATATTGCTCCCTATATAGTTTATAATTTCTCTCTCTCTCTCTCTCTCTCTCTCTCTCTCTCTCTCTCTCTTTATGTATGTATGAGGTTAATTGTGTATATCAGCGTGTTTATATGTACACATATTCACGAAGATGATTGTACATGAAAGGAAAGGGTACGCACATAAACACACTCACACACACACAGACCCGAGCGCGCGTGCGCATATCTCAGTGGAAGAGTAATGTGTCGCAGTCGCAAAGACCAAGGTTCGATTCGACCTTGTAGCCCTCCAGCCAACCTCACTGTGAATGCGTTAGGGTCATGGAAAGGATATGGAACTATCAAGTATCAAACTCATCCCTAGAGATTTGCTGAGATCAGGAATGATGCAATCTTAGGTTTCTTCTCTATTAAAGAAGAAAAGGGGCTTTGCTGATTATATATGTTTATAAATTTTGCTGTGCTGATATGGTTATAAATTTGTGTATATGTATATGTACATATATATATGTATACATATATATATATATCAACATGTGTATATATGCATAATATATATATATATATATATATATATATATATATATATATATATATATATATATATATATATATATATATATATATATATATATATATATATATATATATATATATATATATATATATATATTGTTCTGTCAATGACGTCTCTTATTACTCTTACATAAAAGTACTGGACGGTCATGGAAGAACAACGCTCTTATCTCTGAAAAATATAGTAAACCTGTAACTCTTCGACCTACATATCCTAACACGTACTTTGCGTCCAGCAAGAAAGCATTTAAATGAGCTAAAGATCTTGTCTTCTGTACCATACATTTGCCTCTAATGATTCTATCGTAAGATTTTTCTAGAACGATGTACGTCACATAAAGCGCTTTCCGTTTTACTTTGTAATCCAGGCACCCTCTCCCTTGTCTTAACCCTTACTATCACTGTTCTTCTTTCATTTTCTGTCTTACTTTCTTAATTAGAATCTAATAATTTATTTTCTCTGGCATATTTAACAGATGCCCGTATAATTCTGACAGTTACTTCTGTCACGTTTACCTCATATGTTTTCTTCCTTCAGCTCTTCAGCTGAAAACCTGTATGGACAGTCACCTGACTATAAATCACAAGAGGGCTCTAAACTGCAATCAGCCAGCAGAGAGGGAAAAGTTATACGAAAAGGTGATAAATAAATAAATATGAGGAATAGATAATAAGACCAGTACACCTTATAGGAGATTAGGAGAAAGCAGGAATGAATGTCCTCTTTGCATATACTGTACAATTGGAGATCAGAAGATTCCACAACTACACTAAATAAACTATTTCACATTTTATCTGTAGCCAAGATAAAACTCATAGCAAACTGAATAGTATTAAGCATGATACTAGAAAATGACACACTTTGCATCAGCAGCCTGCCTCCATACAATGGAACAATTATTCCCCCTCACTGAATCCTTCAGAACATTTCCTTCGTAGAGAAAAACCTTATAAAACCTGGTCAACCACTGCTACCACTATCACTACAGTGCTGCAGCACATCACTTGAAATCCCATCAACTCTGGGTGTTTCTTCCACATGAATTCTGGTGTTACACCAACACTTTCCACTCTTTCATCAATAATTTCTGCCTGTCTTTTATCTTCCACTCGCAACAATTCTTCAGTGAGTTTACTTCATCGACCCAAAACTTCATTCAGATATCATCACTCCATTTGCATCATTTATTCTGAGATCTATTCGGTGATAACCCTTCCTCTGTGCAATGTCTTCCCTGTGGAACACTTATTATCCCCAATGTCCTTATTCCCCTTTTCCCATCTATTCTATTACTGTCATTTTTCTAAGTCACTTTCTTTTTTCATACCCTATCTATTCTATCTATTTTATCTGTCATTTTTCTAAGATCTATTTATCTATCTATCTGTATATGTATATATACATCTGTAATATATATATATATATGTATATATATATATATATATATATATATATATATATATATATATATATATATATATATATATATATATATATATATATATATATATATATATAATATATCAGTGATGATAATTATAATATATATATATATATATATATATATATATATATATATATATATATATATATATATATATATATATATATATATACATATACAATTTGATACTATATACATAATATATATTTATTTATTTATCTGTTTCTTTACTTATTTATTTATAAATTTGGCGTGTGTATGTGTATACATATGAACGCATGCACACGCACTTACATGCATACATATATTTATGTGCTTGTGTATGTCCACGCCCTCCTGTCTTTATCCATGTGCATGCGCTTGCAACGACATAATAGATTTGATGGCAACTTTTTATTGTACATAATTACTTATTACTCTATTATCATAACAGAGGAGGTAAAAATCTCTCTAATGGAACTAGTAATTTGCAGAGGCGTTCCGAATACGGTACTCTTTATGCTATTAACACCGGCGAAACACACGCATACACAGAGAAAATGCCATTATTGTTATTAACATTAAGCATGGGGTGGGAATGAGCGAAAATCACACAGTTAGAGCTGCTTTTGATTTTGTTTCTTTTTGTTGATTACGAATTCTCCTTTTGTTTTCCTTTTTAAGTATTCTAATAGTTTTCTGTAAATGAAAACTATTGTGCCGGCTTTGTCCGTCCGTCCACCCTCAGATCTTAAAAACTACGGAGGCTAAAGGGCTGCAAATTGGTATGTTGATCATCCACCCTCCAATCATCAAACATACCAAATTGCATCCCTCTAGCCTCAGTAGTTTTTATTTTATTTCAGGTTGAAGTTAGCCATAATCGTGCATCTGGCAACGATATAGGACAGGCCACCATCGGGCAATGGTTAAAGATTCATGGGCCGTGGCTCATACATATTATACCGAGACCACCGAAAGATAGATCTGTTTTCGGTGGCCTTGATTATACGCTGTACAGAAAACTGGATTGCGCTGAATAAACTTCGGCTCATTTTTACTTGTTCTTATTTTGATGTCAGTTTATATGAGTTAACTCAGAGAGAGATGTTTTTAAAATTCACTTGAGGGCCTCTGGACTTTGAATATGATTTAGTTAATTCGAGTTGATGTGACTAATTTGTGTCAAATTGAGTTACTTATTTTTTTGTCTGAAAGCGAAATTGATACACTAGAAGCTGATGAAAACCTGAATGTGCTTCTGAATGAAGACCCAGTTTTTGAAGCACAATCAGGCAGACTGATTTATTATGAAGATTATATGAAAGCGGGACTCTAACGAATAATATTATATTTATATCATTATACTTGTATGATTCCATCACGGAGAACATGGTAAATAAACCAGTTTCTGATGAATGATAAATCTGGAAAAAATGAAAGATGACTATAATGGAGCTTGTGTCTAAGGTAATTCTTAATGAATCATTTTCGTTACTCGGCTGTTCCCCGTAGGGGGCAGTGCTGTAGGCATTAGTTAAGGTTCTTTGCAGCGTGCTTTCGGCCCCTAGCTGCAACCCCTTTCGTTCCTTTTGCTGTACCTCCTTTCATATTCTCTTTCTTCCATCTTACTTTCCACACTCTCCTAACAGTTGATTCATAGTACAACTGCGAAGTTTTCCTCCTGTTACACCTTTCAAACTTTTACTGTCAAGTTCCGTTTCAGCGCTGAATGACCTCATAGTATTTAAGCCTTTGGCTTAAGTACTATATTCAACTATATTCAGTTACTCGGCTGTTCAAAATTAGTTGTAGACGTATAGTTGTGGGTGTTTTCAAATTGTGCAAACGTTTAGGTTTACATTACCCATGATCCCCTAATTATTCTTCACCGTTTGTTGTAAATGCTGTGGTGAGTGTTAGTGTGCTGTCACAGATGATTATTTCAGAAAAATTACAGGCGTCAAAAGGTGTTTGGTAATGTATCACGTGCTGAATCATATGGAGCATTAAAAAACATTTCTTACTTTAAGAAGCAGTTAATATGTTGTTAAGCAATTAACATACTTAATATTGTCATTTAGTAAATAGTTTTATCAAGTAGAATGGGATGCCTGTCGAAAAGTTGTCAGCTTTTCTTAGTTTTGGCTGAACATATGCTTTAAGTGTTAAGTATTGTTTTACAACCACATAAAATGGTGCCATTGTGACAGCTCCTCAAGTCAACTTTTTTTTTTTAACTAAACGCCTGTCTTTTCAAAAGGTTGAAATGACCATTTTTTTATTTTTTTGTAAAGCACCTGGTTGAAAGTGACTTCAGTCTTACTGAAATATATTTAGGTTATTAGAAGCAACTGCATGAAAATACTTTGATTTATGCAGGGTATTTAAGTTTCATGATTACTGAAGTTTAACAGAATAAAAGTCAGCAGCGTTTTTTCTAAGTTTGGCCAAAGGCACACTGGGACCTATGAACTAATTGTAGCGCAAATAAAGAGGAAAATGGCAGTAAAAGTAATGCACAAGAGAAAATATTTGAGCAAGAACTGAAGTTTAACAGTGCTGGCTGTTAGATCAGCGTTTTAGATGAATAACATCTGTTATTTTGGTCAGTGACTTGAAATAATGCTTTTAGTCGACTTAGAATAAAACAAGTAAAAAATCCATCAAAGTTTCTTCGGCGCAATCGATTTTTCTGTACAGCTGCTACAGCGTATAATCACGGCCACCGAAAACAGATCTATCTTTCGGTGGCCTTGGTATAATGCTGTATGAGTCACGGTCCAAGAAACTTGAACAACGGTCCGGTGGTGGCCAGAAGCGCGATTATGGCTAATTTTAACCTTAAATAAAATCAAAACTACTGAGGCTAGAGGGCTGCAATTTGGTATGTATGATGGCTGGTGGGTGGATGATCAACATACCAATTTGCAGCCCTCTAGCCTATGTAGTTTTTAAGATCTGAGGGGGGACAGAAAAAGTGCGGACAGAAAGAAGTGCGTACGGACAGACAAAGCCGGCACAATAGTTTTCTTTTACAGAACACTAAAAAACGATGCGAGGCCAAAGTATTATAAAATCTGATGTATCTTGAGATTAAAAGATTTTAGCACTTTGGCTTCAAGCGCCAAGTAATATCCACTTACGTAAACATGTAGGTTTGACATTTTGACGGGCTATTCACTGATATTTCACCTGTAAAAGACAAGTTGGAAGCCAGCCTCATCGAGTGGCATTACACAATAGATCCGAACTTATAATATCTAAGTTCGTGACAGTAATTAAGTATGTGTCTGAAGGTTAGTGTAAACTATTTAGTGACATATTTATTATCACATATCATATGTTGTTATATGTTTCCTGTTTTTGGGGTTGCTGCGGGTACTCGTCATCTCTTTTAATTACTCCCAGGGGGTTAGTGCCGTCAGTGCATCTCACTCGTTGCACTGTAGGCATTACTTAAGAGTTCTTTGCAGCGTCCATTAGGCTTATAGCTGCAACCCCTTTCATTTCTTTTACTCTACCTCCGTTCATATTCTGTCTTCCATCTTTCTTTCCACCGTCTCCTAAAAATTGTTTCCTAGTGCAGCTGCGAGGTTATCCTACTGTTACACCTTTTAGTCTCAATTTCCCTTTCAGCGTTGAATGACCTCATAGGTCTTCCAGTGCTTGACCTTTGGCCTAAATTTTATATTCCAATTCCAATCTCTTTTATTCATGATTTACCAAAACGATTGCAGATTAACTTCCTCCATTTGCGGTTTCTGCTTAATTTAGAGTGCCACTTTTATTTTCCTTATGCCGAGCGGTAGCCATATGCCTTATATCTTGAAAACTTTAGCTTTTGTCGTAGCTACTCTCCCATGTCTTCAACATTCTTGGGCTAGAGTTCCTTTGCTTTAGAGAGCATTGGTGCATAGTATTTTTCTTTTTATATTGACAAGAATTTAAAAGGTTTTTATTGTTACGTACAAGTAATTAGGTTTTATCTTTTGTTCTTTGATATAAAATAAATGTATTAAACTAAATTTAGTGGTATACCATAAAAATGATTTCTTATTACAAATACCTAAAATGAAGGGATACAAGCCCCTTCAAAGTGACCAGCTTGTAAGAATGACTTTATTACATTATCAAACTGCTGGCATTAGCAATTGAGCAATATGCTCTCTTCCAGTACCAAACACTCCCTTTATTATGATTTTTCTTTATGCTAAAATTATTCAGAAATTATTCAGGGCTATAAATTGAGTAGACTTTATAATCTATAGTAATTTTTAGATAAGAAACGCAACGTAAAATCCTCGACACTCGCAGAGTGATTTATGTAAAGAATTTGTATTAAATATGCACCAACATGTTGAGATTTATTTTCCCGTAAAGTATATTCCCTGACATTTTCAATTAAGAATCAATACATATCATGGAATAAACTACAGCCATGGCGAAAATGATCGTAGATTATTTAATGAACGTGCCCTGACCCATGATGGATTAACAGAGTTAACTTCATTCTCAGACTTTACGAATCTTTGCGGACCGAGCGGGATGATAAAAATTACCTTTGAACAATAACAGGGCTACGTAAAATAACAGCAAATGATGAATGAGAGCATT
The DNA here is from genome assembly GCF_040412425.1 of Macrobrachium rosenbergii. Classification (NCBI taxonomy): domain Eukaryota; kingdom Metazoa; phylum Arthropoda; class Malacostraca; order Decapoda; family Palaemonidae; genus Macrobrachium; species Macrobrachium rosenbergii. The sequence continues at coordinate 20,003,964 of NC_089754.1, read as the reverse complement.
AGTTCTAATGATAATCATTACATTACCATTACGAAGTGATGGAAACGGTCGCTACCTTGTGCACTGGTTAATAATGATTAATCACGACAGAAATGATTATGATAATTATGTCATTAGTAACATGCTTTCAATAAGAGAATCTCCCCGCACGCTCATTTGTTACGCACTGCTGTCTCCTGAACGCGGCTTAATTACAATTTTTTTGTTATTACGCTCACAACTCGCCTTTCGTTTCTGCTGCTCTTGCGAGTGGGTTATTAATATCTATCTCAAGTTGGCTGTGCTTTACTGAATACCTTTTTGATGTGCAGTGTGAAAGCCACAATATATTTGTTGGTCATGAGAGAGAGAGAGAGAGAGAGAGAGAGAGAGAGAGAGAGAGAGAGAGAGAGAGAGAGACATTAAAGTTTCGTTAGTTTGACGTTACACGATTTAGTGGATTATTATTATTATTATTATTATTATTATTATTATTATTATTATTATTATTATTATTATTATTATTAAGGCGATGAACTCCTATTCACATGGAACAAGCCCACAGGGGCCATTGACTTTGGAGGCTTAAACAATAATATTAGTCAGTTATACCAGGTACGTACACTAACCATAAGTGGATTTACCAAAGGAACATCTTTCCTGGGAGCATGTCATGATAGTAAGTTTCCGTTGACTTGCCATTGCAATATTATTTTAACTGCAAATACTGTTCTACAACTTGCAATGTTCTGACAAGTTTACGAAAACCGAAGGAAAGGACGACAACGACCAATATTTTCTGAGGAAAATACTGTTGAACAAGGATTCACAATATAGGTCTGCCGTCAAATCAACATATCGTGACTTTGCCCTGCTGCGATGTGTTCCAAATTTGCCATTTACAATTCGACAACACTTGTTTGTAGATATTTGAATGGAGACAAGAACAAAGGAAAAAAACTATAATAACTTGCACCTATGGGAGTTGAATGATGATTAAGTACTTCAGTTTCTGGAGTCATGCTTGTATTAGTTGTTCTGGAACACACAAATAGCATAGCATGTTAAGAAACCTGCAGATGCATTCTACTTTGAACTTTTCCAGGTAAATAAAAAGCAAATTGACATACTTCTTCATCATTTTATTTTGTACATTGTCTTATTGTCCAAGGGACATATATCCATTTATATGAAAAGGATGATATGCTATTTAAATTCTTCGTATTAGCGTTAAAATTGTTCACCAAATATTCCAATTGCATATGTAAATGACGACCGAACAGTGTAGATATAGGCAGTGAATAGAGTGTTTGCCTAATGACATATATCCATTTATATGAAAAGGATGATAATGCTATTTAAATTCTTCGTATTAGCTTTAAGATTGCTCACCAAATTTCCAATTGCATATGTAAATGACGACCGAACAGTGTAGATATAGGCAGTGAATAGAGTGTTTGCCTAGTGTTTGTTATAAAGAACCTGTGTGAGAAGTTTGAAAGTAGAGGGAAAATCTGTATGCGGCACACATTGACCCTGTAAATATTTATGATAGATTCAGCAGAGAGGCATTGTGGAGGTGTTGGAGGTCTATAGTATAAAAGATAAGTTGCTGAGAGTGAATAATCGTTGATATAATGGAAGAAAGCTTGTGGTCGATAAGATTGCGTTGTTTCCCCATAGCTGTTTAGTATCTGCAGCTGGAGTGGATTAAGGCTAGATGTTAGAGAAAGGACATTAGGTGTTGGGTGTATAGCTGTGGGATAAGGAACTGAGTTATGAATGGAGTGTGGAATGATGTAGTATTGGTTGGGGATAGTGAAGAGAAACTGCAGAGAAGTAAGAAAGAGTATGAAATGGGTTGCCAGTAAGAAAAAATTGAGGGTTAATGTTAACAACAGTAACTTTAGGATAGTAAATGGAAACTATATATATATATATATATATATATATATATATATATATATATATATATATATATATATATATATATATATATATATATTATATATGTGTGTGTATGTGTGGGTAATATATTATATATATATATATATATATATATATATATATATATATATATATATATATATATATATATATATATATATATATATATATATATATATATATATTTTATATATATATATATATATATAATATATAATATAAGATATATATATATATATACTATATATATAATATATATATATAAATATAAATATATATATATATAATATAAGATTATATATATATATATATATATATATATATATATATAGCCATATATATATATATATATATATACCATATATATATATATATATAATATATTTATATATATCCTTCTGTTATGTATATATATATATATATATATGATATAAATATATATATAATATCAAAAAATTTTCACATTTTCTGTTAAGCAGAAAATAGAAAGGGAAGATTTATTTCTCCCCATGAAGAATAAAGTAAGCGTAAGACTCTGCGGGGAGGGGTGGCTTTAGATCTTCATAAACATAAATAACAAAAAAGCGATTTTTTTGCCGCTCAACAGAAGATTAGGTGGGTTCAAATAATAGACCCCCTAAGGAGAAGATTACCGCAGCCACAGCTATCACTTGCGGAACCTTACCTCGTTCCAAGGACCACTTTTAGGGAGACCTTATTAAAGCGCTGGAGTTTCGAATATCCTTCTGTTACTGTAGAGGGGTAAATGTATGCTACTGACGAGAAATTTGCTAATATACAGAGGAAAAAATCCCTGAACTTTTCTGTTACTATAGAAGGGAATGTATCTGAAAACGCTTTTGTTATTGTAGAAGAGAAAACATCTGTAAGCATTTCTTCTACTGTAGCAATAAGTATCCGAAAAACACTCTCCAACACGGAAGAAAAGCATCTATTGCTATAGTAGAGGAAGTATCTGTACATTCTTCAGAGCCACAAAAAAGAAAGCACCTGGACACGCTTCTGTAATTATACAAGAGAACACATTCCAAAGATTTCTCTTAGATTTCCCTTCCCAGACAAGGGAAAGCACCTGAAAAAGTCTTTGTAAGGAAGATAATGTATGTGAACGCGATTATGTTTTTAAAGAAAAGAAAATATATGAATACAATTTGTTAATATAGAATAGAAAACGTGAGTTTTTCCTGTTAATGTCTCTGTAAAGAAGAGGATGTGGTAGAACATGATTCTGATACTGCAGAAAAGAAATCTGAAAATATTTTGTAGAACAGAGTAGGCGAAATGCTCCTGTTATAAAAGAAGAGTTAGCTTGAAAACAGCTCTCTGTTTGTGGAAAATTGGTATAAATCAAACACCAAAGCAATAACAATTAACTGGAATTGGTTCCATCAAACACCCTTAAATATTCAAAATGCAGTTATTAATGTTAGATTTTTTTTAATAATCAAGGAACGTTTACAACCAGTTATGAAGTGTTTAACATATGTTTAAATTATTTTAAGTTATGTATGACTGAAGGACGAAGTTTGCACCAATATGCAGTAAATATCTCAGTTCCAGAGGTCCTTTATTCCTCACACCGTTGGACTGTGGAACAGCCTCCCAGAGGATGTCGTGCAACAGGAACTTCAGAAGTTCAAGCGAAGATGCAGTGCATTACTACCCAAATGCAATTCAACTTGTATTTTAATATTTTACTTACATTTTTATTTATCTACTAATTTGTTAATTTATCTGTTTTTCTAATAACTGATCTCTTTTTGTATTTCCCATTACCTTCTGTTACTTCTTCCGAGTGAATACCATATCCTTTGGAAGCTTGAATTTCAAGTCAACGACCCCTGTGGGCTTGTTCCATATGAATAGGGTTCATCTTTTGAATAATAATAATAATAATAATAATAATAATAATAATAATAATAATAATAATAATAATAATAATAATAATAATAATAATAATACCTGTTGTTTATCTTTCTTCTTATTTCTCTCTTGGTCTCTACAAACACATACGCGCACACATATTTATATATATGTGTGCTTGTGTTTGTGATAGGAAAATAGATAGATAGATAGAAAATAGATAGATAGATAGATAGATAGAGATATCACTAACAAAATCATTATTATTCACCATTCACTCCTACCATTGTACATGCCGTTATTCCTCAACCACCGGAACACTTATAAGCCGCTGTATAGCATACACTCATAGCAGGCAAAAATTCATTCTGATACAAACTACGCCCGTTGATGATTCGTAGAATATTTTAAAGAATAAAAAGTATTTTCTTGCACCCATAAAAAGAAGTCCCCGAATGCAAGATAAACTTCCAAGGCACTGCATTGGAGTTTTTGGCAAGTTCGTTCAGCTCATATAATGTTGTCAATACAAATCCTTGCTCACATACAGGGCTCACACGACACACGGAACTTCTCACGCTTTATGGAGCATTAGTCACTTTATCTTGATAACTTAATGTGCATGACATCTGGAATCCTGTGAGGGTACAGCTTTAATAGCGAACAGCTTAGTAAGTGGGATAATTCGTTCCACATGCGAGCTCCATACTGCCCTAAAATGGAAGACTGCAGTATCTGCAAAAATACAAAACAGAAAAATGGTAGATACTCCCTCGCCTTACCACTGACTTTGCAGATACTGCATATGACACCCCCCTAAATACTCGTGGAAAGCATTGAAGAATCATTCTGAAACTGCAGTAACTTGCGTATTAGTGTTTCACGAGCCCAAAAGGTGGCATATCTCAATTTCGAAAATTTTGCAGATACTTCAGTTCTCCATTTTAGGGCAGCATAGTCTAAGGAAGTTGGTCGTCTCAGTAATGACCTCATAATGACAGTGCTCTTCAGGAATGTGAAGCATCAGACTCAGAACCTGAAATTCTCCTCGGCAAAGGCTCGAGAGTTTGGCCGCGTCCCCCAGTGACTGAGGGAAAGCTGCAATCTTTAGGGTCATCTGGTTTGATCCGCCCTCTATCCCGTTGACTTCCAGATTGAAGAATTCTTTGGATTCCCTTGTATTCCTAAGATGATTGATCGCGCATCCTTTTAAGAGGCTAGCTTATCGTTACTTGAGAGGGCCATTAGCACTCCTGCGACATTGGCATTACTTGGTCTCCCTTGGTCTATTAAATAATAAAAAGTATTTGGGGCAAAATTTCTAGTGGTAGGATACACGGCGGAAATTTCAGTCAAGAGCGATGATTTAAATATCGTTCATAAACATCCAATGAAAACAGGCATGTGTTATAATAGTTTAATGAGAAACTCTTGCTCACATTTCACAAACTATGTGACAGGAGAGCGATAAGGACTTTACAGCGTTCTTGAGAAAAAAAAAAAAGGGGTAAAAACCAGTCAAAAAAATTTTACGTTGCACAGTTATCTAAGCGTTTGAATGTATCATTAACGCTAATGAAGGATAAAAATCTTTGCAGCATCATGTCGTACATCTGCGCTGCAATTTGGTTTAGTTTTATCAAGCTTTTAGAACAGGTTTAAGAGACGTAATCATTGGCTGACTCGAATATTGGATGTTGCCGATAGTGTTAGCGTGGAGAGTTAGAGTCTAGTAACAGTTTCCCTTGTCCGATCTGAAATTTAGCAACGGTAAATGCATGTGATTAGGACCGCCTCGTAAACATATGTTTCCGATGCGGAAATATCTTTATAAAAATACCCTGCGAATAAAGTGGGTGCGCTAGGAAGCGTAAATTTAGCATAAATTCACTCATAATTTTTTTTTTTTTAATGGAGGGTTGGTAGGGAGTGGTGGAATCAGCGATAAAGAGATGCTACAACTGTTATATGACCTAGATTTAGTATTTGTCAAAAAATGATAAAAGCAAATTAACACAGACAAGAAAAAAAAAGAATAAAAAGCTTTAGCTGCAGACTATACCTGTACTTATTTAACAATTCCACTGAGCTTGCTAAACATTAGCGAAAGGGAAATAACAGTATTTTCATTTGGCCTTCGACTCCTGTAAAAAGTCTAAATAAGCTGTGGTAAAACGCGTAATTGGTGAGTGACTACCCTGAGTACAATGGATAGCTTGATAAAAGCAATAATGAAAATTCTGTTTGGAAATTTACTCTTGCTTGACTATAAAATGTTTCTCGGAAAAAGGTGGAGTTAGTAAACATTGCTCCATTCTTTTTCGTTACCCCGTAGGGGGTTAGTGCCGTCAATGCACCTCATGCGGCGCACAGTAGGCATTACTCAAGATTCTTTGCAGCGTGCCTTCGGTCCCTAGCTCCAACCCCTTTCGTTCCTTTTGCTGTACCTCCTTTCATATTCGCTTTCTTCCATCTTACTTTCCACCCTCTCCTAACAACTGATTCATAGTGCAACTGCGAGGCTTTCCTCCTGTTACACCTTTCAAACTTTTACTGTCAACTTCCGTTTCAGCGCAGAATGACCTCATAGGTCCCAGTTCTTGGCCTTTAGCCTAAATTCTATATTCAATTCATATTCATTCTTTACCCTTTTACTAACATAACCAATTGATCATTTTATAATGGTTTCCTTAGAGAAATATGATTGGGCTGAAGTCCATAAGGGGGTCAGTCCCCTGGGTGCCCCTCACATGGTGCAAGTAGGTGTTACTAAAGGGTGTTTGCAGCGTCCCTTTAGCCCTAAGCTGCACGCACTCTATAGCCTTTTACTTCACCTCTATTCTCGCACCCTTTCTTCAGTCTTGCTGTCCATCCTCTCAAACTGTTATCTTCAGTTACTAAGATCTTCAGTGACTAAGATAATTTCTTTTTCTCTAATAACAGGTAATTGAAACAAATTGAAGGTTTGTCCATGGGCAACCCTATATCAGCTACCTCCGCTAATATTTTCATGAGTCACCACCAACAACAGTGGTCACTTAATTTCCCAAAAGAATTTAAACCTCTAATATATAAACGATATGTGGATAACACTTTCTTGGTTTTTGATAAAGAAGAACACGTTATACCCTTTTTTAACTATCTTTTTTAAGATAGTTAAAAAAGGGTATAACGTGTTCTATAGGGAAGGTAACCGGTGGTTTACTATTGTACCGTTCAGATACTCGTCACGACCTGATGACGTATACCAATAGTTTTTCCTTTGTTTTAGATTTTTCTATTTTCAGGCAATGATTATGATTTTATGTCAGGTTGGAGGAGATAAAATTCACGATAGAAAGAGAGGTCAGTAACAGAATACCTCTTCTTGATCTACTTATAGAAAAGATAAAAACAATTCTGAAATAAAAGTATCTGTATTAAGAAAACCTACTGCTGTCGGGGGGTTTTCTCCCAGTTCCACCCTTACATCCTTGCAATTCATCTCCTTTCTTTTTTGGGTCTCTTTATCTCGCTGTCCAGTGGCTTCAGCTCCTTCTTTTCACTGTCTTCAGCGCCTAATGGCCGAAAGTGTCTCAGGGCTTGGCAGGACACCCAAAATTTCGTAAAAGAAATCTGCGGAAAGTATCCAGTTAAGATTTTCCCATTTTTAACTTTTGTAATAGTATTTGTAAAAAGGTATCCAGTTAAGATTTTCCCATTTTTAACTTTTGTAATAGTATTTGTAAAAAGTTAAGTATACCTTACTTTAACCAGACCACCGTAAGTATACCTTAGTTTAACCAGACCACCGAGCTGATTAACAGCTCTCCTAAGGCTGGCCCGAAGAATTAGACTTATTTTACATGGCTAAGAACCACTTGGTTACCTAGCAACTGGACCTACAGCTTATTGTGGAATCCGAACCACATTATACCGAGAAATGAATTTCTATTACCAGAAATAAATTCCTCTAATTCTTCATTGGCCGGCCGGAGAAACGAACGTGAGTCTAGCAGATTGCTAGCCGAGTACGATATCGGCCCGTCCAATGAGTAACTAATGGTATTTGTATTCCATAAGGAATTAAGAACGGACTTCATACCCCCGTTATGTTACATCTACCTCCGCTTGCTAATTGAAGATGATCGTCTTTCAGACATCAGAGTTAATAGATTTAGCCTCCATTTTTATCATCTGGGATTTATCCAAGAAATTCGATGTAAGAATTTCTCGCAAACCTTTACGGGCCTTGAATTCTATGTAAACGTTTTGCTAAGCAATCTGTTTCCCCCTCGAGTGGTGAATGCAGCAGAGGAGTAATGACGGTTGGAAATGATCTCCACAGTTCATTTCATCCTCCAACCTGACATAAAACCATAATCATTGCCTGAAAATAGAAAGATCTAAAACAAAGGAAAAACTATTCGTACACGTCATCAGGTCGGGACGAGTATCTGAACTGAGCGGTACAGTAGTAAAGCACCGGTTTACCTTTCCTATAGAAATCTTACGACAACTTATTTTGTGCGTTATTGAATGGCCAGAAGTTGATCTTTCTGGTACAAAATACTAAATTCACAGCAGTGTCCTCTGAAAATCATCTGAACTTTTCAAGCAAACCTAATTTTATCAGGAAAACAGCCATCTATTACTTCTCCCTACGGCCTTCACTGAGGTATTAGTTCCTCGTTGGAGCCCTTCGTTGGCTGAGTCGGTTGAGCTTCAGACTGTCACTCGATGGGCCGGAGTTCAATTCCCCCGGCCGGCTGATGAAGAGTTAGAGGAATTTATTTCTGGTGATAAAAATTCCTTTCTCGCCATAATGTGGTTCGGATTCCACAATGAGCTGTAGGTCCCGTTGCTAAGTAACCAGTTGGTTCTTAGCCACGTAAAATAAGTCTAATCCTTCGGGCCAGCCCTAGGAGAGCTGTTAATCAGCTCAGTGGTCTGGTAAAACTAAGATATACTTAACTTAAGTTCCTCATTGGACGGGTCCGTATAGTTCTCGGCTAGCACTCTGCTGGGCTGCGCTCGAGTCACCAGCCGGTCAATAAAGAGTTAGAGGAATTTTATTTCTGATGATAGAAATTCATTTCTCGGTATAATGTGGTTCGGATTCCACAATAAGCAGTAGGTCCCATGGCTAGGTAACCAATTGGTTCTTAGTCACATAAAATAAGTCTAATCCTTCGGGCCAGCCCTAGGAGAGCTGTTAATCAGCTCAGTGGTCAGGTTAAACTAAGATATACTTAACTTAGAGAGAGAATGAGTATCTAATGGAGAGTTTATCCCAACCAGAATGAGGGATTACCTTGCCTGGGCGCATATTCCCCAACTGTATTATGGTTTGGCCAGACGAGTGGGCACCTCGGTTTTTTTGTTTGCCATGCCTCTAGGTTAGGTTAGGTTAGGTTGGGTTAGGTTAGGCTAGTTCAAGCGTAAAATTTTTTGTATTTTGGGCGTGGTAAACATATTGAGATTATTTTCAAGAAGATTCTATGGTTAGTTTTTAAGATATGGCATCCCGCTTTTTTCAGGGAAGGTTCCGAACCTTGTAGACTTACCACCATGTGTGTAATTCACTGTTAAGGCGAGCATTAGGTTAAAGCGAACATTCCTAGGTCGTTTATTTTCCATCTCGGAGACGATACCATCAAAGTTTCATGGGAGCTGAAAGTTAACATTCTAAGGTGGTAAAAGAATCAGAGAATATTCCTTGTCAGGATTATTGTGGTACCATTCAAGTGACCCACATGTTTGGTACAGAACCTGCTATCCAAACCAAACCTAATCCTATTCAGATATTCTTTAACTAAATATACAGTTAACCACAGTTAGTTTCGTTGCTCAGTAAGTTGTGGAACTTTCCTAACATTCGCTTCTCCTCTGTTTCACTTTTTTGTAGTTCCTCATTGGGCGGGTGGGTATCGTTCTCGGCTAGCAATCTGCTGGACCCGCTTTCGGTTCTCCGACCGGCCAGTGAAGAATTAGAGAAATTTATTTTTGGTGATAGAAATTCATTTCTCGTTATAGTGTGGTTCGGATTCCACAAGAAGCTGTAGGTCTCGTTGCTAGGTAACCAATTGGTTCTTAGCCACGTAAAATAAATCTAATCCTTCGGGCCAGCCCTAGGAGAGCTGTTAATCAGCTCAGTGGTGTGGTGAAACTAAGGTATACTTAACTTTTTCACTTTTCTGTTAGTTATTGTCGCTGTTTTGTTATTCCTCTCATCTAATTCAGTTTCTGCTTCATTTTTTTAATGATCATTATTCAGACTCAAACGTCCTCCTTTTAATTATCATTTAACCTTTCCCCAAAGAAAATTCCTTTTTGTCCTTATTTTAACCCTAAGAAAGTTCCATTTTATCCTAACTCAACATTTTTAAACAGAGAGAGAGAGAGAGAGAGAGAGAGAGAGAGAGAGAGAGAGAGAGAGAGAGAGAGAGAGAGAGAGAGAGAGTTCCCTCAGGAAACTCAAAAGGTACCTCATAGTTTGCTAAAGGAAGGTCATATATAGTAAAACTGAAAACCATTTTAGCCTAAAATCGAAAAACAACGTCTTAGACCCACCTATAAGAAGCTAGAATGGAAAGCAGAGAGAGAGAGAGAGAGAGAGAGAGAGAGAGAGAGAGAGAGAGAGAGAGAGAGAGAGAGAGAGAGAGAGAGAGAGAGATTCAGAAGGTACCTCATAATTTTGCCATAAAAAGGTCATAAAAAACTGGGTATTGCTGAGAAATTTTGTAGACTGACATCGAAAAACAACGCCTTGGGACTATCAGTGAAAAATAAGAATGGAAAGCACACACACACACACACATACACACACACACACATACACACACACACACACACACACACACAGAGAGAGAGAGAGAGAGAGAGAGAGAGAGAGAGAGAGAGAGAGAGAGAGAGAATATTAATCGTTCCCCCATTCGCAGACTGCATAAAGCTTCTCCCGGGTCGTACTCTAATGACTAACCACAAAGTAAGAGAGTAGTTATGTGGTAGAAATGACAATTCATATAGCAATTTTCCATAAGTGGCTCCTGTGTAATCAAAGCAGAAGCTGTCTGAATGCACGAACGAATAAGGATATATTTCATAAATTCATTTTCTCTTCATGTCAGTAAAAAAAAAATAGACGAAAAAAAATGGAGTAATTATACTGTCCTAATACCTCTGTTAATTGCGCGCTCCCGCCCCTGGGGTTGTCTTGTGGTTACAAACGCAAACATTTCCACTGCTGCATTTGAGCCGCTATAACGGTTGCTGAGACTACTTCATTAAATAGGGAAGCTGGTATCAGTATCAAGGGTTCGGTACTTCGTGGTCAAGGTGGTGCTTTTTTCTTCAGTTTTAGCCATAATGAACTCGGAGGCATCTTTATTCATAAGGATTACGAAATACTTATTGCCACTTCGGATGAAAACAAGTTTCACATATCCTACGCCATTTCGAGAACGAGGAGCGAAATTTCAACTCGAAGTAAAATTGTTACTAGACAGAAACGAGAAAGTATTAGACAAGGTTGAAATTCATAAAAACTAATAAAAAAAAGTAAGTCTTTTTGGTAACATAAGGAGGAATATATCAATTAATCATTCAGTCAAAGAAAGGACTTATAGTAAGGAATTCTGGGAATAAACGATATTACTGTCTTAAGCAGTCTACTTTATCTTTCCAATGATTAGGTGTTTCCATTTCTTCGTCATTGAGAAAAATAAGATACCTGTGACGTTGACCTTGTTATTAGTTTACCATCTGACAACTGTGACGTTGACCTTGTTATTAGTTTATCATCTGATAACTGTGACGTTGACCTTGTTATTGGTTTATCATCTGATACCTGCGACGTTGACCTTGTTATTAGTTTATCATCTGATACCTGCGACGTTGACCCAGTTATTAGTTTATCACCTGATAACTGTGACGTTTACCTTGTTATTAGTTTATCATCTGATACCTGCGACGTTGACCCAGTTATTAGTTTATCATCTGATAACTGCGACGTTGACCCAGTTATTAGTTTATCATCTGATAACTGTGACGTTGACCTTGTTATTAGTTTATCATCTGATACCTGCGACGTTGACCCAGTTATTAGCTTATCATCTGATAACCTTGACGTTGACCTTGTTATTAGTTTTTCATCTGATAACTGCGACGTTGACCTTGTTATTAGTTTATCATCTGATAACTGCGACATTGACCTTGTTATTAGTTTATCATCTGATACCTGCGACGTTGACCTTGTTATTAGTTTATCATCTGATAACTGCGACATTGACCTTGTTATTAGTTTATCATCTGATACCTGCGACGTTGACCTTGTTATTAGTTTATCATCTGATACCTGTGATGTTGACCGTGTTAGTAGTTTATCATCTGTCCGTGTTTACCTCTAGTTATCTGTTCACCACTGCCTTTTTCCTCACTTTCGCTGACCAGAGATGTTACTACAAAGAAATGATACTTACCGTTTAAAATGATCTCACCTTACGTATTTTGAGAGGATGAATTCCTGTATAGCTTTCTCTTAGAATACACTCGGCACCACTACTGTACTTCGAAAGAAAAACAGATTTTGGCTCGGTAATGTCTTCCAATAGTAGGAATTTCTTTTGATCCGTGTTATTTAATTCCTGCAGCGTTTATGCTGATGTTTCGGTGTCGTAAGTGTGTCACAGCTATTTCCACTCGTTTTGGTTTACGTATGTAGAACTTATTAATTAAATGATCCAGAAATTGACCGATCCCATTTTTTTCCTAAGAGGAATAATGAAATGATCCAGGAATTGACCGATCCCATTTTTGTCCTAAGAGGCAGGAAAGAAAAGACTGTAGCACTTACTAAGACTAAGGTGACAGTTGCTTATTATTATTATTATTATTATTATTATTATTATTATTATTATTATTCAGAAGATGAAACCTATTCATATGGAACAAGGCCACAATGGCCACTGACTTGAAATTCAAGAGGCTTCCAAAGAATATGGTGTTCATTAGAAAGAAGTAACAAAAGGTAATGGGAAATACAGAAAGAAGAGATATGTATGAGTTAATAAAAATGGAATTAAGGCTTTGTAAAGATTTCTTAAACTAACAACATGGAAATCCGAACCACATAAAACAGTACTATTTGCCGAGAGTATAAAACAAGTTTAGTACAGTTAAATATTCCTTTTTTTACGTTAAACTCCTTTTTTGGAAATTATAAAGTCTCAAGGGCTTGCGGCTGCTGCTTCACCCACGATTGAAGTAGCGCGCTGGAAACCATAATGACCTGAGAACAGTACAGACCTCGGCGAGGAGTCCTGGTTAGGAGCCATAAAAATGTGTTCATAATCATCAGCTTGCTCAAACACACAGCTTTTCTCTCTCTCTCTCTCTCTCTCTCTCTTCTCTCTCTCTCTCTTCATTCTAGTTTCGATTTATTCCTAATATATGTCATGTGTAATAAGTTCTGTATTAACACAGCCTTTCTCTCTCTCTCTCTCTCCAGTCTAGTTTCACCTTATTCCTAATATATGTCATGTTCAATAAGTCCTTGATAAACACAGCTTCTCTCTCTCTCTCTCTCTCTCTCTCTCTCTCTCTCTCTCTCTCTCTCTCTCTCTCAGTCTAGTTTCATCTTATTCCTAATATATGTCATGTTCAATAAGTCCTGTATAAACACAGATTCTCTCTCTCTCTCTCTCTCTCTCTCTCAGTTACATGTTATTCCTAATATATGTCATGTATAATAAGTTCTTGGTCATTCTTGATCGTTGCTGCCAAAAAAGCAGCATTTTTCGCTCATACATCGGGCGGTTTTAGATAACAGAACTTCAGTATAAGGAAAAAATCCGTGGCGTCTACGATTTCTGCTTTGAAATTATAGATTTGTTACTTAAATTTCATGTGATATTATTCAGTGTCGATACAAATTTATTAAACTTATATGATCCAAACAGTCAACTCCTAATACTGGCTTCTCAGTCTTTACCTAAACTTGTATCTTTGATAATAATTCGCATGTTACGGGAAGTGGCTTAATATATATGAGGCTACCAGTCGAGAAACATGCCAAGCGCCATCCTGGGTCAGAGTATTTTTTAATTTAATTTATTATATTTTAAAAATGACACTTGGCATGTTTCTCGACTGAAAAGCTCATATATATATATATATATATATATATATATATATATATATATATATATATATATATATATATATATATATATATATATATATACATACTTTCACCGAAATTAGTGACATATTATGATAAGCTGCTTCCTGTCGATGTTCACTAGGCAAAGAGATTTGTGAAGTCATCTATATTTGCTAAATTATATTGGTATCAAAAGCCATATACTATGAACATATTGGACTTGAATTGCCCAACCAGTGCCTAGATAAGGAATTGCAAATTTAACGGGAAAGTATTGTCTAAGTAAGTTATTTTGCCCCAGCAATCGGGACGTGGCATCAGTAACTATGACCTGATGAGAGTCAAATAAACGAAAGATCACTATTGAGATTGACTCCTTTTCGGTTTTAAATTTTCCAAAATTTTTAAGTAAAGGTTTTTCTTTAATATATCTCGGTCTGAATCAAAATCAGACCCTGTAGATCTCCCAGCGGCAGCGGCAAAGAAGTAATTAATGAATTTTGATTGCTGGAGAGAGAGAGAGAGAGAGAGAGAGAGAGAGAGAGAGAGAGAGAGAGAGAGAGAGAAGCAAGTGGAAGACGGGATGAAAGATAGGTAATAATTTTGAGAGTGGACTTTAACATCTTTTTATTCAATCAGGTCTACGAAGCTTAGAGGCAGCAACTTCAAATATCTTGTTAATTGTTTTTATTTGATTCTTTCGGAAAACCCAAGAGTATATCTATCGTAAACATGAATAGTTATGAGCAAGAACTCTTGAATGTCGCAGCCAGTTCATCATAAACGCTGAACTCGTAATAACAGCTCCTAGGATACTATCACACGAAGATTAACATCCACGTACATCTAATCGGCCTCGTCCTGCTATTTATTGCCTGCACAATATGACACCAAAATTGCAAAGACTCCGGTGATAATATAGCAATGAATGAATGGTAAGGGAGTCGCGTCATGGGACAAAAACGCGATGGCTCACTCATTAAGCGGGAGCATCATTGAAAAGTTTTTCGCTTTTTTGCAATATATCTCAAGAATAACGAGGAGTAAAAGACATTTACGCCTCGACAGTCTACCATTGCTGTGACAAACGGGAGCAAACACCAACCTTGATAGTCCGTCTTGTAGGGAGGGGGAGGGGGAGAGGTGTGGGAGAGATAGGGGGAGGGGAGCGAGGAGGAGGAAATGGGGCGGAATGGGGGAGACGGAGGCGCGTCTGACAGGTGCATATAGTTTATCTTATAAAGTACGATAATTTGAGTAAATCGCACGATAAAACCCACTGTCATCCTCTGATACTACGAGTAATGACGGCAAATGTGGCAGCGCTGAATTGTGCAAATGCTAATATTTGGAATTGCAAAATGATGTAAAGCCGGAAATAATAGTACATCATTTCACGGGCGTGTTAAAGAGGAAGTTCAGGGCGAAGTCCAAGATTCGAGAACTCAATCATGTGGCTTTCGCTGCTCACGGCGAGGTTTAAGGAAGTTGGTCCCAAGTGGTGAAGATGACGAGATGTTTTATGCCTTCGTGAATGGCTGGATTATGAATGGGGAAAGATTCATTCATAAAACTTGACCGCTGAAACGCAAAGAAAATAATAGTAATAGTAAAACCATCTTTAATGGCTTCACCCTTATCAAAACCACAGTGTCACCACCCGTGACTAGTCGCTCAAACTCGGGTAAAGAATTCTGAATTACGGTAATGGCGGTGTAAAAACAAGTCACCATCAACAAATTTATTACCATCTTCCGGTGGTGCAATCAATACGTAACCAGTGGAAAAGATACAACAAAATTCAAACAAACAAACAAACTGACAGTTATGACATCTTTATAATGTTTCCATACCAGATAATTTGCAACTCCATAAAATTCTTGAAGAAAATTATCTGAATTACCATACAACTCCTTATGTAAGAGAGAGAGAGAGAGAGAGAGAGAGAGAGAGAGAGAGAGAGAGAGAGAGAGAGAGAGAGAGAGAAATTCCCTTAAGAAATTCAAAAGGTACCTCATAGTTTTGATATAAGGGGGGTCATGTAAGGTAATACTGAAAAATCTTATATTTTGACATCGAAAAGCAACGCCTTGGGATTATCAATAAAGTGATAAGAATGAAAAGTACATACATACACATTTGACACACACACACACACACGCAGAGGTCAAGAAATTCAAAAGGTACCTCATAGTTTTGATATAATCTTATAATACTGAAAAATTTTATATTTTGACATCGAAAAGCAACGCCTTGGGATTATCAATAAAGTGATAAGAATGAAAAGTACATACATACACATACACACACACACGCACACACACACGCGCAGAGAGAGAGAGAGAGAGAGAGAGAGAGAGAGAGAGAGAGAGAGAGAGAGAGAGAGAGAGAGAGAGAGAGAGAGAAGCATCACAAGAATGCCAAAAAACTGAGTTTTAAGGAAGAATTAAACTTAAAAATCACACTGATGCAAATAAGAATCATGAAGAACTGGAAAGAGCACAGCATTCCATAAGCTTCATGTATAAAAAAAAAATGAAGTACTGAGCAGACTACCTTTCTTCTAAGTTCACAATTTCCATACAGTTTCTTTAGGGAAGGAAAGCTTGATGTGTAGACAGCAGAGTTTGCAGCTCAAGGTATAAATAAAAGATAAGGCATTTGATTGAACTGAATTAATGGAGGAAAACAACTTTATTGGACAAGGAGATTGACGTACAGGAATGGATATTTCCCTACATTAATCTTCCCTAAAAGGCTGGTTTTAACCTTGGTAATAACGAGCACACCCAGGAGATTTAACTTGTGTCAAGTTAGTTGTTTCGTCCCAAATTGTTTTACCGGAATCTTTATAACAAAATATTGATGTAGGAGCTATCTTAAATTTTCATTTCACCAATTATTGTCGAAAGGTCTCAAATAGTATCATGATAAAATATATAGATGAATATTATTTGTAGTATTATTATAGAATTTATAAATGAATATATAGATAAGTATTATAATTTATATTGCGTAATTATAATTATATTACATTATTAAATGTTTATTTTACCAATTATTGTCGAAAGGTTTTAAATAGTATCATGATAAAATATATAGATGAATATTATTTGTAGTATTATGATAAAATATATAAATGAATATAAAGGTAAGTATTATAATTTATACTAGATAATTTTAATTATAACGAATTATAATTAGTGAAATAGGTTCAAAAGACCGAATGATTACAGTACTTTCTTGGTGTAAGGCCAGTAGTCGTTCAGCGTTTCTGCCTCAGTATTTCCGCTTTTAGACGTTTCCCCTTAAGTAGGATGGTGCCGTGGGGCCATCAGTAGCCATTAGTTGACACAACCTAGACAAGAAAAGGAAACTTGCAATCCATGAGAGTGCAAAAGGCGTGTTAAGCCCAATTACAAGTATTTTGACTTAACCCCATTGATAGTGAGCCCTGTACATCTCGGTCTACTCAAGTATATGACAAAGGTCACCATATCATAAGGCAAAAATATTAATTTCAGAAATTCGCAAATAATAGACAAACGATATCCTTGAGACATTACTTCATAGTCAGTTCATAATTGGAAGTGCGTAATATTATTTAGAAATGACATCAATTTTCATGCAGAATCACATTGCGCTTTGAACCTGACGCCAAGGCGGAAAATGTCAATCATTTTAGTTGGCCAATAGTCCTTTTACAGTAATTGTTAACACATTGTTCTTAAAATACCAACTATAATCTTACAACCTAAAATAAAGGTGGGCTTACCATAGCATTGGTCCAAATAAAAGACCACAACATCAAAGAGAGAGAGAGAGAGAGAGAGAGAGAGAGAGAGAGAGAGAGAGAGAGAGAGAGAGAGAGAGTAACATAACATGAAACCGCAAAGTGACTGCCATGCGACTATATAAATGGCTAGTGAGCATCGATTTCTTACGGTAATTTTAATCATTTTAAACATATGCACATAATATCCCGGAAATTGTTGTTTCATAAGACGCATATGTACCTGAAAAAATATATGGAGATCAACGTAATATGGAATAATAATTCAATGAAGTTGGAACTTAAAGGCGGTAAACGATAATTCTGACCATTTATTGCGCTGAGGCATAATGAAGTACTCCGATGAAATAACTGCTGAAGTTCCGAATAAAGTATTACATCGACTTGTTATTATCAAATAAAGAATGGAAATTATTCTAGTACATCAGTAGAGATATGGAAAAGACTCTCTCTCTCTTTCTCTCTCTCATATATGTCACAGGGTTATGAGGGATGATTCTGCGGTTATATCCGACGGCTACTGCTACTAAAATAGCTGTAAGAAAAAATGAGTCTTATTGAAGCAATGTCATGCATTAATATATCCCGTGTTGCTACTAGCATCAGCTATAGCTGTCAGTAAGATCCTTGTTTACTTGATAAATATTTCCAATACTTTTTATGCTGAAAAGGTAACCTGTTACCTTCATTAGAAGGTAACTAACTTAATGAATATTTTTAAATCCATTGCAACAAAGACTTCACCTTGTCTAACAATTTGCAGATAATGATATCCAGTAGATTTGGAAATGAAACAGGCTGAAATCGGTTATGGAAATAAGCCTACTGTGATCCATATTCCCATACGGACATGAACCACGGTATTACAAGGAAATTATATTGCAAAGTGGTTGCGTACTTAGTTTGAAATATGGAAAATATTGCATAGAGGGTTCAGTGCCTATTAAGAGAAAGGTAAGAAAGTCTGATATTACAAATTGTGGCAGCATTTCAGAATACCACGATAAGATAATCTATTTCATGACCATTGAAATTTCACTCATCAGTTCATACATCACGTATACTACATTGGATAAGTTAGTAATTTTCGATACCACCAGCTAACGCCAGAAATGTAGTTTCTCATCCTACAAAACTCGACAGGGCCTTTTTCCGAAGGGAAACCGAAAATGAAAGAAAAAATGGAATCCTCTCGCTCTGAGATTTTGTTTTATTATATAATAATAGAAGTCGACGGAGCCTTTCCTAATATAGTATTCTACCCCGGAAAAAATCTCTATTTCTTTTTATCTTTCTTGTGTAGTTCATTAAAAGCGGTAGGATGCACATGAAGTGACGACGTTTGCAGTGACAGGAAAGGTTATAGTTCAAGGACTATTTAATTCATCAGAGAAGTGCGACGCAAAAGCGAAGTTTGAGTTCAACGTTTAAAATAGACGAGTGGTTTATAAGAATAATCGTTCACTGTGTTTTAATGGAAAGTACGATGATTTTCAACAAGTTGGCCATCGAGTTCTTCAGGTATTTCGTTTCTATTCCTCACATGCTTTCCCTCTTGAACATACACACTGGAAGATCGTAAGAAAGTTCTTTTGGATATTTTCATATGCAAAATTCGTCATTTTCTAAAAATATTAAAAATCCGATTATATAATATGCGAAGGGTATTCACCAAGGTCTATAGACCTTGCTATTCACATAATTGCTGTGTGTAGGAACAGTCTACCTCGAAATAGACTCCCTCGTGTAGACATGCCGCCATCCAGCTTGGAGTTAGGCCTCTCTCACTATAGCCCCCCAGAGTGAAGGTACTTTGGTCCAGGCTTTGGAACCTAAAGTAGAGACTTGCGCTTTTAACTTATATGACCGTCATCTTTGATATGGTTATATTTCTTTTCATGCAAACCGCAATGATAATGATGATAATTTTAGTGAATATGTTTTATCTGGTAAATGTAGCACAGATGGATGGCAATCTAAAAAAGAAGTAAGGCCTAGAATAAGTTTTTAACTTGAGACGTATCCTGACGTTAATGCATTAAAAAAATATTTTATCATTACCGGCACAGGTTTTGAAATTTTCTCAAATATTTTTCAGGTCTGGTTAGTACGTTTGAAGACAAAATATTCGAACTAAAATGACACAGAAGACTAGATCCTGGCCGAAGCATATAAAGTTCTTCAAAACGAAGGTGAAAATATGGTTCGATAACAGTTCATGACTTCCGAATAATTAACGTAACAATAATCAATTGTACAATAAAATCTTTACAAATGTCACTGTTTATGAGAGTTTGTGGTAGACATAAACACTCATATCAGTTCATTTCCATTTTAAATTCTGTTAGTGTGAGTGATTCATTTTCCTAAAAAAAAAAAAAAAAAATCCCCATGCAAAAACAAACGTAGATTGCTTAAAGGGTTAAGTCATAATTAAAGAGTAGATATTCACGAAAAATAATTAGCAAACGGATATTAAGATCCTTGATAGAACTAACCCATGCAGCAAACCACTACGTCACGCATGGTTTGCCATTTACATATCTGATGCATTCATTACAAGGATGTTAATGAAGACATCGAAGGTTGGGGGGGAGTGCATAAAAGGATATCTCACGAATGAATATCTGTCGTTTGCAAAAACTAGAATGTGCAAGTCTAGAAGCCGTCTTACTTGTTACTTTGAAATCTCTCTAGGCTATGCTGACAAGTGAAGCAATGTTGTGCAACCGGCAGTGCATTCAAGAAAGATGCAAATTACGATAAGCATCAGAAAATTAAGTTGACTGCATTGTCGAGCATTCCTGTCTTTGAACTAATCATGGTGTAATTAATTTTATGCATCTGCAAAGGCAACGATCAGACTTTTAAACGCCTCAGTTCCTTGTGCAATTAGAAACTGAAAGAAATAATAATAATAATAATAATAATAATAATAATAATAATAATAATAATAATAATAATAATAATAATAATAATTTTACCACTACATCATAGCCATTAAAATGGGAAATAAAATCCGCAGTGTTTTTATGTTTAAAAGATATTAACAGTTACAGCAAGCTTGGCGGATGAAATTTCATGCTGTACCCCTGCAAACTTATTTTAAGGTACTTACTAGATGGTGCTTCACCTGCCTTTTTTGGTGTTCTTCTCAGAAATTTGGTCCCAATGCTTTCAAGTCTCTTCTTGAAGTACAAAATTTCTACCTATCTCTCAATTTTATCATATTCATTCTGTCTTTAGAGTCACGTTGGTAAATATGGAAATTGAAACCACTTGATCTGCCTATAATTACGCTTACAAATGGCTATTAGTATTTCTGGATATGGTTCATTAGGTGTGCATGCACTTCTGTGGGTAGATCCTTGAGATATATATATATATATATGCATACATATATATATCAGTCATTTCCTGTGGCACCCACGGTATGCATGGGGCCTCAGTGAGCTCACGCCACCACATTCTGTCCTGGGCTAATCCCTCAAGATCTCCCCAACATTCGTCTCCTGCTTCCCGCTTCATTGTCCTCAACCACGTCTCCTTTAGCTTACTTCTACCAAGGGCGACCTACCCCGGTGTATCTCGCACTATTCCGTCTTCTATGCACATGGCCTAGCCACTTCCAGCGTGAGAACCTAACATACTCATTGACCGGTTGCACCACCGTTACTTCTCTAATTCTGTTATTTGATATATTTATATATCGAATAATTCTATTATTTGATATATATATATATATATATATATATATATATATATATATATATATATATATATATATATATATATTTGATTGAGGAAAGAGTCGGTTGAGCTCCAGACTGTCACTCGATGGGCCGGAGTTCAATTCCCCTGCCCGGATGATGAGTTAGAGGAATTTATTTCTGGTGATAGAAATTCATTTCTCGCTATAATGTGGTTCGGATTCCACAATAAGCTGTAGGTCGCGTTGCTAAGTAACCAATTGGTCTTAGCCACGTAAAATAAGTCTAATCCTTTGGGCCAGCCCTAGGAGAGCTGTTAATCAGCTCAGTGGTCTGGTAAAACTAAGGTATGCTTAACTTAGAACTGTTAACTTTAGGCACTGTTCAGGGAAGCTTTGTGATAAAGAGCTGCCTCGATTCTTTCTCGCTGTCATATTAAAGGTCAAAGTTCAGTCACAAAGGTATTGTGTGGAGGTCTCTGACCCGAAGGTCAACAAGAGGCGTTTTGGTAATCACTGCAGAAGCGAAGTCCATTAACAAACTTTTCTTACAGTGAAGAAGTTTAATTTTGGCAGCCATTATCAAACAGATAGCTTTAGGGTCCTTGGCCAGGTGCCATTGTTAAGACGAATAAGAAATATGAAATGTGAATATAATAGACAATATTTGCCAAGTAAAATGTAAAAACTAACTGGACAGTCAACAAAAAAATGGCAGAAGCCATTCGAGAATATACGACTGCACGCTGTTAATTAATTTCACCACCCTCCTAAGGAGAAACCAACTAAACGCCTTGCTTGTCTCGGCTCTAGATTGCCTGCTGGTTTGTTTTGAAGTCTCGTTAACTACTGGGTAGGCTTCCGCGTCAGGGAGCTGGCATAATTCCCATTACCTGAGAGGAATAGGAAAAGGCATTAGCAACAGTGGTAGCAAAGAAACTTAAATATTAATCGTTAAAGCCAAACGTTTTAGTTTTTTTACCTTTTGCTAATGAAGAAATTGGTCTTAATTTTTGGCCTTGGGTTAAGGATACTTCCATTCAAGCATATGACGGTATTTGGCTGCATTGATTAACCAGAGTTTGTATTTTTTTTTTTTTTTGAGCAATACGTAGCATGTCGTCATACTGTTGTGACCAAATGTTATCTTCTTACCTTTTTTCCTTAATCTTCGTGGAATGACTTATTTGTACGCATTCGGTTTTGACTGATTAGAGCTTACTCAATAACGTTGAACTATTAAACCTTCATTAGATTTCGCGAATTTGTTTTAGTCGTTGTAGAAAAATGAGGGTCACAAATAGTATATGCTGGAGAGGCAAAATCTCTCATTATTCTTGACTTGGCGGCTATTATAGAAAATTAATTAGGAACATTCGCAAGCTTCTTGCTTAAAAAGTATTACTCAGATCGGGTTATGTTATCTAAAGCTTCTAAAAAGTATGATTTGTTTTAGACTTTATGATATACGGGAAATTTCGCAGGTGAAGTAAAACTATAAACGAAGTCGTAGAAACTATTAAATTTGTTTAGTTTTTAAATAAGGGTAAGAGACATAAAATAGAGAATCACTTCAAATCCACGTTTTGGTCTCAATCTTTCAAATGAAATGGGAAAGAAAGCGCCTGACCTGCCACAAATAATTTGAATACATCCAGTGAAGAGTTGCATATAATCAAACAGTTGCAAGTAATTACAATGGAGAGATAAATGGAAAGGTAAAAGAAAATCCTAAGATTACTGAAGCAGTATTATTAATATATTTTCAAAATTGTGCCAGAATTGCCCAACAAAAAGGGACGGAACATTAAACGGTATCTGTAAAAACAGTCGTACAGACACAACCAAAAATGACTTCCAGTTTTCCACATTATCTAAATAAGCTTTTTTTTTTTTTGGGAAACAACACACACAGTAGAATTCATAAAAGGTCAGAAACCTCTCTTATTAAGTGATGAAACTGCAGTGTTTCTCCCAACGATTGATTACATATGATGATTATGATATCAGATGATTTAATTCTTAAGTGCAATAGAACAAAGGAGATTCATAATTGGTTCTTACAACATCATCGACAGTTCAGCGATCCTGTGTATCACCTGCCCTTTTTGTCTTATAATATGCTGCTTTGCAACTAGACTCTTATCTGATTCGTATCTAAATGTATATCGCTTAACAATTAAGAGAAGAGAGAGAGAGAGAGAGAGAGAGAGAGAGAGAGACAATGTATGCTAATTTATTTAACCCGTAACAAAATCATTCGAACTTTTTATTCGCAGAGTCTTTCGTGACAGTGTCTTTGCATGTCTTGATAATTCGTGAGAAAACAAAATAAGACCAGTAACTGGTTTCACAACAAAAGACTCTGAAAATGTACATCCGGTTTTCGCTTTGTAAAAATGTACATTAAAAGAAGAATATCATTATTATACTCTCAATAATCAAGTGCTTTCTGTTAAAGTCAGTGGGATTTGGAGTTGGTGATTATAGAACTGTTAATCCCGAGTTTCTTGGACATGACATTTATGCTAAGAGAGTGGTTGAAATCAATGAAATTGAGCGTATATCCTAGACAAAAGTGAGTTTGAGTGCTCATTCGCTTGCAGGAGCTCATGTAATTGAAAGCTGCCCAATGTCATTAGAAATAAGACGAAGGTATAATGTTACCACTGTCAACAGCCTTATGTTGGGTAGAACTGATTTTGGCATGGTATGTGTAATTATACATAAATTATTGTCGTTGTAATAGTGTTCTTTCACAGGGGTTTTGTTCAAGGGGGTCACGGTCAAAATATTTTCTTTAATATTTGTACAACTACTTGTACTGGTATACTAAAGAGTTGCACGTATCGTTGTATAGCTCTCAGTGTTTGAAGCTATTGTATTTTGGACCAAATGATATTTAATGTAATTGTGATTGTACTAGGATCTGTGGTCAGTAGAAATTTCTATCTGTGTATCTATCATTCTTAAAGGTGTAAAACTTGTGGTCATGTTGCACCTTGCTAAGGAGAGGAGTGAAGCCTCAGGATTTCTTCTGTCTCTAATAAGGAGCGCCAGCTGTTCCCTATTTTTCCGGATCAAGAGTCAGGTCAGACTGAAATACTTAACAGCCGTCCAGTAAACAAATCCAAATGGCTTGCCCTTAACCATATATTGAACATTAATGAACACAATCGTACACTATTGTATACGATTGCGTATTCGATAATTGCTCAATATATATATATATATATATATATATATATATATATATATATATATATATATATATATATATATATATAAAATATCTCGATGTACTCAACAATGGAAACGAAGAAGCCAGAGAGGAAAAAGGAAATATAGTTCTTAATTTGTCCCAAGAGTTTCGCTTTCCATCAGGCATCTTCCGGGGAACTTAATTGACTAATCAGTTCAAGAAAAACGTATACCGGACATATGTTTACACTTGACTTCAAGGCTTACATAAAACATGAACAAGTAAAAATGATTAACGGTCCTTACAACTGTTAAATGATAATATAAAATATAAATTGTCTAGTACATAGTTCGTCCAACGGAAAAGGTTAGCAGTGTAATGAGGCTAAACAGGTAATTATTTGAATATATAAGTCAATATATTACATAATTTGTACTGATTTTTCATGATATGTAGAAAGAGCCGCTCTGTCTTGAATAAACCTATACTGCCATTAAAGTTATTGTTTTCGCTATATTGAATACATGCTGTTTCTCTTCGATTTCTCTCCATAAAATTATTATTTCTAAATAATACTCTTGCTTTACATCACTGAATTGGATTAAAACATTCTCTAGCTTGAACCAAACAAAAACTTCTTTCAGTTTTCTTCTGAAGATGGAAAGAGAAACCCACAAGATTCTTGTGTATAACTTGTTTACTGGTAAAGTGATATGTAAATATTTACCAGTAAACAAGTTCTACACAAGAATCTTGTGGGTTTCTCTTTCCATTCTCTAGCTTGTTTACTAATGGCACTGTTTCTTTCATCAGTAGTGACACTATATTAATGCTGTGCAATCCGTTTCTTAACAGTTTTTGCTGATTGCCCATTATAAAATTTATTGAAAACACAAGGAATTTTATACACTACCCCCGTTGTCGTATGTAGGGGTGTTTCTTAATAAAGTTCTGCCAATCGTATTGCGGTAGGAAAATGCAGCAATTAAATTTAATATTTAAGTGGGTGGATAATATGATCGAAGGCTGGCATGTATGGTAAACAGCTTATTGCTGTTAAATTCCTATTCAGTTATTTTTTATGTAAGTCTTGAAGTCAAATGTAAACATAAGTCTGGTATATGTTTTTCTTGAACTGATTAGTCAATAAAGTTCCCGGAAGAGGCCTTATGGAAGGGGAGACTGTCGGGACAAATTAAGAACTATATTTCCTTTTTCCTCTCTGGCTTCTCCTTCGTTTTCATTGTGGACTACATCGATATATATGCTGTCCATATATATATATATATATATATATATATATATATATATATATATATATATATATATATAATATATATATATATATATATATATATATATATATATATATATATATATATATATATATATATATATATACATATATATATATATATACATTTACAGGTAGATAGCGAAACCAGGCATTTCACGAACTGCCTGAAATTTCAGGGGATAGCGAGATGCACTTAAGGACATTTGATCCCCCCGGGGTTAGTACTAAACACGGCGAAATACATTTGACCCCTCAGGGCTAGTACACAACACGGCGAAACAGTGTAGGTGAGTCACTGTTTCGTTGTGTTTAGTACTAGCCCCTTGGGGGGGGGGATCAAATGTCCCTAAGTGCATTTCGCTATCTGCCTGAAATTTCAGGCAGTTCATGAAATGCCTGGTTTCTGCCATATCTGCATGTAACGTGTATATATATATATATATATATATATATATATATATGTATATATATATATATATATATATATATATATATATATATATACATATATATACATATATATATATATATATATATATATATATATATATATATATATATATATATATATATATATATATGTATGTGTGTGTGCGTGTTTAAGCGTGTTTGAGTGTGTTTGTTCATGAAAGAAAAATAAATTTTGGCTGTGACTGATGAAGTTTCAACGTCAAGTGGGTGAAAATTAAGATGCCAGAGTTAATATATGTACCGTGTAGTTAATATCTGAAGGTTACAAAGGAACCGAGCTAAAATAATGTTGTATATTATAGTATGCTGGTACATGTAATTCTTAAGGACCGTGTACGAAATAACATTGTAAATAAATCTTTATGAAATCCTTTTCATCGTATGATAATACCTACTTTAAAGAATGAGCAACTTTAATCCTGTTGAAAGCTAAAAAAAAAAAAAAAATCACCCCTTGAAAGCATAGAAAATAAAATGCAAGAAAAGGAGATATGTACACTTGGTGAGGACGCCAACTTTCTCATTGAATCCGGAAAATACCAACAGCATATAAATGCATGAGGTGTTGCAATATCATAGATAATCGAAATAATATAAGGTACACAAAATTCCATTTTAACCATTTCTTGCTTAAGCAGACGTTGTGGGACCCATGTTATTGGTGAGATAACATTTGATTACTTTACTTAAATATTACCTTAACTGAACTTTTGTTAGGATTAAAAACAAATAAATAAGGAACCAGTCGTGTCATAATGATGCTTTAGTAGTTTCAGGTATTTCATATTGAAGATTGATTCAAATTCACCAAAATCCAAATGACCAAGTGAAAGTGTCAGAAAAGCATTATTGCATTACCTTTAATTGATGAAAAAACGCTGTGCATTGCTAAAACTTCCAAATGATTCCATCATTTCAAAATTTTAACTCATGTGGCATTCTTATCCATTTCCTGTTTGCAGTTTTTCAGTTTTATATATATATATATATATATATATATATATATATATATATATATATATATATATATATATATATGTATATAATATATACATGTATATATATATGTATATAAATATATGTATATATGTATTATACTATATATACAGTATGTATATATATATATATATATATATATATATATATATATATATATATGTATATATACATACATACATACATGTATATATGTACATATGTATGTTATAGAGAGAGAGAGAGAGAGAGAGAGAGAGAGAGAGAGAGAGAGAGAGAGAGAGAGAGAGAGAGAGAGAGAGAGAGACTCAGAAATAGTATCATGACACTTCGTAGAAAATGCAGTTCTCATGGTTCAACCGTTGCATCAGAAAAATTCCCTGTAAGGGATGAACGTCCATTAAGATTATAAACACAAGATTACAAGAACAGGTTGTCGGACGTCTGCTCAGAATTTAAGTGATATAACCACACATTTATTGCAATTATTTTTTGCTACATGTTTGTTACCTGCAGCTGTTTCATTACAGTGAGACATGCTCTGCTAATTCTATTTTCTGATATCAGAGATCAGAAGTTTGGGAGGTCGGTATCCAGCCAAGAACCTAAGTGACCAAATTTCAAAGCCTTTGTCTTCCACCACGAAAATCCATTGTCAGATATTATTGATTTACTGCATGAATGTCAACCAAACATTTTCCACTTTTAGGGAAGGCAATCGGCCAGAGGTCTTAGGAGTAGGCTGGCATGAATTCAGTGATTACGTCTTGAATATTCGACTGGAAAAAATTGGACGATTCTGTCATAAAACTTTATCTCGGTAATAATATTTCCTCTAAACATAACAAGTACCCCATCAGCCTTGTATCATCGTGTACGACATGACTTTCCAATTATCTCCTTGCAAGAATGGTCAGGCAGACGAAAATGAAATTTAATTAAAAATTAGATAAATTCTGCGCAAGAGACTCTGGTTCTTATCACTGCAGAACTATCAGGGACATAATAACTCTCTGGGAGCGCAGTTGAGTGTTGTTGTGGATGTCGGCCAGGCTAATATTTCCGAGCGGTTAATTTTCATTTCAGATTCACACGTATTTGAGAAGCTGTATTCAAGGCAAAAGCAAAAGCGATTATATGACTACAGGTTGTTAGCACCTCATGAGAAAGCCGCAGTGGCGAGATGTTATCATCCTTATTGCAAGACTAATCTGCATTTGAGTTTTCTTTGCTAAGCAGACAACAAAGCGCTGTTTATGAAGCAAACGAAAATGGAGATGAACGATAAAAGGAAATTCATAATTAATCATTATTTTGGTTGCTCTTGTCAGCTCACTTTTCTTCTCTTGCATAAGCAGTGATCGATAGCTCAAATGTCTGTAATGAACTGTTCTCCTTAACGCGGTCATTAACCAAGAATATTCTCCTTTAGGCGTTAATTTGGCGATAATTGTTAATTACAGATATATTTTCTACATGTCTCGGCATTTTACTTGAAAAATTAAAAACTGAAATACATGGTAAGGATAGGGTTGCCCAAAGGGGAGAATCGACATTTACGTTCGACTTTGGTTATTTTATGAAATTGTTATTAAGGAAGTTTCCTAGGAAACTAAAATTAAAATTTTAACTCTTTTTTTTAGTTAGAGGCTATCAGAAGACTCACTCACGTGATTTATCTCCTTTAGGTACAGTGGTTCGTGGTGGCAGGTGTTTGTTTCCTAATATTAGAAGTCATGACTTGGGCCATCGGCAGATGATCTCTTGTTTGTCAATTTTTCATGAGTTGTATTTAAACATAAATCTTTCACATTCACAGTTGATCACTGATCCCCTTTTCCTTTGGAGAGCAACCAGATTTGCTGAGCAGTAGCACAAATATGCAGTAAATGTGCCTCGCTGTTGAACTTCTCAGTTCCTGAGGTCCTTTATTCCTCACAACGTTAGTTCCTCGTTGGGTGGGTGGGTTCCGTTCTCAGCCAGCACTCTGCTGGCCGCGAGTTCGAAATCTCCGACCGGCCAATGAAGAATAAGAGGAATTTATTTCTGGTGATAGAAATTCATTTCTCGCTATAATGTGGTTCGGATCCCACAATGAGCTGTAGGTCCCTTTGCTAAGTAACCAGTTGGCTCTTAGCCACGTAAAATAAATCTAATCCTTCGGGCCAGCCCTAGGAGAGCTGTTAATCAGCTCAGTGGTCTGGTTAAACTAAGGTACACTTAACTTTTTCCCTCACATCGTTGGATGTCGTGCAATTGGAACTTCGGAAGTTCAAGCGAAGTTGCAAAGCATTACTACCCTACTGCAGTTCTTCTCGTATATTAATAATTTACGTATATTTTTATATATTTATTAATTTGTTATTTTCTTTTTTCTTTTTCAATAAGTGATCTCTCTTTCTGTATGCCATTACCGTCTGTTACCTCTTTCTAATGAACAGCATATTCTTTGGAAGTTTGAATTTCAAGTCAATGGCCCCTGTTGGCTTGTTCCACACGAATAGCGTTCATCTTTTGAGTAATTATAATAATTAGGGCCTTTGCTACCATTCTAGATGTGACTGATTACATCCAAGGCACTTGACAAGAGGCGTTAGCCCATGCGCGTTCAGTCTGACTTTTTTGCTGCCCTTAACTAAGTTAACCATTAGGTCTTTTTTATTTGGCAATTTTAAGTGTTACAATTTATTTCCATGCATTTACAGTATTTTTAAGGGACTGACAGTGATTTTCTCACGGAATAGTTTGTGACATAGGCCTGACATAGGCCTATCATATCTGGTATTTCCTTGTTGGACGGGTCGGTATAGTTCTAGGCTAGCACTCTGCTGTGCCCGCGTTCGAGTCTCCGACCGGCCAGTGAATAATTAGAGGAATCTATTTCTGGTAACAGAAATTCATTTCTCGGTATAATGTGGTTCGGATTCCACAATAAGCTGTAGGTCCCGTTGCTAGGTAACCAGTTGGTTCTTAGCCACGTAAAGTAAGTCTAATCCTTCGGGCCAGCCCTAGGAGAGCTGTTAATCAGTTCAGTGGTCCGGTTAAACTAAGGTATACTTAACTTTTTATCATATCTGGTGATTCGTGGTTTAGTATTCTGGGACCTTTTTTTATCATAGTATTTGATTGTGACTCAGTAGTTTTTCTTGAAAATGAGATTGTACAGTATGTAGATGATATTATTTTTCCTGCAGTTCGTGATCACCACGAAATGCAAAATGAAGTGGCTGTTAACCTCATTGAAGATCTGGAGCTGCTTAGTTGTTGGAAAAACCAATGGACATAAGATTGAAGACCAACAGCCGTTTATTTCATGCCATGTGCTAGCTTCAAGATTTAAAGCACTTTCAGCTTCTGAAAGCCTGGCTTGACTTTCCGCCACTTTTAACTCCAAACCTTCTTCATGTCAGCACTTTAAAAATCGATTGCTTAATGGTGTCAGAATTCTAGATGTCGTTTGTCTGGATTTTTATAACCAGAAAAAGTAAGGATTTTCCTCAGATCATTTGTTACACCGTTGAGGCAATGCAGTTTTCGTGTGTGGTTGCCAGTTCCGTCCTGAAATTTTATCAGTAGTTCGAACTGGAGGTTTCCTTGTTTTCAGCTATCGAAATTATGCTTCAGGGCCTCTTTACAAAAAAAAAAAAAAACTCCTGGTAGTCTTTTATTAGCTTTATATCAATTACGAAGTATCATCCTTTGCGTTCTTCAATATGCCTATGCCAGTAACTTCTCCCTATGCATATTATCCATTGCATTAAGTCTCGCTAAGGGTGTCATAAGGTCTCATTGCCAAACACCAGATTTCCCTTCAGTTTTATTTTTTTAAATTATAGTGCAACCTTTCTGGTAGTGTTCCCGGATATCAGAAGTTATTGAGACGCTAAAATGGTGCTTTTTACTAACATTATAGTGTACTAGTAAGAATTTCAGTAATTTAGCGGCCATATTTTCCTTTATATTGCTAGGAATAATGGTAGATCTAAGTAGTAGCTCCGCGGCGGCGATTTCCTTCTAACTTGACCTTTTCTACAGTTTTTTGGTTGCTAATTATGGATTTACCTTCAATTTTTTGTCGCACGAATGTAATTAACCTGTAATTAACCCCTGAAGTCCATCCAACAAGGGGTTTCCATACTCGATCTTCACAAGACAGAGCACGGGTGTATACGTCTGTTTGGAACGGTTCATATCCCGTCCGGCAAGTGCAATAACTTGTTGACGTATGGGTACCGCCACCCCCGGCCATTATTAAACACGGGGAAGGGACATTCCATTTGGCATTCCAAATGCACCGCCAGTATCAGAAGCCCTAAAAGTGTAGAAAAAACCAGTTTCCAAGGTAAAAAAAGGCGCGGAGCTAATACTTAGAATTACCGAAATAATAATCACTCTGTTAACGTCGGATAGACTTACACTTCTAGAACCTAAAGTACTGGAGATTTCAGCACATGAGTTGCCATGTGTTGTTGACTAATACAGCGAACGATTAATTACGTGGCAACAGGAAACTGAATGAAAAAGAAGCCGGTAGGAAGCGCGCATTTTAAAAACACAGTCTTTACTTCAGAGTGGAAGAACTTGTTTCAACGACAGAACCATCAAAGGGCACCGATGAAAAGTGCTTAATTGTTACCTGTCACCAGGTAATTATCCTTCTATCTAATTATGATAATTAGCCATGATTAACTGTGATTAGCCATTCCGTTGCAATAAATCACACTGTATCCGTCATGCACTTCCCCTGAACTTTGATCCCAAGCTCATTAATAAAAACAATTAGCAAATTAAAATGGGAAGAAATATTTGGAAAATTATTGCGTAAATGAGAAATATTAGCGCTAATAATTGAAATATGAATATTCCTAATTTTAGAAAATGTTATGACATTCGAAATATATCAAAATTTCCAATAATTTTCAACTTGTGCAATAATCTCGTTGATTGATAGACAGATAGACAGTTGTATTTAAGCATGTAATTTTTATATTTAATTATCTCGTACATTTAAGCATGAATCTTTCAAAATTTTTAATATTCTCGTTGCTTAAGTCAACAGAGGAACAATAGTTCCATCCCTCCTCTGGGGAGAGAGAGAGAGAGAGAGAGAGAGAGAGAGAGAGAGAGAGAGAGAGAGAGAGAGAGAGAGAGAGAGAGAGAGTTCTGACTTATACCGAAGTAAGTTTATAAAGCAATGATTGCATTTTATGGTACATAACTGTCAGTTTCAAATGTGGTGTAATGTAAAGGCGTAGGAAAGGAAAAAATTTATAATTATACCTGCTGGAAAATAATGAAGTAAAAGAAAATTATTATGCAATCAGGACGCATATCTCTTAATTCCCCTCGATATCTATAAAGCCACAGGTTCTTTCCTATGCCGTAATTTATTTGTAATGGTAGGTAAACTGAATAGCTCCAAAAATCGTTTAAAGTCTGTAACGGAAAACAGGAAACGACTTAACGACTTCATCCAAATACAGTAAGAAGCAATAATACAAAAACTATTGGATCTCTTCATCCACAGCGTTAAGATGAAAATATAATCATTAAGGTTGTACTGATAAAAAAAAAATGAAAATATGTGAATAAACGTAAACAAGACGTGACTAAGCTAGACTCTGTCTGTATAGCTAAAGATACATATCTTGGCGTCGAAGACTTGTTTCTCTGGGAAAACACAGGACGGAATGGGAGATTACAGTGATCGCAGACGTCTTCCCAATTGTCAGTTTGCCTCTGAAGAAGTTACAGGAAATGTCTCCTCGCAATTTAATTCTATCTCGGACTCTGAGAGCAGTCACTTTCTCGTGTCTTTTGGTGAATCACACTATTCAGACAGTGAAGGATATGTATTTTGTACGTTCTGCTCCTTGGCGATATGTTATAACGACCAGTTTTGACATGGCCACCTGAATTACGAAGTCGAGGTTGTAGCTGTGCAACATGTCCAAGGACCAAGACGTAAGACCGTCTTTGAAGGTTCTCGAGAAACAACGCTAATTTGGGAAGAATTTGCTTTCTTACTCGTGGGGAGGCGGACCGAGATTGGCGAAAAACATCGGTGTAACTAGATGGCCGAATGTCACAAGCTTAAGTGCCCTTGTAGTTAATAAACTTTATGAACAAATTAAACAAGTAAAAAATATCAAGTTTTCTGTACAACTGCTACAGCGTATAATCAAGGCCACCGAAAATAGATTTTATCTTTCGGTGGTCTCGGTATAATGTTGTATGAACCGCGGCCAATGAACTTTAACCAAGGCCTGGTGGTGGCCATCCTATATCGTTGCAAGAAGCACGATTATGACTAACTTTAACCTTAGATAATATAAAAACTACGGAGGTTAGAGGGCTACAGTATTTGATGATTGGAGGATGGGTGATCAACATACCAATTTGCAGCCCTCTAGCTCCAGTAGTTTTTAAGATCTGACGGCGGACAGAAAAAGTGCGGACAGAATAAAATGCGGACGGACAGACAAAGCCGGCACAATATTTTTCTTTTACAGAAAACTAAAAAGGAAAACAAATACGATAAAATAATTGAACTATGAAATGAGACTCGCGTCTGCCAGCTGAATGAAAATGTATTTCAGTCTGTTTAGAACTTCGACTACATGACTTTAAAACGACCATTTCATAATTTGGCGATTGAAATAGAACTTCTAGGACTCTGTGTAGAGTTGGACCTCACGAAAGAAAGGAAAGGCGGTTGAAATAGCTGATCTCGGGAAAATATAGGTTTGGTTTCATACCGCTTTTACTTGAGTGGCTCTGGAAACTATTTTTTTTTTTTTTTTTTTGTAATCTTCTGTATTCTGTTATCGCGCATCTAGATGTTAAAAATCTTGCTTCTTTCCTTCGTAACCAATCGTAATGCCCCCTAACTGCTAAGAGAATATTTTACTGCCATCTTGACGTCATTAATCATCCGTCGTATATCTCTTGACCTACGGGCTGCTCTAGGAGCAAGAGCCCGTGCTGGCACAAGGCCAGCTAAATCTGAAACAACAACAGCTCTTGACCGATTCACACTAGTGCACTTAAAGTCGTAAAGTCCCCTGTGCAGAAATATACAAGTCAGTCACGGTCTACAAAAGAAAAGAACGCGGCGGGGGGGGGCACTAAATGTGTGATGCAGCTGCCTTACATTATACAAAATCCGACTCTACTTATGTCGAGCTACAGCGACGAACAACATTAAAAGAGCAAATAACTTGTTATGTTTCACAGTGTTGTAATAAATTTCATTCAAGTAGACGAATCCCGTAGGGGAAGAGCTGCCAGCGGTGCACTGTAGGCATTACTTAAAGTTCTTTGCAGACCCTAGCTGCAACCCCTTTCATTCCTTTTACTGTACCTCCGTTCATATTCTCTTTCTTCCATCTTGCTTTCCACTCTCTCCTATCAGTTGTTTTATAGTGCAGTTGCGAGGTTTTCCTCCTGTTACACCTTTCAAATGTTTCTACTGTCAATTTCCGTTTCAGCGCTTGGCATTTGGCCTAAATTCTATATTCAATTCAGTTTTCAGTAAAGTAGACTATGTAACATCAGCTCTCAGGGGAGAAGTCCAAGTGTGAGAATATGTCATGTTTGTGGATGTTAATAATAACAAAGCAAAGGTAAATTCTGCCTTTTTAGGCACTGGTAGCGTGTTGGAACATCAAGAGAACAGCAGCCTTTGCACGTTCACCAACGACAGCCAATAGCTTTCCAAACGAACAGCCTCTCTACCTTGATTATTATATTACTCCTTAGGTAATGCAGCAAATCAGAAAGTTCGCTTGAAAAAGTCAACTCAACATTGACCTCAGTAAATTCAATTACCAAAGTAATAATCAACGTAATTCTTAGTGACGGGAATTATTTTTGCAAATGTCAATTTCAGAAATAATCACACCAGGCGGAAAATGAGGACCTCAATCCTCACTCCAAACATGATGGCGGCAACTCGGTTTTATTCTTTTCCCATTTTTCCACCCTTGACCTTCGCCTTTCCGGCTGAAAAGGCAACCGGCATTGACAAACGCCTTCGGAAGCACGTCCACCGTCGTCGTCCAATGAGGTTTTCAAAATTTATTTAGGTAATAACGCAGGCAGGCTGGTTTCCAGGGATCGGCCCAGCGAGGGCATTGCTGTGTCATGCGATGACTCTTCTCCTGACCAAACTAGGCAGAAGCTTAACCGAGTCTGTCATTAACGTCTTCCGTAGGACGTTCCTAGTTTACACCGTCGGACGGGAAATTTAGGAGGAGGCCATGACTTGCGGGGGAAGTGTCACTAATGCGAACTTTATTATTGATATAAAAAGAATTTATAATTCGATTTTTCGGGGATAAACTTCCATCACCGTTCACCATTACCCTCTAACTGACAGTAAATTTTACATTTCCTTGTTTCTCGCTGTTCATGATGAGAAGGCGAGAATTTCAATTATTGCAGAGATCTTCCCACAAAATCCTATATAATCGACTGAAAAGATGTTTTGCTCTTTTATGTCATATTCGCTAATAAATTCGTATAATGAAACACGTGCAATATCGAATCAAACTACATGAAGCATTACAGCAAATATGCAAATAACATGCAATAAAAATGTGAGTATGGTTATGGATAAATGTGAGTATGGTTATGGATTGATCCGTATTATATATGTAGGGGTACGCACATAACATACGCACAAACACATACAGTTCGTTGTAAAGAAAAAAATGCTTTAGTCACTGTTATTTATATTTCCCCCTTCCGTTCTCACTCTTCCTGAAGGTAGCACTGGATTTCTCATCCTATCGGAGTTTCCAGTGAAAAGCTACTTATAACTTAAATCGGCTTTGAAACCACCATTGGACTAAAAAAAAAAAAAATTAAAACCGGTAATAACAGACCTTGTAGCAGTTCGAAAAAACACTGTATTTAAATCCCAAATAGAAAATATATAATAACCAGTAAGAAAAACCCATGACACAATAAATGCCGTTTCAGGAAGCCTCGTAGTTGAGAAGATTCAAATAATACTAACCACAAAGTCCGGTTCAGGTGTAAATACTGTACTGTATGTAATGCTTTGAAGTTCGTTGGTACGTAAATATGTGAATATTTACTATGTAAAACGAGTAACGAGGCCCTGTACGGATGCAAGGTCGTCAGTGAACCTCACATGGTACACTGTAGGCGTTACTGAAAGGTGTTTAAGTTAAGTATACCTTAGTTTCACCAGACCACTGAGCTGATTAACAGCTCTCCTAGGGCTGGCCCGAAGGATTAGACTTATTTTAGTGGCTAAGAACCAAATGGTTACTTAGCAACGGGACCTACAGCGTATTGTGGGATCCGAACCACATTATAGCGAGAAATGAATTTCTGTCACCAGAAATAAATTCCTCTAACTCTTCATCAGCCGGCCGGAGACTCGAACTCGGGCCTAGCGAGTGCTAGTCCATAGCTCTACCGACTCTCCCAACGAAGAGCTAGAGTTGTTTAAAGCGCCCCGTCCGCCCATAGCCGCACCCATATGTTTAGTTTTCTACTGTACCTCCAATCCCGCTTTCTCTCTTTAATTTTGCTGTCCAACCTCGAACTCTTTTTCACTGTCTTAACCACTCAGTGGCCGAAAGTGCCCCAGTGCCTGTCTTGACATCCTAAATTTCATAAATCAATCAGTCAGGTTAACTAGGCCTGTAAACTAATTTAATTCCTTCGTAAGTCTAAACTAATTTCATCCTTTCGTATGTCTTAACTAATTTCATTCCTTCGTATGTCTAAACTAATTTCATTCCTTCGTATGTCTAAATTAATTCCTTCGTATGTCTAAACTAATTTCATTCCTTCGTATGTCTAAACTAATTTCATTCCTTCGTATGTCTAAATTAATTCCTTCGTATGTCTTAACTAATTTCATTCCTTCGTATGTCTAAACTAATTTCATTCCTTCGTATATCTAAACTAATTTCATTCCTTCGTATGTCTAAACTAATTTCATCCCTTCGTATGTCTAAACTAATTTCATTCCTTCGTATGTCTAAACTAATTTCATTCCTTCGTATGTCTAAACCAATTTCATTCCTTCGTATGTCTGAACTAATTTCATTCCTTCGTATGTCTAAACTAATTTCATTCCTTCTAAACTAATTTCATTCCTTCGTATGTCTAAACTAATTTCATTCCTTCGTATGTCTAAATTAATTCCTTCGTATGTCTAAACTAATTTCATTCCTTCGTATGTCTCAAGAAGAAGAAGGGGAGAGAGAGAGAGAGAGAGAGAGAGAGAGAGAGAGAGAGAGAGAGAGAGAGAGAGAGAGAGAGGGCATGTTTATAAGTAACGGAAGCAATAAGTGTGAATTTTCATTATTCATAATAATTCAGGGCGAAACATTATATATTATATATATAAAGTGTTATAAAAATAAAATATAATAGCTGGGAGGAAAGTTGAAGTAATTATCTGCATCTTGAATTCAGTCACATGTGTTATCTTAAGCTGAATTAGAATTAGCTGGATCAAACGTAATAATAAGAAACTGCTCGTG
The DNA here is from genome assembly GCF_040412425.1 of Macrobrachium rosenbergii. Taxonomy (NCBI): domain Eukaryota; kingdom Metazoa; phylum Arthropoda; class Malacostraca; order Decapoda; family Palaemonidae; genus Macrobrachium; species Macrobrachium rosenbergii. Next base: position 19,966,037 of record NC_089754.1, on the reverse strand, counting down.
TTAGCTTAAGTAAAACCTCTCTCTCTCTCTCTCTCTCTCTCTCTCTCTCTCTCTCTCTCTCTCTCTCTCTCTCTCTCTCTGCGAGTAAGAATTTCCATTTAAGAAACAATTAAATATTGCACCTCATCGGGTGATATCTTTTTCATAGCCTTATTCTGAATCAGTCCTTAAATGGAATTAGTAAATAGAAATTAGTAATGGAAGGTTCAAATAGCTATAATTGAATAATGCAGAAAAGAATTATAAATGCAAAAACATAATTGCCATTTAAATTGTTTTCTCTCTTTCATGCACCGTTAATGGACCTTCAGCATTTAGCTTTTTTATCGTTACTTGGAAGTTCATTCTGTCTGAGCAATCAAGTTTCCAATTTGTAAATTAGCCGTATTTTTTGGGGGTTTTTGTTTTTAGTTTTGCTTAGCAACTGTTCATAATTACGTTAGCGGAAACAAAAACAGGATCTCGCCTCCTTTTGACTCTTCCCATAATGTAATGTTGTCATCTCCTGCTGGCTAACGTGTAGACGAAATCACAAATGTTTAAAGGAAACCTTAATTAGGAAGAGAAGCTCTAACAAGGGAGAAGGAAGGTAACATCGACTTATTTCTCACACCGTAAATTTGTAATCTTTCCGCTACTAAGGGGTTGCGCTGTAATCAATTATACGGGCGCAAGAAAAGTTGTTTTTTGAAGAAATTCAAGAACAGATCTGGCTCAGTAACAAAAGATTTTTTTCTCAGTAAATAGCCACGAATGTTTGAATGGCCGGAGATAGGGATCGGAGCCAGTTATCTCTAGAAATTAATTAGCGCATTACGTTTCTGATAGATAATTGTGTGAAAGACAAATTTGCCCAGAGGATTCTGGCAAGAATCTCCGCACAAAGACTTAATATGATTAGAAGAACACAATTAGATGAAAATTTGAACAGAAAAGCTATTGGAAAAAGTAATAACATAACGAAACAATGGAAACGCATTGGAATCTGCTTTCTTTTTCCCAAGGAGCTTAGAAGAACGTCTAAGAGCATTGATTGGCTTGTATATTCCTCGTAACTATGGAAGAAAGATAAATTATGCAACCTGGAGAAAAGTAAAAATTAAAACTGAAACTATACAGCAGGCCAGAGTAGGAGAGCTTGCCGACGGACTTTCCAAATTAACTGTACCAAAATAAAAGTAAGAAAACAAATATTTAAACAACTGAGAAAAAAAAAACTGCTGAAAATCTCTTTGCAACACATTAAAAAAAATTAATGAAATTTTCATTCACGCAACATGAATACGGTGTCCTGACATACAAGTTCTTAACTAATTGGCTTTTTACTTTGTCCAACTGGTCTGACAACATCTTATGAGGTCATTGACATCTTTAGTGTTGGCACGTTTGGACTTCGTTGCTTTCGAACACGGGTCTCTTTCAGTCAGGAGTCAAATTTCACTCTGTACAGGACATTCAAAGAGTACCATACAGATCCTTAGACAATTAGAATATTCTTTATGCTTTATTCAGTGTGCTTTATGCTTTGCAGTTCTGATTTACTGCTGAAGTTGTCGTTAGTATTCCTCCTATTTAACTCACCAGCAACGGTATACTTCTTTAACATTTTTTTTTCTTAATTTTCTGTTTTTCTGTTTTTACTAAATGTAGGACTAAAGTGTACCCCAATATCTCAGCAACTGCATAACTAACGAAAAGATTGATAGCATCATGATCACAGTAGCAAGAGCAGAATGAGGCGCTACAACATCTTACCAAAATAAGATTATAATCACCTATATTGTATTACCGAGCGTTTTATAATAATAATGTTTAAGAGCCCAGCCTTGAACGGGAGACCTAATGGGAGCCATCAGTAACAGCAACAGAAAACACCACCTGCTGAGCGAGAAACATGTCTGCGACAAACAAAGTGGACATAAAACAACCCGAAGAATGTTATAATAACCTCGATATTGTACGAATTAAGGAATCCATCATCCTAAGTATGGAATTAATAGATGCTCAGCCTTCATGATATATACTGACCACGTTACAAAGCAATCGATCAAAGCGGCAGAAAAATTTAAATTGACACTTTGATTCCATCTGCAATAACGCTTCGGTTCAAGTACTGGCATTACGGTATGCGGGCATGTTATTACCTGCTGATTAATGGCTTCTATAAAATCGGTAAGGAATACTAGATTGCCTAACCAGCGTATAACAGCAACAGACCAGATATTAGTGCAGAGGATAAAGACGTAATATAAAGGTATATCTTAATTATACGCAATGTTTTATATATACATATTTATTATATTTATATTATATATATATATATATATATATATATATATATATATATATATATATATATATATATATATATATATATATATATATATGTATTTATATGTATATATAATGTAGGCACAGAGTTGTGGCATATGAAAACAGACTGAGAATAAGGAGTTTGGGGCATTGATGTTGGTTGATGATTGATTGATGATAGAGAAAACTAGCGGAGTCTAGTGAATGAATTTGAGAATGTCTGCAATTAAGAAGTCAAAAGTTAAACTGGCCATCAGTATGGCTTAGGGCAAGTGCAGATTAGTAAGATGAGGCGGCGAATGTTGATTTGAATGAAAAAAGAATGGAGTGGTTAATTGGTATAGGTAAACGGGAATAAATAAGGGAAATGATGACAGGATAAAATAAACGGTGAATCGCAGGATAGTTGATTCAGGGAAGGCTCCAGGGTACACTCCAAAGCTGTATAAAAGAAGAAAATTTTAATGGAAGCCAGAGGAGTTTCTATTGGAGCTAAGGCTGTATTGAGCCGACTCTCATTTATGACATTGCTCATATGGGATGCAAATGAAAGAAATTAGTTTAAGACTCTTGAGTTGAATTGTTTGCATAATGTACGTGAAGTAAAAAAGAGTGTGAAAAATGGAGGTACACAGAGGAATTGGTGGGAAGATTGGCGTAAATGAAAACTTAGATCAGAGTGCCTCAAGATAGTTTGGTTATTTAATGAAAATGGAGAATGAAAGATTAGTGGCAGCAGTGTATAATTAGGAATTGTTGGAAATTAAGAAAAGACCTGAAAGTGCTGAATGGACGGAGTAGAAAAGGCACTGACAGACAAGGACCCCCAAATCCAGGTAGTGAGAAAATTAATGCAAGAATGGTACAATGTATGTAGGGAGCTGTAACTTGGGAAACGAATTTTATACATGTATGTATATATATATATATATATATATATATATATATATATATATATATATATATATATATGTGTGTGTGTGTGTGTGTGTATATATGTATATATGTATATATGCACATATATTATGCATACTTGTATATATCGTAAATAGCTAGTAGCCTTCTAAGTAATTTCCTGAATGTTCTTTCATTATGCAAAATTTCACTGTCTGCTTTAAAGAACTGGAGAACAACGACGACAGTCGTCATTTATTACCTAGGCCTTTAACTGCACAGTAGTAGTATACACCTTAGTTTTACCTGAGCTGATTCACAGCTTTAACTGGGCCGAAGGATTAGACTTAAAGAACCAATTGGTTAGCAACGGGACCAAATACCCTACTATCGAGCATTTGAACACTAATGATTATATCGTTGATCTGCTGGAAATGATTAACTATCACTCACAAGAGAGCTGTGTCTGCCTGTCTGCCAATTTTTCTGTCTGTCTGTCTGTCTGTCTGTCAGCCTATTTGCCTGTCTCAGTATTAAATATTTGATAGGTTAACTGTGAGAAAATTCTCTTGTAACGTTCAGCCTAGTTCGTATTTCATTACAAATATCTCCATCAAATGCGACTGTGTTGAAAGTAATGAGGTTTTGTCCGTTATTATCCGTAATACATGCAAAATTTAGCTTTAGCAGTGCTTCTTGGAAACAAATGTTTTAAGTCACCATTAGAATATTAGATTTAATTTTGCGTTTACATACAATTAAAGATGTTATTTATATTTTTAGGCCAATTCCATTATGTTCCCATAGGGCCTATGCAGTCATATGCACATGGGGCTAACAACATTATATAAAAATCTAGTCTTGAGAGAACATGGAACAGACATCGGGAATCTGATGTGAACGTCGATGGGGCACAATGAGCGTCAGAAATTTTGGATTTGGTGGCATATATAAAAAAGAAAAGATATATTAATATCAAACTCTTTCTAGAGGTCTCATATCCTGGTGAATAACACCTGTTAATTTGTCTTTCTATGTTGAGACACGTTCAGGATAATAGACTTAATAGTTTAATTCCCTGATCAAACAACCAAAGTGACGATGTTTATATTTGATTCTGCAGGACTGTGACCGGCTTTCACGATCTAAGATATGTGCATTTTTTGTAGTTGTTGGAATTTTGCTGACATCTTAGCATTGGCATCTCTGCACATCATCGCTTTCCAACACAGTCCTTTTTCGTCGAGAGATAAATTTTAAACCGTACTAAGCCTCAGTCAGCAATACAGGACGGAAAATACTTTTCCATTAATAAAACTTATGGATCAAAGACTGAAATTTAATACATTACAAAAAAAGAAATTCTCAGCAATTTTTCTGTCAGAAGAAATTATTTATAACCATTAAAAAATTATGTACAAATGATGGCAGGCAACTGTTATGGATCTTCTACCCATCACTGCAACCCATTATTAATGGCCAGCAACCCATTATTTATAACCATTAAATAACTTTCTCGTATAATGTATAAATGATGGCCCTTAGCTACGTAAGTAACTGGTTATGGACGACGTAAACGAATCATCCACTGATAATCAGCATCAGTGGTCTGCAGAATCATAAGTTAAATGGTGTCAGTTGCTCGGAAAATGATTGCCATGCAGTTATTTTCCACATTGTACCATAATCCTGGCAACTTCACATCAAAATGTTTGCGTTGAATAAATTTAATTCATGAAGTAAATACGAGAACTCAAAATATTTTCGTCTACTTAATGTTTTCATGTCCCCCCAGGTCACAGTAAGTAATATTTATTAGTCCCTTTACTACTGTAGCATTCAATACCTTATCCTTTCTACTATCCATTTTCGTTAACTTTCAAAATTATTCAGATCATCCGTGCAATATTTTATTTTTGATGATTAAGTTTCTGGTCGCCATTCCTTTCCGTTGCACAGTTTATTTTTCTTCTCAAAATACTTTATGAGAGTCATGGCAAAGGCTTCAGCATATTCAGTTTTAGTATCCTGTAATAGAAAAATGTTGTGACAGCTTTGTTGACCGTCCGCACTTTTTTTGGCCGCCTTCAGATTTTAAAAACTACTGAGGCTAGAGGTCTGCAAATTGGTATGTTGATCATCCACCCTCCATTCAACAAACATACCAAATTGTAGCCCTCTAGGCTCAGTAGTTTTTATTTTATTTAGGGTTAAAGTTAGCCATAATCGTGCGTCTGGCAACGCTATAGGACAGGCCACCACCCGACCGTGGCTGAAAGCTCCATGGGCCAGGGCTCATACAGCATTATACAATGTTCAGAAAACTCGATTGCGCCGAAGAAACTTCAGCGCAATTTTTACTTGTTTTTATTTCAATCTCTTTGTCTTTCACTACCTTACCAAGTACATCTCATTGCATAACAAACATTTTCTTCGGCACATACACTGCAAACTGTTCCTTTTTTTTTTTGCTAAAATTTTATCTTCGAGATCCCGTTATGGACTGCTATTATTTCATTTCCATCTGTACCATTATCATCCGGACTCATTGGCGACTCATTGACACGATTCTTGAATTTTGCTTGGTCCCAATAACAAGATTCCATTACTGCATTTCTAGGACGACACAACACTGGTGTAGGTATGTAACAAGGCAAAAAAGGTTAGACTGAAGTCTTAGAACGTTTATGTAAACACCCATTTTTATATATATTCTAGCTGACCAACCCGGCGCTACCCGAGAAAACTGAAATGTTTTGCCTTACTTTAAATAGACATGGTAAATATATATATATACACACACACACACACACACACACACATATATATATATATATATATATATATATATATATATATATATATATATATATATATAACACACACACACACACACACACACACATATATATATATATATATATATATATATATATATATATATATATATATATATATATGGCATATATCTTTGTCTGGTTAAAATTGAGAAAAATAGAAAGAGAGAGAGAGAGAGAGAGAGAGAGAGAGAGAGAGAGAGAGAGAGAGAGAGAGAGAGAGAGAGAGCCTTGCAGTGGCAAATATTTTTTTACCCCACTCCCACCAAGGAAGACCGTACCAACGTTCCTCAAAGTGCAGCAGTAACCGTTTCTTAATTTAGTCCCTGTTTGCGTCATATAAACGTAGATTCTGCAAATGCCTTTCAGAAAATATTTCAAAGTGAAATGATCTACATTCCGCTATAACGATTTCCGAAGGTAAAAACGAAGAAGGAACTAACGAATTAATGACGAAATGCACATTTGAGCGAATAAAAAGATGAAGCAACATACATCATACACGGCGGGTTTAGCCAGCAGCTAATACACATGCACGGATGGTGGTGAATTTGTTTCGTCTCGACATACAAATTATCAATACAGTGTGATCCAGTGTTGATTTTATCGAGGTAATAAGCAATTATATTAATAATTATGATAAATTATGATAAAAATTCATGTAAATTCTGATAAATAATTAATGTTATAGGGCACATTGTCGTAGGCTAAACAGGATGAACGGCAGTTCTTTATCTCCAAAGTTATGCGCATAACTATGAAATTTTTTTAGTTAAGTATTTAGAAACGATGATGGTTAATACCTCAAGGTACTGAATAATATGTATTTTATTGGCAAGTTATAATTAAGATACGTTTGGCTTAAGATGAACACTGAAAAAAATGTTGTAACTTCGTCACGAGTAATTTTCAATGTTCTTAATCTCCAGAGTTGTGCCCGTAACCATGAAGTTTTTTTTCCCTGGATTAAGTACTTAAGATATGATGATGGTAATACCACAGGGTACTTAAGAATTTGTATTTTATTGGCAGGGTATGATTAAGGTATGTTTGGCTTAAGATGAACACTGAAAAAAAGTGGTAATTTTGGTGCGAGTAATTCTTTAATGAGGGGGTAGTTCTGTCACAGAAGCATTTAGGCCGTTACTACTTTTTTTCCGTGGCGAGGATTGTAAGGGCTGTCTGATGTGGTGGTAGAAGTTATATTTTGAATTACATTGCTTTATGACTGAATGAAAGTAATTCTAATATAGGCAAACACATCTGTTTAATTTTTTGGTTGTACTAAACTGATTATAGGGTTTGGACTGGGAGGAGTTTAATGACGTCACCAACAGAAAAGGTGGTGGTTTCCTCCCAAGCTACTGGTGACTTGCATAAAGTTATTGAAGAAAAGGTGAACAGCACTGGTAAAAACGAAATTTTAATTTGTTTTGTCTGTGTTTGTATGTCTGTCACAGGGTAGGGGTTTGATTTAGTGTTATGACCTTTCTGGGGTGACATAGGGGCCACGTGCAAAATTTTGTCTGGGTCTGTCAGGTGGTTCGGATCTCTGTAGAGGACAAACATACAAACATTCACTTTTATATATATATATATATATAGTATATATATATATATATATATATATATATATATATATATATATATATATATATATATATATATATATATATATACACATACCGACTATGCCCGTTTTTCTGTTCTTCTGTTGTTTTTTCGTTTACAGGAAATGTGAATAATCTCTTCTGGAAAGCTTGTTTTGATGGTCAGTGCCTTTGATCCTTGTTCCTTATAGATGCTTCCTTATAGATACTTGTTGAACATTTCGACATCGTATAATTTAAATGTTAGTGTTCCTGTATATTAATAAAAGATAATTTTTGCTCTTTTTGATCTTCTGTTTGGGTTGAATTCTTCCATAGCTACTTCCACCACTACAAGTATCACAGCTATTATTAGTAATGACGCATTATGTGGGTTTCACCCTTACCAAAGGGCTCATCAGGAGGGTTTGACCTGTTTTTATTCTCAAGGAAACAGGAACAGGCACGGACACAAGGTTCCCACGACTCACCCTCCCTGTTTATCACTTTTCCAGATGGAATCGATACATGTTGGTCCTTAAGAGCTGTTTATTGGGACTACTCCCAGTCCACTACCCACCAATCCACCCAGCTATAATTAGGCACCAATGTCCCCTGGGGCCCAGGTGAGGCCATGGAACCAGTTACCCCACCCCAACCAGGTGAGGTGTCCAGGCCCATGTCCCTCGACCTTCCGAAACCCTGCAGACATTGGCATCCACTCAGAGCTGCCAGTGTCCCCTGGTGCCCAGATAAGGGCATGGGACCAGATACCCCACCCCCACCAGGTGAGGTGTCTAGGCCCAAGTCCCCCCACCATCCGAACCCCAGCAGACATTGGCATCTACTCAGAGCTGCCAGTGTCCCCTGGTGCCCAGATAAGGGCATGGGACCAGATACCCCACCCCCACCAGGTGAGGTGTCCAGGCCCAAGTCCCCCCACCATCCGAACCCCAGCAGACATTGCCATCTACTCAGAGCTGTCAGTGTCCCCTGGTGCCCAGATAAGGGCATGGGACCAGACACCCCACCCCCACCAGGTGAGGTGTCCAGGCCCAAGTCCCCCCACCATCCGAACCCCAGCAGATATTGGCATCCACTCAGAGCTGACAGTGTCCCTTGGTGCCCAGATAAGGGCATGCGACCAGATACCCGACCCCCACCAGGTGAGGTGTCCAGGCCCAAGTCCCCCAACCATCTGAACCCCAGCAGACATTGGCATCCACTCAGAGCTGCCAGTGTCCCCTGGTGCCCAGATAAGGGCATGGGGCCAGATACCCCGTCCCCACCAGGTGAGGTTTCCAGGCACAGCCCCCCCACCATCTGAACCCCAGTGAACACTCACAGCTGCAAGAAAAAGTGGCTGGCGAACCAGGGGCAATCCAAGCAAGGTCTGTGAACCCTGCAAACACCAAGGTTTATCAGGGAGCCATCATTGTTCTGAAACAATAGGGAAAATGGACATATAGAATCTTTCAGTGGGCTCGAGGATTTGGAGAATTTGCTCGTATGTATATATATGTATATATATATATATATATATATATATATATATATATATATATATATATATATATATATATATATTGTGATGAGAAAGTAGCATTCCATACCTCCCTATATACATCATGGCATCTTGACACCGTTCCATCAAATATTTTGCTTAGACTGCCTGTGGCCCATTGGGTCACTTTTTTACCCCTTTTACGGTGGAGGGGTTGGAAGAGGGAAGGGGGAGGGGGATGGAAGGCCCAGAAGACTTCAGAATTCCCAGAAGCCTTTGGAATTCCTAGAAGCCTCCTGGATCCCAGTGTGCATTCAAACACAAACAAGACAGAGTTTTAGCTTTATATATATATATATATATATATATATGTGTGTGTGTGTGTGTGTGTATGTATGTATGTATATTTCTACAAGCGTTGGTTTAATTGCAAATGCTTACCTTAGAAGTAAACACATCTAACTGGGAGCCAAACTTTGTGCGAGAAATAAATGCTAGGAGAATTATGATTCAAGTAAATGAGACGAATCAGGAGAGAAATTCCAGTTTTACATTAAATCAAAAGATCAATTACAAAGAGCCATAAATCTGGGCTCTTTGCACCTCTCAAGTGAAATGATACAAATTAAATAACTAGAGTGCCACACAGTTAATAATGAGACATAAATGAAATAAGCTTGAAGGCTTGATTGATGGACGTAGGGGCACAGAAGGGTACAGATGTTCTACAACGTTTCACACACTCCTTCTGTAATGTATGGAGAAAGGAACACGATCACTGGGGGAGCCAAAACACAGTCTAATTATTACATGGGAATGCTGAAGGCTCAAGGAGTAACGTCGAGAGAAGTTCAGTTAAATTATTCTGTACAAGAAATCATGGTCCAGCACATTGCAATTAGAAAAGGAAAAGGAAATAAGGTAAGCGTAATAGATAAATGACCGAACACTGTCCACTGCACAATACCTTTATTCCTCAAGTGAAGCTCCTTGGTTGGAAGATACAATGGCTCTCAGACGAGTTGGCCCTGCTACATGGGGCACTTCAGGTAGCCCTGGGATGGTAAGGTGATTGGCCAGACAAAGATCGAGCGAGGGCTTGGGGGTCACACTGGCAACATGTTAATGCGTCAGCCCTCTGTCTGCTTCTGCTTGCCGACACTGGTGTCTGCTCTTACTAGGCCTAGCTTTCTCACCGGCTTTCATAGCCCCAAGCAGTTCAGATGTCCTGGCTGAGGAGGGCGATTCCTGTTAATTCCTGCTTTGGGCATTGTCATGTTTCAGCCAGGGAACATAGGTCTTTTTTGTGTGGGAAGAAGAGGGATCGGCCGAAGAATGAGTGTCTTGGGAAAAACAGCTTCAGTTAAGTGCTTTGCAGGGGCTTAGTTAGGGAAAGTGCTGACCTTGACTCATTTAATGGGCAAAACTTAATTTATGGAGAGCTGCTTCTTAAACGCTCCCTGTTTCTCTGTGCTGTTTCTCTATAATTAAGTATAGAGGGCTGTGAAGAAGTGAATACCTCTAGCAATATATATATATATATATATATATATATATATATATATATATATATATATATATGTGTGTGTGTGTGTGTGTGTGTGTGTATATGTATATATATATATATATATATATATACATACATATATATATATATATATATATATATATATATATATATATATATATATATATATATATATATATATATATATATATATATATATATACATACATATACACACAGACTTATGTATCCCATTTGTTTCTTTGCACGTTTATTTATGCACCACATGCGTATGTATTTGACTGGCAATTTTCCCAGACATGGAAATCAATAATGCGTTAAATTGACTCCACTCCGCTATCTCCCATGAGGTCTCATTTATGAGGGTAAGAGAGAGAGAGAGAGAGGAGAGGCCGGGTAGAGGGTAGGATGGGGTTTTGGGTAAGTGTTCTGCAAAGGGAATTATAAATATGTACTGCACAGAATTTCAGGGGAAACTGATTGGAGAAAAATCCGAGCAACCGTGACACAAATGATATCAAAAGACGGATGAGAAAATCTATCAGTCACATTTCAAGGAAACTAATAACATATTTTCATGGTGTTATGCATTTAAAACAAAATCAATCAATCACATTTCCAGGAAACTAATAACATATTTTCATGGTGTTATGCATTTAAAACAAAATCGAGCAAATAAATCACGGGGAATGATGGGAGATAAAAATTGCTAAAGAAAACACCCGCTGGGCAGCCGCTTGTTTGGCACCCAGGTGGTCTTAGGGGAAAACGGACAGACAACCAACTAGGAATTACAAATAGTATTAAAAAATATCATATAAAGACTTGGCTCTTACAGTAGTAAAGGAAACCTTCTTGCATTTGTAGACTTCATGGTATTATAAACGTATGGGGAAATTTACTTATAGATCCACCTAACATCGCCTCCTCAGTTTTTCGCCCACACGCCTTAAATTATATTCCTTAGCCTGTGGACGGGAGATAACAGGGAACCGCTGAAAGCGTATAAACGCCCACCCGAAAAAGACGCCGGAGAGACGAATAATCAGAAGAGGAGCAAATGTAGACGAAAAGAAGAAAAACACTCGAGGGACGCACGTGGCAGCACGTATCACAAGAGGTCCTTTCGGATTGCGAACTCCCTCCGAGTAAAATCATCCCCCCTTCCTCCCACCCCTCCAAACCCCTCTATCGGTATCCCTGGTCAACCCCCCGCCTCTCTTCTCAGCCCTCCGCGATTGATGGGGTTGATGGGTGGGGTGGGGTAGGGAGGGGGACAGCTTTCTGGGAGAGAAAGGAGGGGACGTTGAGGGTGGGAAGCACGTGCCCGTGCTTAATTGGGGTAAAAAGCTCAAGAACGAAAACAATGGGGGCGTACAGAGTAAAATTTCGAACAAGACACACACACACAGAGTTTGGAGTGAAAAGGAATATGTCCAAAGACATTATATATATATATATATATATATATATATAATATGTAATATATATATATATATATATATATATATATATATATATATATATATATATATATATATATATATATATATATATATATATATATATATATATATATATATATATATATATATATATATATATATATATACATATATATATATATATATATATATATATATATATATATATATATATATATATATATATATATATATATATATATATATATATATATATGTGCTCTTTGGAATGTGCTGTAAGAGAAAGTCATGGACTAACGTTCTCACCGTTCAGTTAAGTCGTTAAGACCAGGTAGAAAGTATGTGGTAACATTTTAATAAGATGAAGAAATGCAAAATAAGCGTTATAATCAAATACTATTAAAAGTATTAAGTTTATTATTATTGTGGCTATATGCGTATGGGTCGCTATAAAAATAATAAAAAATAGTAATTAAATTATAAATTATTTCGTGAGAACATTGCTGGAAATACGGATAACTAATTTGAAATTGACATCAGTTACCCAAGAGTCAGGAGCGATTACACTTAGTAAATTGAATTAAGAAATGTAGTAAACTGAGTTAAGAAATGTAGTAAATTGAATTAAGAAATGTAAATTGAATTAAGAAATGTAGTAAACTGAATTAAGAAATGTAGTAAATTGAATTAAGAAATGTAGTAAATTGAATTAAGAAATGCAGTAAACTGAATTAAGAAATGTAGTAAGTTGAATTAAGAAATGCAGTAAACTGAATTAAGAAATGTAGTAAGTTGAATAAAGAAATGCAGTAAGTTGAATTAAGAAATATAGCAAGTTGAATTAAGAAATATAGTAAATTGAATTAAGAAATATAGCAAGTTGAATTAAGAAATATAGTAAATTGAATTAAGAAATGTAAGTTGAATTAAGAAATGTAGTAAGTTGAATTAAGAGACGTAGTAAACTGAATTAAGAAATGCAGTAAATTGAATTAAGAAATGTAGTAAACTGAATTCAGAAATGCTTCCAATACTGGCAGCTCAGCTCAAATGAACAGCTAAGAAGGGATAGAAAAACGCTGCTTACGATACTGTAGGCAAAAGCTTTTACAAGTTTCTGCATCATTTAGTAACGCCAGAACAGGCCTCTGGCAACGCTAAGGGCAGTGACGCAAGTTAAGTCTACCTTAGTTTAACCAGACCGCTGAGCTGATTAACAGCTCTCCTAGGTCTGTGACACAAGCGCACCTCGTGTGGTGCACCGTAGTCATTACTTGAGGGTGTTTGCAGCATCCCTTCGCCCCCTAGCTGCACCCACTTTTTAGTTTTCTGTAAAAGAAAACTATTGTGCCGACTATGTCTGTCCGTCAGCACATTTTCTGTCCGCCCTCAGATCTTAAAAACTACTGAGGCTAGAGGGCTGCGAATTGGTTGTTGATCATCCACCCTCCAATCAACAACCATACCAAATTGCAATCCTCTAGCCTCAGTAGTTTTTATTTTATTTAAAGTTAAACTTAGCCATAGTCGTGCGTCTGGCAACGATATAGGATAGGCCACCACCGGGCCGTGGTTAAAGTTCCGTGGGCCGCGGCTCATACAGCATTATACTGAGACCACCGAAAGATAGATCTATTTTCGGTGGCCGCGTTGATTATATGCTTTACAGGAAACTCGATTGCGCTTTCTTTGGAGATTTCTTCCCCGTTTGGTGTATTTTCTGGATCTCACCATCTCGCTGTCCAACCACTCCAACATCCCATTTTCACTGTCCAATAGCTTTGCATCGATGGTGTTCTAGTACGTGGCTACATAGCCTAAATTTCATTATTCGTAATTACTATAGGAATTTGTACAAAAACATCCAACTTAGCCCTTGCCAGGCTGGTTATATTTATGAAAAATAATTTTTTTTATATTTTCTGTTCTGTTTATCTGTTTATCACTTCAGGTATGAATATTGTCGTAGAAATCTGTCATCCACAAAGACCTAACGAGTTTATATCACGAAAGAAGTAGCACAGTTAACCAATGTGATTATTCTGATCACAGCGCTATCACGGCAATTTCCATATTGTCACGGTGCTCTGTAAATGTGGCTATTTTTTTAATATGGAAAATGCCGTGATAGCCCCCACGATCAGAATAACCACTTTGGTTAACTGTGTTACTTCTTTCGTGATATAAACTCGTTAAGGTCTTTGTGAATGATAGATTTCTATGACAATATCCACTCTCCTCTCTCTCTCTCTCTCTCTCTCTCTCTCTCTCTCTCTCTCTCTCTCTCTCTCTCTCATGCCAATGCCGCCAGCACCGCTATGCAAATCCACCATGGAAAACATTAGGGCTAAAATTAAAAGTCTGTGTACCTGAAATGATAAACAGATAAACTGAACTGAAAATATAAAGAATTTGTTCTCAAATATAACCTGACTGGCAAGGATTTACTTGGATATTGTTGTACAAATTCCTATGGTAGTCACGAGTAAAAAAAATTTAGGCTATAAAGCCAAGTACTGGGACACCTCCATCAATGCTAAAGCTTAGACAGTGAAAAGAGGATGTTGGAGTGGTTGGACAGCGAGATGGTGAGATCCAGAAAATAAACCAAACGGGGAAGAAATCCCCAAAGGTGTATTAAGAAGTAATAATTAGAGAGATTGGACAGCAAAATAAAAAAAAAGGGAAGCGAGAATGGAAGGAGGGTAAAAGGTTAAAAGTGACAAGTTGCGAAGAGCGCAAAAAAAAAAAATAAATAAATAAATAAATAAATAACTTGAAGTGAATCGAGGCAGTTGTGCAACTCAGAAATCCCTCGACTTTTGCCTACGGGTCTCACCATAGGCATTACCCCTTAGGCGGTAATAACATCAAGGGTGATTATGAGGGACAAAAGGTAGTGTTATGAAACTGTGCTTTTGTGTTTGTTACTTTCGAAACCTTATTTAGTATTATTGGTTAATATAATATATATTTCCTTTCAATTATATATATATATATATATATATATATATATATATATATATATATATATATATATATATATATATATATATATATATATATTACTAAAAGGACCTCATTCAAACTGGATGGTATCTAATGGAGTATTTATTCAGAAAAAGTTTTTCTGAATAAATACTTCATTAGATACCATCCAGTTTGAATGAGGTCCTTTTAGTAATTCTACTAATGCACAGAACAATTGTGTATGTGATAAAGTTAATATAATATATATATATATATATATATATATATATATATATATATAGTATATATATATATATATATATATATATATATATATATATATATATATATATATATATATATATATATATGTATGTATGTATTATTGCATGCGTTTGTGACCTAGCTCGCTCTTACTGTAGTGATTTGGACTCGCATTTACAAGATCCGTGGTTCGATAACAGTCTGTCGATCACGTGATCAGTCTACCCACATACCCAGAGTCAACTGGGTTTGAAGAACCTGAAGAAACATATATAGAAACATATATATATATATATATATATATATATATATATATATATATATATATGTATATATATATATATGACACACCTATATACATATGTATAGATAGATAGATAGATTGGTAAATGGGGCCAGTGATGATGCAAGTATTTTCCGAACTCGCCAAATACGCCTAAATCGGTCCTTTCTTTAACTACTGAGTCCAGTTATAACAGGCTCCTAGAAATAGGTGCAGAAATCCTCTCCGCATATCGTAAGACTATGAGCATAGGGCGACCTTTGAAAGCCAAAGGCGAAAGAATGATGTCCTCAAGCTCTCAGGTATATGTCTGTTTCAGTCGAGCCATCACTCACGATGGCACTTTATTGCAGTTACGGTTGAAGTGAGCTGTAGCCTTCAGCACCTAGTCGACGATGACTATAAATACTGAATGTTATAGGCTTGTGTAAAAAAAAAAAATAATGACTGTGTAATATTACGAATACAAATAATGACTGTGTGTAATATTACGAATACAGGAAGAAATATGAAACAAATAACTATAACAACGACGATAACATGAGCATTCAACATCAAATGAGAAAGAGCACGTCATGTAGGCACCTCAGTAGCAGAAAGAAATTTTTCTGAATTCCCTTAAGATGCTCTCTGTATTTTTAAAAGGGTAGAATAATAAAATTGCAGCGGGGAACATGAAATGTGAAATGCTATGGTACTGTAATTGACAGCATTGGTTTCCTTGTAGCACCGACCTTTGAGTATGGGGAAACAGAAAAAATCAAAGTTTTTAACCATAATATCATAAGCGCCATTCTTACATCCCGTCTCGACGGCAACTGTGTAAGACACTTTATCCAGGTGAACGATGCTATCGGTACTCAGCCCCTTCGTGTATGAATGGTTAGAAAATTACTTTTTATGAGGCCTCAGTATGAGTTACTGAAGTGAATTGCATATCTCAACAACACTTGCAAAGAAACGTGTACAGCAATTGACAAAAGTATCATTAACCAGCCTTACAAAATTGATGGTCGAAGCATTTTGGACGCAATAACACGAAAACCATAATACTCGTATATTAAGTGGATTATATGTGCGGTGTACCATTTGATGACGATTTCTTTATCAACTGATACACCAATTTCATTAACCATTTTATTGTGTGTGTGTGTGTGTGTGTGTGTGTGTGTGAGAGAGGGAAAGAGAGACAATTGTCACGAAAACATGACGTATATCTAAAGGTCATATAAGAGGTTTGTCCAGGATCTTACACTTATTTTTCAAATATAGACATCTGGAGGTAGTATTTGGTGACATTTATAGCTTACAAAAATTAAAATGGGTTGAAGAAAACAAGAAAAAATTAAGGAAAACAAAGCTTCGAAAGATGATCATACGTCCGTGAGAGAGAGAGAGAGAGAGAGAGAGAGAGAGAGAGAAAAAGAGAGAGAGAGAGAGAGAGAGAGAGAGAAGAGGAGAAAAAACTGATTTACCAACAGATGTTTATATCGTTTAGACGGACACTGCATCATGTCAAATCCACAATAAAAGTACTGTAATGGAACCGTTTTTTATCAAAGGACGCTAAAAGAAACAAAACAAAAAATAAAAAATAAAAAAATAAAAAAAAATGATTGAAGGCATCATAAGCTTCGATCATTAATTGGTTACGGTGCATCTCTTGGAAGTAAAAAAAATTATATATAAAAAACTTGTATATGAGTTTTAAGTTAGAATTTCTTACCGCCTCAAGGTGTCAAGGTTCCTCTGACTTGCAATAAACAGAGGGCCATTTGGATTTGCGAGACGTTTCGCAGATGATAATAATGTGGGATTATACTGGAGTTAATTGACGGCGAGGAATGAGAAAGCTGAGTAAAATGACTTTCTGCAAACATTCTTGCATGCGATGCTTGGAGGAAAACAGGAGGTTTGTTTTTTTTGAAATATGAATGTACAAGCTGAGTTAAGTCTACCTTAGTTTTACCAGACCACTGAGCTGATTAACAGCTCTCCTAGGGCTGGCCCGAAGGATTAGACTTATTTTACGTGGCTAAGAACCAGTTGGTTACTTAGCAACGGGACCTTCAGCTTATTGTGGAATCCGAACCACATTATAGCGAGAAATGAATTTCTATCACCAGAAATAAATTCCTCTAACTCTTCATTAGCCGACCGGAGACTCGAACTCAGGCCTAGCCAGTGCTAACCGACGACTCTACCGACTGGCCCAACGAAGAGTGTGTATAAGCTGAGGTATTAAGTGCTGGTAGCAGTAGCATTTTGTGATAAGGAAAATCATACACTGTTCTACTGAATTTGTTTCTTGCAATACCGGACTTTACTTAAGCAAGTTGGATCCTAATTGCCGAAACTAAACGAGAAATCCAAAGTAATTGTCCAAAAAGTTTTAAGACTCGAATTACTTTCTAATTTTGGTAAATTTTTATCGTATTTTTTGAACATTCAGAAAAGCATTACTTAGTCCTGTCAGTCATAAAGATCCGGCATTGGGTGTGTAAAGAACTAAGTAGGTTACTTGATCCATGCTTAAGAATCAGTTAGTGGTAGTTAGGATTTAAGGGAAAAACCTATAACGAGAAAGGATACATTGACATATGCTGATTGATGGACCGATAAACAAATTGAGTTACAATTAGTAAGGGTCAATAAGACTACAAAAATAGTCGGCTTTTGTCAAAATATTACCAAGAAAAGTTGTCGTTGAAAATCAATAGATAAAAAGAAAAAAATCTTACAAGCAAAAGCCCATTTATAAAATCTAAATTTGTTACATAAATACTCTTTTTCATTCGAATGAATGAGTTCATAAGTAAGTATACCTAAGTTTAACTAGACCACTGAGCTGATTAACAGCTCTTCTAGGGCTGGCCCGAAGGATTAGACTTATTTTACGTGGCTAAGAACCAATTGGTTACCTAGCAACGGGACCTACAGCTTATTGTGGAACCCGAACCACATTATACCGAGAAATGAATTTCTGACACCGGAAATGAATTCTTCTAATTCTTCATTGGCCGGCCGGAGATTCGAACGCGGGTCCGGCAGAGTGCTAGCCGAGAGTTCATAAAATCATAAAATCGTAATAATGGCCTATTTGTATTTCCAGTTTACTAACGTTTCCCGAAAAGAGATAGTTCCCTTCACATCCCCAAAAATTTCTCCAGGACCCCAGAGCCTGAAAACCTTCCCCTCTAAGATCCCGAAGTTCTCTGCACTAGAAAACTTGAATAGTAGATACGCATTGTCAGGAGGGGTAACCGGTCATTACAAGATGGTTGCGCAGTTCACCAGTCATTAATTAGTTGTGTGTAAGGCAGATACTGCTGACTGGTAGATTTCAAAATGCAGTTCTGCAGTCTTCGTGAAATAATATCATAAAGTTACATGACAAAAAATGGTAAATTTCAGAATTTTATTAATGTCACTATGAGTGATCTCAAGTTGAAATCCGCCAGTCTCTCCTAATTCACTTTGTCCTTAGATGACAATTACTTTTCCATCTTATTTAACTTTTCCCTTCTTATTATGCTAATATGCACTAGTACGTAGGGATACATTTACCTATTTCCCTTCTTACTGTCTTGTAACAAGCTCTTTGTTGGGTGAATCAGTAGAGCTGCGGACTGTCAGTCGATGGGCCGGAGTTCAATTCCCCGGCCGGCTGATGAAGAGTTAGAGGAATTTATTTCTGGTGATAGAAATTAATTTCTCGCTGTAATGTGGTTCGGATTCCACAATAAGCTGTAGGTCCCGTTGCTAAGTAACCAATTGGTTCTTAGCCACGTAAAATAAGTCTAATCCTTCGGGCCAGCCCTAGGAGAGCTGTTAATCAGCTCAGTGGTCTAGTAAAACTAAGGTATACTTAACTTTACTGTCTTGTAATATAGCCAGTCAGTTCGACTGCATCTGAGCATAGCGGAAAAGTGGCGCAATAAGATTTTTTTTTTTTTTTGTTGCCAAAGAAAGAAAAATATTGTATATTTCATGCACAATTTCGCTAGGAGGGTGCCTCGTCTCTCATTCACAGAAATTGCAACGTCATTTTACTCTCCTGGCAGTTGAAAAATGTACAAAAAAAAGTCTGTATACGAGGAAATATGTCCTCATACTAATGGAATTTACAACCTTTCACCGAGATATTCGGCGGCCATTGCGTGGAGGAAGCAGTCGGAGAAATCACTAGTTTGCGGGTAAGGTGATAATCCTAACAGATTGTTCTTGTGACCGTCCCGAAATTTATTGATTGGATGATACCTACAGAGGTGCGCGGCGTTCTAGATTCTAGATGGTGTCCACGGCTCCCTGGGCAACAATTGCGGTTTCGTTGATCCTGGTCGAATTTACGAGGCGATCCCGGGTATCACTTATGTGGTGACTGTGTTATGCTTAGCAGTCATTTCGAAAGGCGCCTGTGTGATTACGTCACTTTGTCGTGAGCAGAGTTATACGCTTATAAAGACCGTTCGTGTGATGGATTGCCAGGATTCCATACCGGTCTCGATGGCCCAGGCAGTTTTCTCTCTTCTGTTATATCATCCAATTTTCAAAGGCATTTATTACGTGGCGAAAAGCTCGTTTTACGTGTGTATATATATATTTATATATATATATATATATATATACATAAATATATATATATATATATATATATATTTGTTTATTTATTTGTATATATATGTATATATATATAAATATACATATATATCTATATATATATATATATATATATATATATATAACTGAATATATATATATATATATATATATATATATATCTATATATATATATATATATATATATATATATATATATATATATATATATATATATATATATATATATATTCAGTTGTAGGTTGGTATTATCCCTAGTTAAGATCAAAGAAACTTTGTTAATGTCAATAGTTTAAGCCAAATCATTGGTATGTGTGAGTAGAGACATCCACCCGCAGGTTTTTAAATGATTTGTTATTGTCGTCCTGAAAGCAGTCAGATAAGAATATGAAAGAAGGACACAGTTAATCTAAGTTTCCTCTCCTCCTAATTATCAAAAGATGGGGAAAGAGATGGACTTGAATTATAAACCTGATCAGTCCACGAATCTCATTAGGTTTCCGTTTATTCTTTAAGAACCCCCGTAGGAGGGTAGTGCAGTCAGTGCACCTCATGCGGTGCACTATAGGCATTGCTTAAGGTTCTTTGTAGGGTGCCTTCGGCCACTAGCTGCAAACCCTTTCATTCCTTTTACTGTACCTCCGTTCATACTCTCTTTCATCTTACTTTCCACCCTCTCCAAACAATTTTTTAATTGTGCGACTGCCAGGTTTTCCTCCTGTTACACCCTTCAAAACTGTTTACTGTAAATTTCCGTTTCGGCGCTGAATGATCTCATAGGTTCCAGCGCTTGGCCTTTGGCCCAAATTCTGTATTCTGTTCTGTTCTATTCTTTAAGAACCACTTAAAAACTGATGAGTCGTTACGAGAGTATAGAATTGGTAAATCCATTGTCTAATCAACTGTAAATATCGTGGATGCAGTAAATGATTTCATAAGTATCAGAGATATGATTTTATATAGTGACGATTTTCCTTCTGTTGCAATCCATTCTTGGGATTATCAGATGACAGTAATTATGTGATTTTTCCTGGATTTATGAGTGTTTAAACATTCAAATGACAATATCTTACTACCTGCATGTAATCGAACTCGATACAGTTATTTACTTGTGTTTTTTTTTATTCTTAAAACATCAATGAAACATCGATGGGAAAATGGAGTTATTCGTGATAAAAAAGAGTTGACATCATTAGAATGGACATCATTTATCTCTTTTTTATGTATTATTTCAGATATCAAAGTTAGATTAAAATCAGATAAAATTAGCTGACATATATAGTTCTTTTTGAAGCGATTTGGCGTTCAGTTTTTAGGGTTTAATTCGGTATATTAGCTTTTTTTTGTGCTTATTAAAAATGGCCGCGTTATTAAAATGTTTGATAAAGCCACCCTACGGCCTTTTTAAAGGACCTTTGTAAAAAAATGGAAGTGTATTTTCCAGGTTTTTCTGAATGTTGAAAAAATGAGTACAGTTGTTTTAAAGGCAACTTTTATTAAGTAATAGGCATGTACAAAGACAGATTTGATAAAATGATTGTAGATAGGTCTTAAAATGAATTTCCTCCACACGCTACTTTCATTCGTCATTCATGCTTTGACCGTGTAGGGGGGTATTGCCGTCAGTACGCCTCATGCGATGCACTGTAGGCACTGCTTAAGGTCCTTAACAGCGTCTCTTCGGCCCCTAGCTGCAACCCCTTTCATGCCTTTTACTGTACCTGCGTTCATATTCCCTTTCTTCCACCTTACTTTCCACCCTCTTCTAACAGTTATTTCACAGTGCAACTGCTAAGTTTTCCTCCTGTTACACCTTTCAAACCTTTTTAATGTCAATTTCCGTTTTAGAGCTGAATGATCTCATAGGTCCCAGCGCTTGGCCTTTGGCCTGAATTCTATAGTCTATTCCATTCTATTCTATCCATGTCTTGAACAAATTATCCACGAAGAAAATTTTGTCTTGAAATATTTATGTTAAAAATAAACATCGACTGCTGTAAACTGTAGTACACACCGTGTGAAGCTACCGCTTGGGAATCATTCGTGTCTCTTTCATTAAAACGGTGCATCTAAATTATCCCAGTTAATGATGCACGTGTTATTAATTTTATGACCGTCATAACTTTCATTATTAGATGCAGTCTTTTTACGAGGCCATTTAGCATTAATTTCTTATGTGTTACACGACGCACGATGAAACAAAACCACGCTGAAAATATTTGTTGATAATTTTATCCAACCGGTGCCAGTCTTCAGAGATTCTTGACTCATAGATTGCCATAACAGGATATTCTTAAGCGGAACTGCTTTGGTGAAATCCTTAAAGTTTGCTGGTTTGTCTCTCTCTCTCTCTCTCTCTCTCTCTCTCTCTCTCTCTCTCTCTCTCTCTCTCTCTCTCTCTCAGGGTCCTCATTAGCCTTTAGTAACTAAGGCGCAGAGGAATTTCTTATACAGAAATCACCGACGTCATCACTCATATTGTTGAACACATAAACTTCTTTCTAAAGAATATCTCTCTTTCACTAACTAGGACATCACGAAAACAACTAAGGAATTTTGCGTTAAGTGTGCAAGATTAGCTAACGGATTATTTAATGACTAATGATGCATGTAATAATTGAACGATCATGGTCCTTTTATGACTAAGAGAAAAACGAGGAAGACAGATTGCTCTTCAGATACATAACTGCATATATAATTGCCAGTGGACTGACATGTAGTAAATATCCATTTTTATCGGTTAATATGAAACTCTCCATTGTATAACAGTCCTGTACTCTAACGTAACCATCGTTCATATGAACCTAAAAGAATGAAAGGAAAATATTTGACATAAATATAATTTTATTTTAAGTAGGGTTCACGACCTGACCTTTCAACACTTGAAATTCCCGTTAGCTGGTGATGCTAAGAACTGGCTATAGCAATTAACAGCAAAAAGCTCTCTCTCTCTCTCTCTCTCTCTCTCTCTCTCTCTCTCTCTCTCTCTCTCTCTCTCTCTCTCTCTCTTTTACTGATGCTTTTAAATTAGTTAAAACATTGAGATAAGCCTAAAAGTATCTGTCATTGTGTATATACCCATGAATATTCTATTTTTTATGAGTGCATAATTATTACTTTTAATTCAGATATCATAAGGGGAAGTGTTTCGTCACCAAAGTGGACTTAGAAAGAATTCATTATTTTTACCGTGGTTTATTTCAAAATCATTCCATGCTGGAGACAGTGTGGACCCATGATAATGGAAAGTATTGCTAATATGCAACTTAATCCCTTATTTGAATTGTATGCTAGCAGACAGAAGGTTCTTAGTTTCTGAGATCACACATTGGGATTCATAGAGAGTGCAAACGCGCATTTATATACATAAGCTTACACAGCCAATATTATTGGTCAATCATGAGACCATTTTCAGCAAGAAAGCATCTAAGTCTGTCTTTGCTATCACAAACACTGAACCAACATATATTCTGTGTTATGTAATGAAAACACATCACGCGTGTACTGCTTGTTTGGAAAAGGCATCCGCTTGTCACGCACACACACACAGGCACAGAATTAAGTAGACCATATTATGACCCTTAACATGAGAAACATGAGAGAGACATTAGTCATAGAGAGTATGATGACTTAACATGGGAAATTTAATTGTTTGATGTTTGAAGCACATTATAATGACAAAACTTTCTGATGGTAAGCATGTCATGGAGAGAGCAAGAGGGTAATATTATACCCTCAGTTATGATTATCTTGAGTCGTTATGGATTTATTACTTGTAGTGGGTTAGGTTAAAAAATCTGGTGTCTTTGTTTGGTAATTATGATATCACGAACGTCCATCATCAAAAATGTTCTGTCTTCGTGTTTTGGAACGGAATTTTCACCATTGACAATGTTGATTCTTACAATTTAAATCTTTAGTAGTCACAATACACTAAGTATATCTGACGTCTCAATATTAGTTAAAGTAAATTCAAAAGCCAATAAACCGGATGGTATATTTTGGGACGATAACTCTCCATAGTTGTTAAAGAATGTAAGCGATCCCCTCAAAAAGTAAGTACGCACAAATAATCAGAGAAGACAGTAGGAAAATAAGTCCTCCTTCTGTCTAGTAGACAGTGCACGAAGAGTAAATATATTCGAATCATAAATAGAATGAGATATTTTTTCAACGCCCCTTTAAACACGGACCGTTCCTGCCGTGTTTATCACGGTAGCAATAAAACAATTATATTTGGTCTTTATCTCTATTTGGTTCCCTTTAAATAACATTAACAAGAAATTTAAAAAATTTAAATGGATCTCGTCTTTCATTATTTGCCACTCACTTTGGATTCGTATATACACGTCTAATACAAAGATGTTTTATAACATGTATTTCATTGTGATCTTACCTTACATTTTTGACACAGTACAACATAGTACTTTTATATTTCATATAAGTACACACACACACACACACACACATATATATGTGTGTGAGTATATATTTATATATATACTCTAAGAATCGTGAGACAGAAAGCTGCATAAAAAAAAAAAAACACTGGGCCTAACCCGAGGATTCTCGTTCATGTCATAGATTTTTGCCGAGAGAGAGAGAGAGAGAGAGAGAGAGAGAGAGAGAGAGAGAGAGAGAGAGAGAGAGAGAGAAAGCTGCTACTGCAATCAGCTGTTCGCTCTTTGTTATGGTTTGCTACTCAGTTTTATTATCACCTGCACCTGCATTTGCAGCAAAAGTTTTTTTGCTGTTTTTTATGTATATCACAGCATTTATAACGTAAAGACCAATATAAAATTCTGTTGAGGCAAACATCTGTACTGCATTGTATGGAACGCGTAAATGTGGAAAATGGCAACAATTTACGACCTGATTTTCTGTTTATAATTCTTTCTTTCACTTCTTTGATCGAATTCCAGTCTGGTGTCATTTTTAATTTGTTTCTACAGCGAAGAGGTTCAGTGATAAAGCTCGCTAACAATTTACAAGCTCACCTTCTGTTTTATCAATAGTTTACTTATATACACTGCAAATATATATATATATATATATATATATATATATATATATATACATATACAGTATATATATATATATATATATATATATATATATATATATATATATATATATATATATATATATATATATATATATATATATATATATATATATATATTTATATATATGTGTGTGATTCATTTATCACACATATGGGTATGTGTGTGTGTGCGTGTGTGTGTGTGTGTGTGTGAGTCTGTGTGTGTGTATATATATATATATATATATATATATATATATATATATATATATATATATATATATATATATATATATATGACTTATCACATCACCGTGATTCATATACAATCAGTAATGATTGTTCTCACTACAAACGTCCTTTAATGTCTATGTCTTGTTCAATTCGCTCTACACTCTATCAACTGGAAATAATATATTTTCATATATGTTACCGAAGGTAAATTTTTTAGTTGATAATAAGTTCGTCGTCCGGTGGGCTCGAACCAGCGAAGGACAAGAACTCAGGACTACAGTGGACGCATTTAACCCACGCGGCCAGCACTTACGAACCTCGAGCCCACGGGACGACGAACTTATTATCAACTAAAAACCGTTTCATATACAATCAGTGCTTACAAACGTCCGTTAATGGGTAACATTTATATATGTTACCGAAAAAATATTATTTCGAGGTAGAGCGAATTGATGTTAAAGGACGTTTATTATCAACTAAAAATTTCTTCGGTAACATTTATTATTATTTCTGATTATATATATATATATATATATATATATATATATATATATATATATATATATATATATATATATATATATATATCGAAAGAAATCTAATAGAAACGGCATGTATTCAATATAGTGAAAACAATAACTTCAGTGGCTGTATAGGCTTATTCAAGACAGACCCGCTATTTCTACATATCATGAAAAACCAGTACAAATTATGTAATGTATTGACTTAGGTATTCACTTAATTGCCTGTTTAGCCTCATTAGACTGTTAACCTTTTCTGTTGGACGAAGTATGTACTAGACAATTTATATTTTATGTTATCCTGTAACAGTTGTAAGCACCGTTAACCTTTTGTAGTTGTTTATGTTTTATGTAAGTCTTGAAGTCAAATGTAAACATATGTCCGGTATATGTTTTTCTTAAACTGATTAGTCAATAAAGTTCCCCGGAAGAGGCTTGATGGAAGGTGAAACTGTTGGGACAAATTAAGAACTCTATTTCCTTTTTCCTCTGGTTTCTCCTTCGTTTTCAATGTGGAGTACATCGTGATATTTTGTCTTCGTGATTGAGAAGAATACAACTAAATATACCGTATATATATATTACACACACACACACACATACATACATACATATATACATATATATATATATATATATATATATATATATATATATATATATATATATATATATATATATATATATATATATATATATATATATATATGTTAAATGGCCCTATCCCCAGGGCAAATAGGGCCATCTTTTATTGCTGTGTCTGTTTTAAGAACAGAATCAATTATCTTACTTTCCTAAGATGTCTCTGGTAGCAGTGGCTCATTTCTTGGGTCAGTAAATTCATTCTCCTTTGTCGACTCCTCTCACTGAACCTATTCTTAAACAAAGGCCTACTGGAATTAAACACTGATATACAAAACTAGACTTTATTTGCAAATTTAACGAAGGTGATTCAGGAAAAGTTACGATCATGAAATGGAGTGACTTCCATCCTCTATAAACAGAAATCATTGCTAGAGAAAGTTCTGATTCACAAATATTCAGATTACTAATTCGAAACCAGCTAATACTAGTGACTAACATCCTGGTCACCAAATAAAGTAATAAGGTCATAATTATTCTAGACCACAATAAATGTCATATATTGTGTAAAAGAATAACACCACTTCCCAGAATATTCGTCCTCACAAGACGAACCCAGATTCCTGTTGAAAGAAACATATCAGTATATTAAAACCTGAAATGATGTTAAAATACATGAATATTCAAAACAGAAAAATGCTCAATGGAAACGGAACAGGACAATGCATCATGGGAACACGGAGGAATTTCACTGCAGCACAACTGGGTCTTTTAAAAAAAAATGCCTGGAAAAGATATTAAGTGTTCATGAGCTATTGTGCTTACTTTCTATGGCGACAAATAATAGATTCTCCAGTGGCGATCTTCCAACACTTCACCACTAACCAAAACAGACCCAGTCTCTTAATGAAGTCCCCTTGCAAGAGTCTATCCACCAGTTAATACACCATTGGGGAGTGCAACACACATACGCACTCACACAATCATTTCTTCCAGAAATGTGACGACCTCGGGTCAGTGTTCGATCACGCTGTCTCCATGGACTTAAATCATGATCAAATTGCTCTCTGTATCCAACTGTGCAAACCTGAAACGTCGACACAAATGCACCTGCAGCGGAAGCGCCATGACAGGTCAGCACATGGTTCGTCCCAAATCATACCAGACTCAATATATATATATATATATATATATATATATATATATATATATATATATATATATATATATATATATATATATGTATGTATGTATGTATACACACACATAATATACATATATATATATATATATATATATATATATATATATATATATATATATATATATATTTGTAGTGTATATAAGTAATCTATTGATAAAACAAAAAGTGAGCTTGTAAATTGTTAACGAGCTTTATCACTGAAGCTTCGCGTTGTAGAGACAAATTGAAAATGACACCAGACTGGAATTCGATCAAAGAGGTAAAGGAGAGAATTGTGAGCAGAAAATCAGGTCGAAAATTGTTGCCTTTTTCATATTTACACGTTACATACAATGCAGTACACAAGCTTGCCTCTACAGAATTTTATATTGGTCTTTGCAATTGGCATACTGTGATATACATAAAAAAAAAACTTTTGCTGCAAATGCAGATGCAGGTCCAAGTTATAATAAAACTGAGTAGCAAACCATAACAAAGAGCAAACAACTGATTTCAATAGCAGCTCTCTCTCTCTCTCTCTCTCTCTCTCTCTCTCTCTCTCTCTCTCTCTCTCTCTCTCTCTCTGGCAAAAATCTAAAACATAACCGAGAATCCTAGGGTTAACCCCTAGTGGTTTTTTTGCCGCGTTCTGTCTCATGATTCTACTGAAGAAAATAGGTAAATTTCGTCCAGTCATGATTCGTTCTTTAAAAAAATATTTTAAACAACTGGTTTTTGCAAAGATCATTTTACCTCCTAAATTAGGGGTTAATTATCCAGAATTCGGATGATCCACGCTAAGTGTAGTTTACCCTAGGGAATTCATCACCACTGCATTTTACCGCTCCTTAAACGAGTAATGCAGCCTACACACTCACATAACTTAGCTGCTGTCATCTAAAAATATATGAATAAAAAATGACTAGAACTAACAGCAATGGAACACAGGAATCAGTGTCTGATTACGCATTAATAATCAGCAGTTCACCTCCATAACTGATGAGAAGTCTTACGTCTCAAGGGTCGCAGGGGGATCGTGAGCTTGTGAATCGCGGTGATGAGAATACTGATGCTCTTCATTATCTTCCTCTCCTTTAGATAATACATTAGATGCTTTGATGCGCTTGAATTTGCACAAGAGAAGATGCTGCAGATGGGTGAGTGACTTGTCCGATGAAAAAAGTAGGATTTACTCAAAGTTGCCTTGTAATTTTCTTATTACAGTGATTGGCTTATAATTTTGGGAAATACCAGATAGTTACAATTTTGTATGACAAGTTGAGAAGAATTATTAAATGTTTTGAAGATGATAAATTAGAAAAACTGCAGCGACTTGGCAGCTGCTGAAAACAGTTGCCAACAAGAACAAAATTTTCCAAATGAACGAAAAACGACTTGACTGAGTAATATAGTGCCAATATGGAAGCGATGAAGGATGATGGTAGAAAAGAAAGATGAACCTTTTTTTTATTTCTTTAAGGTTAAAGTTAGCCATAATCGTGATTCTGGCAACGATAAAGGACAGGCCACCACCGGGCCGTGGTTAAAGTTTCATGGGCAACGGCTCATACAGCATTATACCGAGACCACCGAAAGATAGATCTATTTTCGGTGGCCTTGATTATACGCTGTAGCGGCTGTACAGAAAACTCGATTGCGCCGAAGAAACCTCGGCGCATTTTTTACTTGTTTAAAATAGAAAATAAGCAGTAACGGACACTAATGACTGATTTAATCGTTCTTTGCTTGTAAAGATCAACTTAACATTCCTCCCTCCCCTTTTTTTTTTTTTTATTAAAGAAAGCAGTGTTCTTAAGGTTGATGGAAATTCCTTTAAATTTCTATAAATGTCCAATAACTATGTAAAATGTCTCAGACCACTCATTGGTTAGACTTTTTATTTCTTAGTAACGCTGAAAGTAGCGACCTATTACAATGACTGCCGTCGTTAACAGGATCCTATTTCATTGTTTACGGCGATAAGTTTAATACCTTTTGTCGAAGAAATTAATGAGCATCAGTTGATCGAAAATTGTTTGAATATATGCCACTGCATTAATCATAGTTCTAGTGGTTTCCTTACATCATTTGCGATCGGTATTGCAGATTGCACCGAGCTGAATTATCATTTTTTTATTCACTCAACACCTCATCTCAGTTATTCATCTCCATTCAACCACAGGAACCACCAAATTAACCCCAAATAAGACGTGGAGGGAGCGTGATACCAGGCGTGTGCTGCGTCGGCGGGTGTATGCGCGCTGGCGGTGGCTGGAGACGTGGTGCCACCTTTGTTTGGCTTTTCCCACGAATGTTGGTTAACAGGGCTAAGGTGAAGGAGAAAGAGAAGGCAGCGCCCGCCCGCCCGCCCGCCTCTTCTGCGTGTTTGAGGGGCGTAGCGGAAGACAAAGGCCCCTGCCAGGCTCGGCCCTCCCTTCATTTTTGTGGGGCCTTCGCTGCCACCGCACGTCTTTGAAAAAGGTTCCTTTTGCGTAAAGACTCCCCGGGGAGGTAACGTGGACGGGCGCCGCTGTCTCATCGTTGGGCTTTCTTGTAATTTGGTCGATATTCTACTGTGGTGAAAATCTCTGTTCTTTCTCTTCGTAATGATCTGCGTGGTAGCAACTGAAGGCTACTTTGGAATCCTAGACGCTTTTCTAGAACTTCAGAACGTCTTTTAGTTTCCTGTAAAAGAAAGCTATTGAGATGGCAATTTGCCTGTCCGTCCGCACTTTTTTCTGTCCGCCCTCAGATCTTAAAAACTACCGAGGCTAGAGGGCTGTAAATTCGTATGTTGATTATCCACCCTCCAGTCATCAAACATACTAAATTGCATCCCTCTAGCCTCAGTAGTTTTTATTTTATTTAAAGTTAGCCATGATCGTGCGTCTAGCACCGCTATAGGTGCCAACAGCACAGGCTACCACCGGGCCGTGGCTGAAAGTTTCGTGGGCCACGGCTGAGAAGTTCATGGGCCGTGGCTGAAAGTTTCATACAACATTACACGCCATGCAGAAAACTTCGTCTCATTTTTACTTGTTTATTCTCTCGTACTCCATTCCTCATATCCTCCTTTTACCATCATCCATACACTTTTAAGCTTCAGCATTTCCAGTTTACGCTACCTGTCTTTCGTTTATTATGGCAATTTTGTTCTTGCTAGCAATTACTTTCAGTGGTTTCCTCCAATCATCAGTCAGTCTCTGCTACTTCTGTAAACTACCACCAGTTGGTATTTTATTGTCTTCAAAAACATATAATGATTACTCTTATTATTTTCAATCTCTCCACTTATCACGCAGAATTGTATCTATACGGTATTTTCCAAAATTATAACTCATTGTAATTTGAAAAGTGTAGTGCAACTTTGAGCCCGACTTTTTTTTCATCGAATAAGTCACTCATCCTTCTAGAGTCCATTCTCTTGTGCAAATTAAAGTACTTAAAAACAGTTAATATAAGACTTAAATATGACCAAGGTAATGATAAGTATCAGTGCCCTCATCAGTGATTCGCAAGCTGGTGCTCACGATCCCCCTGCGACCCTTGAGACGTAAGACTTCTCATCAGTCATCGAGGTAAACTGCTGATTATTAAAGCGTAATCAGACGCTGATGCCTGTGTTCCATTGCTGTTAGTCTGAGTCTTTATTTTTATTTATTTTTAGACAACTGAGTAATGTGGAAACGGCGTTACTCGCCTAAGTTGCAGTAAAATGTAGCAGTGATGAATTTCCTTGGGTAAAGTGCACTCAGGGTCGGTCATCCGGATTCTGGATAATTAAGCCCCTTAGGTTAAGAGAGAAATCTTCTTTGTAAAAAGCAGCTTTTGAAATAATGTTTTTTTTTTAATGTATGAATCTCGACTGTGCAAAATATACCTTTTACTTTGCAGATTTGTAGAGACAGAGTGCAACACAAAAGACCATTGAGGCTAACCCTAGGGTTCTCGTTCATGTTATGCATTTTTTTTTCAGAGAGAGAGAGAGAGAGAAGAGCTGCTACTGCAATCAGCTGTTTGCTCTTCGTTTTCGTTTTCTAATCGATTTTAATATCATCTGCATTTGCATTTGCAGCAGAAATTTGTATTTTTTAAATTGTTTTTTCATGTAAATCACAGCATTCATAATGTAATGAGAAATAAATTATTTTATGAGGCAAACACCTGTAATGGATATGTATGAAACGCGTAATGTGGAAAAACGCGGATCATTTATTAAAAGAAATGTGTTTTTATCTATCAGGACATTTCGTTTTCAAAACTCTACTTTTTAGCTTTCTGTAAAAGAAAAATACTATGCCGGCTTTGTCTGTCCGTCTGCGCTTTATTTTGTCCGCCCACAGATCTTAAAACTACTGAGTCTAGAGGACTGCAAATTGGGACGTTGATCATCCATCCTCCAATCATCAAACATAACAAATTGCAGCCCTCTAGTCTCACTAGTTTTTATTTTATTTAAATTTCAAGCTAGCCATAATCGTGCTTCTGGCAAAGATATAGGACAGGCCACCACCGGACCGTGGTTGAAGATTCATGGCCCGCGGCTCATACAGCATTATACCGAGACCACCGAAAGATAGATCTATTTTCAGGGGCCTTTATCATACGCCGTAGTGGCTGTACAGAAAACTCAATTGCGCCGAAGGAAATTCGGCGCCTCTTTTACTTGTTAAATATTTCCCATTGGAAATTATACGTATAAACTTTTACTCGGCTCTTTCTTTCGTTTGTATTTAAAAGTTCAGTAACAACAAGTAAGTTTTATAGATTTTGTGGACGTTCTTTTGCACAAATGATTTTACTTGTCGGTGGTCTGGTAAAACTAGGGTATACTTAACTTATCTGAAGTAGTTTAACAGGTTCTGTTTTATTGTATTCAATAACCCCGTTATATTAAGAGTCAAGCATTTTACCTGTTTATGCTATAATATATCCGTATGTGTAATGTGCAAGTTTAGTAAAAGTTCATAACACCCTCATAAATATCTGAGGTTGTTAAGTTTTATTTGTAATTTATTTACGTAATGTAAAGTTTTGCTGGGATTTAGAATAAATTTAATTCACTGGACTGCTTCGTAATTTCCGATATTGTGGTCGTACTAGAAACCTGCTTGATGCTTGTCATCTTCAAAAAAAAAAAAAAAAAAGTGTGAGAACTTTTTCTTTGTCAGTCATTTTTGTCAACAGTCAAGTAGACAAGCAGCCAATTAAGAATATGACCTTAGGCATCAGAATTGAGAATTATAAGCAGTTTTAATGTCTGCTTCATCCAGTTCCTTGGGAAGACTCTGACTAAATTCGAGCATTCGAGTATTGCGCTAAAAAGAACAGAATATCGAGGTCTGATGTTTCCACAGAGAAATAAATATTAATAAAAGTCGTAGATTTTTGTAACACTTATTCAGTTGTGTGTTATGTCAACGAAGATTCAGAACTGCGATCGGTCTGACAGTAATATAACTTTTCTCCTGTTTAGTTTTAAAGGTGTACAAGTTAAGTATACCTTAGTTTTACCAGACCACTGAGCTGATTAACAGCTCTCCTAGGGCTGGCCCGAAGGATTAGACTTATTTTACGTGGCTAAGAACCAATTGGTTACTTAACAACGGCACCTACAGCTTATTGTGGAATCCGAACCACATTATAGCGAGAAATGAATTTCTGTCACCAGAAATAAATTCCTCTAATTCTTCATTAGCCGGCCGGAGACTCGAACTCGGGCCTAGCAGAGTGCTAGCCGAGAACTCTACCGACTCGTCCAACGAGGAACTACAAAGGGTTAAGAACAAAGGATCTGGAATGAAGATGGTTGCAGTCTTTATGAAATGCACTAGAACATATTTGCACCACATTACACAATTTACTGAGGGTAGAATAAAGTCTTCTGAAAACTGGAATGTATAACATCTTGTTGGATGTTTTGGTGGTTTAATTCATTAAAGTGCAAGACCTAAGGACATTATTTTTAATCGCAGCTAACAAAGAAAAGTGATAAAGTTCAAAATAATTTCACATCTTGCAATATAAATACGATACAAAAAAGACAATGATATTATTTACTTTTCAATAAAAAAAAATACCTAGACTTTGTGCTACAAAAAAGACAATGATATAATTTACTTTTCAATAAAAAAAAAACACCTAGACTTTGTGCTCTGGAACTGGGAAACAAAAATTCACAAATTAAGATGATAGAAAAATCGAAACAGGTTTACAAGGACAATAATGCAACTGACCATAGATAATAAACATTGTTTAATGACGACATACGATCGAATTAGAGAAATAAAAAAAGCCAGTTATTACATTGATTGCTATCAGTCTTAATAATAAACGAGATAGTTAAATAAAAGTAT
The DNA here is from genome assembly GCF_040412425.1 of Macrobrachium rosenbergii. Lineage (NCBI taxonomy): Eukaryota > Metazoa > Arthropoda > Malacostraca > Decapoda > Palaemonidae > Macrobrachium > Macrobrachium rosenbergii. The sequence continues at coordinate 19,931,870 of NC_089754.1, read as the reverse complement.
TCACAGATTGGTTAGTTAAAAAAATGCTTTTGAAGAAAGAATATAGGTATGTACATCTACCACAAATTCACAAAGTCACAAAATATGAGAGAGAGAGAGAGAGAGAGAGAGAGAGAGAGAGAGAGAGAGAGAGAGAGAGAGAGAGAGAGAGAGAGAGAGAGAAACTTCTGTCAGATTGCCATCATTTGTTACATCAACAAATATAATTGCGAGAGCAGGTTCTGCAACGCTAAAAAAAGAAGGAAGTGGTTGGAATTCCATCCCTCATTCAAGTGTTACAATTTATCTCGCAAGGATTTACAAATGGGAAAATTCATATAGTACAAAAAACAGAGAGAAGAGGATATGTAGCTATGCGGTATAGAATAAGTAATCACGCGCTCACGCTCACGCGCACACTCTCACGCTTACGTAAACCCGGACACGAAGATATTATAGGTGACATAAATTGCACGCTAATAAATACTGGTCCCAGTGACATTGCCACTTCTTATCTTATGGGTGTGAAAGGGTTATCAGTTAAGGGGATCGTCTGGTGGCTGAACTGGTCCATGTAGCTAGATTTTGCGAGTAAAGTAAGAGAAATGTTCACTTACTTACGGTCTTTGTTTATATGCTAATTATACTAAAATATTTTATATATGTACATATAAAGATATACACACATTATATATATATATATATATATATATATATATATATATATATATATATATATATCTGTATATATATATATATATATATATATATATATATATATATATATATATAAATATACATATATATATATATATATATATATATATATATATACACACAGTATATATGAAATTGTAAATGATATTTGTTCTTACCTGTCTAAGATTTAGACCTAGTTCCAAATGGAAGAGGGATCCATAAATTTAGGAACAAAACAAATGCATATATCTTTTATTACATGGATGCAACAAAGAAGAAAAGAAGAAAACATTATTATTATTATTATTTAATTGAAAAATACTCATAGTAGCTTGAGTCTTAAAATGGAGAAGCAAATCCACAATTATGTAAATGTACAGATTGAAAAGGGGAACCGAACAGGTTCCCGAGAGCTATCTATATTGATTTATCTTTAAATATGTGTACATATACATAACTGTGCATTTGATTCTCCGTTATTATTATTATTATTAAAAAATAATCATAGTGGCATGAGTCTTAAAATGGAGAAACAAACCCACAGTTATGTATCTGTACATGTTTAAAGATAAAACTGTACAGATTCCCGAAAGCTATCTGTACAGTTTCATCTTTAAATATTTGTTCATATACATAACTGTGGATCTGTTTCTCTGTTGTTATTATTATTATTATTATTATTATTATTATTATTATTATTATTATTATTATTATTATTATTATTATTATGACCAAAGACAAAATAATTAAGACCTATAAAGAAAAGTCCAAATCTGTAAAGCAGAAGAATGACAAGAGTTCATTATACCACTCTACTTCCATCTTGAACTGGAATTCATAACATAACGAATTACGGCGAGACCTTGCTTTAAGTGTGGTTGAACGGTAGGCCTACCTATGTGGGGTATCATATTCTTGAATGATCAGTCACTTAGTTCACTAGACAGCCCTTAAAGTTAAGAGAAGAAAATACTGAAAACAGCACTCATACAGAGCGCTCTCTCGCCCGCTACTCGCTTTTGAAGGCATTATTTTAAAATTAGTTGAAATGAGACACGATGAACTGGGGTAGATTCAAAATTGCGCCCTCAAACCAGCAACTAAATATGAAACTAGCTTTTTCCTGAACGGCAGCTGAATGAGAGCGACCTCCCTCAACATACCAGAGTAAGCAGAACGAGCACGAAACCAAAGGTTGAGAGAGGTCTCCTCCTCTCCTTGATCTATAACGATAAGTGGCTGAGGCGAGCATGCACATAAACAACCACAGGAAACTCATCACTCCGATGAGTTAAGTAACGAGATGGTCATTACGAGATAAGGTCTCCAAATAAGCGTATTCAATCAAGCCTTTCAAGCGGTGCAAGGCCACTAAATTGCACATGCAATGGACTGCGTATGTGCTACGTAATACAAACAGGCAGAGGAAGGCAAATCATGGCCGCCCCCGGAGACAGAGAGACAGACAGACAAGAAGCAAATCTCAGCAAAGTGTATCTCAATGTTTTTGCAATCTCCGTTAATGGCGGAGAGCCGCTGCCAGATAAGACATTAAATCACCATTGCGAAAAGGCCCGATGGCGCCTCCGTTTAATAACCTGAAAACAAAACGCCGTAAATCTAATAAATTGCTTCGGATACATTACCCCGGATAGGCTCAGATCGCATGACGTATTTCCTAATGACCCAAATAATATAGAAACGGTACCGAAACCACAGCGCTGCGTCTCGGACGACCTAAACCTCCATTTAAGGGCAGAAGATTATCAAGAAAACCAAAAGAAATCAAGGGAAAATGGCTCGGAATAAAAAAAAAAAAAGAAGAAAAAGAGCGAGAGAGAGAGAGAGAGAGAGAAGAAAGAAAGGGATGAAACCTGCTGTCACTGAGGAAGACCTTTGTTTAACAGCCAAGTTCCTGATCGCTGTTTTTCCCTTCACTAAATTGATATCATAACTTTGATGGAGGGATCGTTGGGTAGGGAGGAGGAAGAGAGGGAGGGGAGGGGGGGGGGGAGAGTGGGAGTAGTGAAGGGAAGGTGGGAAGGGAGGGAGGATTGAGAGGGAGAAAAGATAGGGATTAAAGGAAGGAGTGGTTGGGGGGGTCAATGGTTCACAGGGCTATCTTGTTTCCTCGGAGGAAGAGGGGAAAATGGCTGACACGTGCAAACTAAAAACATACCTCCTGAGAGAGAGAAGGAGAGAGAGAGAGGAGAGAGAGACTTTAAATAGACAGACTATTAAATACACAAAAATGACTGTAACACATTGCATAATTTTATAAAACAAACAGATGGGGTGTTTAAGTGTTACGTAAACGCTCATCCACAAGATGTAAAAGCGTCATCCACAAGATGTAAAAGCGTCTGAAAAATCATCCACAAGATGTAAAAGCGTCTGAAACACTCATCCACAAGATGAAAAGCGTGTCATCCACAAGATGTAAAAGCGTCTGAAACACTCATCCACAAGATGTAAAAAGCGTCTGAAATCATCCACAAGATGTTAAAGCGTCTTCATCCACAAGATTAAAAGCGTCTGAAACACTCATCCACAAGATGTAAAAGAAACACTCATCCACAAGATGTATAAAAGCGTCTGAAACACTCATCCACAAGATGTAAAGCGTCTGAAACACTCATCCACAAGATGTTAAAGCGTCTGAAACACTCATCCACAAGATGTAAAAGCGTCTGAAAAACTCATCCATAAGATGTAAAAGCGTCTGAAACACTCATCCACAAGATGTAAAAGCGTCTGAAACACTCATCCACAAGATGTAAAAGCGTCTGAAACACTCATCCACAAGATGTAAAAGCGTCTGAAACACTCATCCACAAGATGTAAAAGCGTCTGATGAACAGAGATAATAATAGTAACGTGGAATAGATTGATGTCATCCAGAAGAATTGCAGAGCATTTTTTACCAAATACAGAGATATTTTTCGTTAAGCTAAAAGAGACATATTTGTTAATAGTATTGAAACTAATAATAATCGTAGACTGGAGAGATGGAAGTGGGTAGGTGACATACACGTTACAAAGGTAATAATAAATTTATGAGAATTAAACCCAAGTCTGGTTTGAATAGTTTTGTAAACTTCCCTTCCGCATGTGTGGTTATTTTGTCAAAACCGAGCTTTTAGGTTTAAGGAAAAAATGTTGAATAAATTAGTTAGAGGAATATAAGCTGGATATATATATATATATATATATATATATATATAGATATAATAAATACTGTATATATATATATATCTGTCTGTCTATCTATCTATCTATATATATATATATTATATATATATATATATATATATATATATATATATATATATATTGATATATATATATATACATACACACACAAAAACACACAGAACACAATTAAGATATATGTACACAACACACAATTATTGATTATTCAAACAACTCACATTCATTCTTTGATAGAAGCATTTAAATAATATATAACAGAAGAAACATTCAAAAGTTACAGGAATGGTATATGATGTTTTATGCATACTGTATACCGATAGAGAAAAACGGGAGGGGAAAAAAGTTCAGTCAAGAAAATTCATGGTTTAATTGTTCATTATTCATTGAAATTCGATGAAATCATGATGTCTTGACGTTAATATTCTGTTCGGTTGTTCGTTTTGACTCCACTGATGTTATACACTACAGGGGACCTAACGCAAACGTATCATTTCCGCTTCTGTTAGACTGGATTTTCTAGTTGCAGTTTCGTTAAAGAACGATGCTTATCTCAATACGTCTTTAAAACATCCTGTGGTGGCTGGTTCATGTGGAATGTATGTAGTAAAGTCTACATCTTCTGGGCTAAATAAACCATCGTCAAAATAAGACATCACAAGAAGATTTGGCCTTCAAAATCGCCAAAGCACAGAGATCTCGATTCAGGGTCCTGTTAGGAATCTTCGGTAAGCCATATTTTCTTAGTGTTCCTCTTCTTCTGCTACTAGCAAATTCTTCTTTTCTTCTTTTCTTCTTCACCTCCTTTCCGTTCGTAGCTAAGGCATAAATACGCGAATGTTAGAGAGAAGTTTCGACTGATTGACGCATCCGTCGTGTAAATGGTTGGAGACCAGAGCGCGAAAATATTCTGTTCTTTATTTTCCTTTTTTATGGATAATAAAAAAACTCGTATTTTTTTGTTTTCAAATGAAGAATCTTTAACAAACAAATACATGTAGAACATGGGGGGGTGCAGTCGCAAGACCTGCCTCTCACCAACTGACCCTCAGCATTGCCTGGGTATCATAGCTAGGGTGCTTAAAGATTTTCTGAAAACCGATTTAAGGAAAAAAAAATTATATGTATATTTATATATATATATATATATATATATATATATATATATATATATATATATATATATATATATATATATATATATATATATATATATACATACACACACACACACACACACACATATATATATATATATATATATATATATATATATATATATATATATATATATATATATATATATATATATCATATATTGAAGGGTATCGTTTTTGTGTTTATTGAATATTGTGTGCATTATCATTTTCATAGTATTGGTATTTATATATATATATAATATATATAATATATAAATAAAAAAATATATATATATATGTATATATATATGTATATATATATTTATATTTATATTAATTAATGTTATGAAAATAAATTTAGCCAGTAATACACATGATATTCAGCTAATTCAAAAGTTTACCCCCAAAACTACAGTTATTTGCTTATGTAATGTACAGACTTATATTTATCGGTAGTGGAAAGAGCATCCCTTTCGAATCCAAAAGAAAAAAAAATCGGTAAATTACTGCGGTCATATATTTTCCTCATCACCCGTTATTTGAAGACATTGTGCTCCCTATCAAATTACTTGGCTTCCTCGTCACGTTTTCCCATCGACCCCTACACCCCCCATAAAACGATTATTTGTAAAAGTCCCGTTGAAATGAAGATTGCATTGATAAAATCCAGTACACGCCGAGAATTTCATGTCCGCCGGACATGAACGCTCCTTAAATTTGAAGGTTCTTGGATATAACAGAACAGAGAGTGTAAAAGTATAGGGATGAAATCGCATCACGTTTATATGAAAGTCAGCATATATATATCCTTGGAACGTTGCTGGATGAATGGGACATACTTCAGTTTGAAGAATTTAATAAAATGAAATATTCTGTATAAGTGAAATATTTTCATAAATATTTTGACTCGAAACTTACATATTATATCACAGGTTGGAAAGGGATAGGACGTACGTGTAGATAACAGATAACCTGTCTATTTATCTAGGCTTACTGTATGTGTACGAACTGTATTACTTCATTAAATAACAAGAAAGGGAGAAATCCACATTCAAGACCAAGAGATAAATGGTACACAGGACTAATAATGTTATTTGACTCTAGCGCTCGCAGCTGCTACTTAGTATCTTCAGAATTATGAAGCCTAAACATACACACACACATACACACATATGTATATATATATATATATATATGTATATATATATTTATATATTCCCGTATATATGTATTCCTACTACTCGTGTTAAGTTTCAATGAGACGGGATGGTTTAGATTACAGATCCTTTAATTCACAAAGTGCAATTTACCAAGTACTAGCCTGGTACATTCTTTCTCATCAGGTACCGACTGTAGTCGTCGAAAGCTAGTAGTTGGTAAATTGTACTTTGCAGATTAAAGACTCTGTAATCTAAACTATCCCGTCTTGTAGTAGCCTAACACGAATAGTAGGAATGTATATATATATATATATATATATATATATATATATATATATATATATATATATATATATATATATATATATATATATATGTTATTATATATATATATATATATATATATATATATATATATATATATATATATATATATATATATATATATATATATATATATATATACTGTATGTTATTGTATCCTAACATAGTACTAGGAATATATATATATATATATATATATATATATATATATACTCTAGTACTCGTGTTAGGCTACAATAAGAAGGGATAGTTTAGATTACAGATTCTTTAATCTGCAAAGTACAATTTACCAATTATAAGCTTTCGAAGACTACAGTCGGTACCTGGCGAGGAAGAATATTCAAAGCTAGTACTTGGTAAATTGTACTTTGTGAATTAAAGAATCTGTAATCTGAACCATCCCGTCTCACTGAAACTTAACACGAGCAGTAGGAATATATATATATATATATACACAGGAATGTGTGTGTGTGTGTGTGTATTATTCTGTGTTAAACATGCCATAGGATGGACTGCGGTGTTTATAACTTTTTTGAAGCAATATTTTACTCGTCACCTTGTACTTGTATTATGAATGTTTACCGTATTCCATTCTTTAAGAGCGAATTCTGGCCCCCCAGGGAATATACTGTCATATTTCAAGAAGTATTAGTTTCATATTTGTACCAAGTAGTGAGATTTTCGGCAATCTTTCTGTGACAGTTAACACAACTATGTAATATTGAATATCTGAACGAATCAAGCAATATCTGTTATGATCCGAATTTTTGCTTAATAATCCGTTTCTTCCGTGTGAACCTGTGTATGTGCAAGAGTACGTGTGTATGTGTGTGTGAGAGAGAGAGAGAGAGAGAGAGAGAGAGAGAGAGAGAGAGAGAGAGAGAGAGAGAGAGAGAGAGAAAGTACGTAGGTCTTCAGGCGGATGAGGTTTGCGGGAAAAAGGATTTAAGATTTACTAACCAAATAGTTCCCATATTCTTCCTGATTACTGCGTAGCCTCAGGCTGAGCTCTTTCCTTCGAATTTTAAAAGCTGTTTGGTCACTAGAGAACTTCACAGTTCTTACGAGCAGTTGTTATTAAGTTCAGTTCATCTTTGCATGATTTAACCATCGTCTCGCAAAGCAATTTGTCTTTTCTGTACATGAAACTTTAGGTTTCAAATGGAAAATTATGTTTTCCTTCGCCTGTTGGCCAAACTGCGGAGTTTCAGTAAGAAAAAAATAATGCGATTCCATATTCTTGTGATATTTCAATTTTGTACAATATATCTCCTATTAGACCACTCTGGCGTTAGGCATTTGACCCAATATATAAACTCCAACTACGTAAATATGCTTAGACAACCACTAAGTACACATATTTACAGATGCCCAATTATTAAGACGTGTTTAAACGGCAAATTAGGAGTTTAGCTAGAATTAAGCTTAGGTTACCGTTAGTGTATCCAGTTTAATTAGCTGTCAGGCGCAAAGATGCAAGTCAAAACCGGTATGGACAAACGCTTATAATTAGTCCAAAACGAGGGTGCTTCCCTCAGAGGGAACATGTTAATGTTGGAGTGATAAGAGGTGTCAAGAGTAAGAACAGGATCTACAGGTGACAGTGTGTGGGATGAAGAAGTGGGGTCGCGAATGCACTGCTGATCGACTGACTGTAGATGGTTCAATGTTAATTGGCAACAGTGCAGAGAAGTTGCAGGTTGATGGAAAAAACTGAAATATATTGGAAGAAGATATTGCAAGTGAGTGTTAGTAAGAGTATAGTTACGAAGGGAGAAGGAAGCTAGGGAGATACAATAATAAATGGATACTGGAAGAGTAGTTGTTTATTTTTATTGCAATTTCAATATTTAAAGGTCTCTCTTGAGTGGCAGAGGTAAGGGATAGGTCATTGCACTGTTCGCAATGTGCTAGAGATAGAACGTACACTCGTATAGTCACCGCCCAATCCTTCTCCACAAAAGCTAGGACCAGGGGAATCAGGCAGTGGCCTATTGGTAGTATCAGAGATGAAGTGATTCAAAGAATAAGTTCAGGAAAGAAGGAGGTTGGAAGAGAGAAACTGTCGTAGGGACGAAAGCCGATGGAATGTATGAAGAGATTTTTGAGCCAGCTGTTTTTATCCAAAGTGAATCGTGGATATGGAATGTGACTCAAAAAGTTAGATTTTTAACCAGACCACTGAGCTGATTAACAGCTGTTTTATACTTATTTTACGTAAGAACCAATTGGTTACCTAGCAACGGGACTTACAGCTTATTGTGGAATCCGAACCACATTTTAGCGAGAAATGAATTTCTATCACCAGAAATAAATTCCTCTAATTCTTCATTGGCCGGCCGGAAACTCGAACTCGGGCCTAGCAGACTGCTAGCCGAGAACTCTAACGACTCGTCCAAAATGTGACTCAAAGAATACTATAATAGCTGTTAGGATTAATTTATTGTGAGTCGTGGCTATGGAATGTGACTTAGAGAAATAATGATAAGTGTTAAAGTTAACTTATTGTTGTTGCGCCATGGTATGTATGGGGGGTAGGGGAAATTGAAAAGATGAGTGTAGGGATAAGATTACATTGGGATTGATATACATTAAAGAAAACACTGATGACAGTGTTTAGATGTGATTTGGTCAGGTAGAGAAAGTGGAAAAGGAAAGGTTAGACAAATCATATGAGCAAGTATACGAACACCTAGAAAATATGAGTTACATTAAGTGTTGGAACGGAAATATCTTGATATCCAAAAGAAAATATGACAAAAGTTCAAATATAAGGTTAAGGTGTCAGACTATTGACAGTCCTTCTGTATAGTTTTATGACTGCCAGTTAGTAATGGGCTGCACAATGCTCTCTCTCTCTCTCTCTCTCTCTCTCTCTCTCTCTCTCTCTCTCTCTCTCTCTCTATATATATATATATATATATATATATATATATATATATATATATATATATATATATATATATATATATATATGTGTAATATGAATCAAGGTAAATATGGAACGTGATGAATATATAAATAAAGACAAAATCCACGAAGGAAAGGAAGCAATGGAGTGCTGCAGAGGCCTTTCGACTGTCGTCCTTTTATATATATATATATATATATATATATATATATATATATATATATATATATATGTGTGTGTGTGTGTGTGTGTGTATATATATATATGTATATGTATATATATATATATACATATATATATATATATATATATTACATTTATATTGCATTATTGCATTAAGGGCGCTAGGATATATACACTTCATTGAAGTCACACTGTATTTTTTTACCCAAGCAATGAACCAAGCATCTGCAATTAGAACACTGCAGTGGCCGTAACAAGGGCGTAAAAGCGCACGGAGCATCACCTTTATTCCAAAAGACTTGATAAGAACAGGATGCTTAGCATTTTCTGGTGCCAGCCTCTTTAATAAGACAGTTAAAGAAGGTATATATATATATATATATATATATATATATATATATATATATATATATATATATATATATATATATATATATATATGTATATATATGTATATATATATATATATATATATATATATATATATATATATATGTGTGTGTGTATGTGTATATGTGTGTGTGTGTGTGTGTGTGTAACCAAAATAATCATCAAAATTAAAATACTGCTTTTGACTATTCAATGAAAAGCTATTTGTCAGTAAGGATTTTCTTTGTAATATATGTAAATTAACCACTACAAGAGATTTCAGAATAGAAATTTTCAAACAAAGTCATCCATTTCATACAGATTTATTTCTCTTCCAAAAAAATTCTCATCATTGTTGCGTTCATTTGTTACAGTCCTCCAGTCAAGAGTTCGAATCTCATCGGATAATGTAGAGATTTTATTCATATTATAAGCTGGAAAGGAAATATAACCTCTGATATTGACAGGGACAAAAGAGCATAGAAATGGCATCAATGGATTAGAAATAATGGCGTCATCTCGTTCTTTAAAATTTGTTTGAATTCTATTGAAACGAGCAATGAATTATAAATTCGACGACGGACATCTCTTTGTTGGACGAATGAAACGGGAAGCAGCCAATCCGCCGTTCAGACAGAGAAAAGGTCACCTTAGTAAATGCTTCATTAAAACCATTCAAATGAGGCACATGAAAGGATTGAAAGGCTCCCGAGCCAGTTGCTGTGACGCCCGAAAAATATCATTGTAATTTATAAGGAAACTCCAACGAGGCGTAACCGCAGAATCCTTCTCTCCCCCCCCCCCCAAACCCCTCTCGTCTGTCGCTCCCTGTTTTTATAATCTGTGGGTTATGGAGCAAAAGAAACCCGATAAATTCCACTTTTACACGATCCGATCCCATTAACCCTTCTAGGAAGGAAGGAAGTTGAGGTCTGCGCTCGGTGTCGGTGGGGGCGAGGATTTTGCGTCAGTGCCTGAGAATAAGAATGTCGAGTTTGCCGCTCGATTGGACTCGGGTAATCAGACCTGCTGATCAGCCATAGTTTCATTTCATTCTTACTTGCATAATACATAGTATATATATGTGTTTATGATCATGGACGTACTTACATGACAAGGAAGTGTTCGTTTTTAAACTGTCATATATTTAATATCTTTTTGATGTTTCATTACTGGTAAATTTAGACAATGAAAAAAGATATTAACTCGATTTTCCAACTCCTAATGTCGCTACTAACAGAAGCGGCAATCACTTGATACCGAGTTATATGTATTTCTTATTCAATGAGCAAGCATGGAAGGGCTATGAGAGAGAGAGAGAGAGAGAGAGAGGAGAGGAGAGGATGAAAACGAGATGAGCTGATTTATCTGCTTCCTATTTTCACAGGGAAGAGGAAGTAGAGCAGCGGCGAAGTCTTTTACATAGAGGAAGAGGAAGGGAATTGAAGAGGGGGGTTTAACTGAACAGGACGTCCGTATTTAAAAATGAGAAGGTCGAATTCTGAATGAAATCGATCGCTTACTCTCATTCTGCGGTTTCCCTTTGATTGGCGCTGTAGTGGATCATGTGGTGGGGATAAGATGGAAATATAGGTAAATGGATGAAGGGGGAGAGCGTTCCCAGAATGGATAATTTTTTAGATTAAAGAAAAGGATTTCAGTTAACTTATGAAAATATCTTATTTTCATCTTCGCGAAATTTTAACTATTTTTGGTTCCTTTGTTATTTAGCCTCGTAATTTTTAATAGTAGTGAGTTATCAACTTATCTTGAAATTAGCCCACTGCGATGATTTGGGAAGGACCAATCAGTTGGGAATATTAAAAGCATAACTGTAACAGTAAAACCTGCAACAATACAAAGTCTTTTGTATGGAAAGGTTTACATCATAGAAATGTTTCAGTTTTGTATGTGCTTATATCCGTGTTATTTACACACTATGCTATGTGAGCACGAATTAAAATATAATGAAGGCAATACTTCATCTCAAACTTAGGAAGCCTACTCACTGCTTGACTGCATCTGGTTGGAAGGGAAAGTAAACCCGTTTGAGATGTTAAGTTACACAGAATATCTACATTTTTATGAGCGTCATATGTGAATATATAAGTTATTATTATTATTATTATTATTATTATTATTATTATTATTATTATTATTATTATTCTAAAGGGTCCACAATAATATAACTGTCTAAGGCTCGTGTAAAATTTTTAAAAGCTTTCGAACCCTGCTCTGCGTTCATATTATTGTGGACCCTTTTGAACATTTATGAACTCTCGTGATAGAGAGCTTTTCTTCACACAATTATTATTATTATTATTATTATTATTATTATTATTATTATTATTATTATTATTTTTTTTGTAGAAAAAATCTGTAAAGGAAAATATTATAAAAAAACAGATTAAGTGATACAATTATAGCTATAATTCACACAAGGGTTCGAATAATTAGCTGTCAGGCCTTTTGTTATTGAGTTGTAATCACTTGTTATTTCCATAAGTTCATTTTTTTCCTGTAGATTAAGTTAAGAGCAATCTAAAGAATTTTTTTTAATCAACCGAATTCCGTTTGTCCCATAAAGTTTCAAGTTAATGGAATCAGATAATACATTGTTTCTCTTGATTATCCATCTTGTTCAGAAAAAACAAATGTTCTGTAAGTCTTCTGAAAATCCATACATTCAAATATTATAGTTGGCCTCCTGAACTCTGGTAGACATTATGGCAAGCTAAGGAGGTGTCTTGAAACTCCACAATTTAGCAGGTAACAAAGTCACTGAACAGGTAAACACGTGATAAAAAGCACGTTTATTCAAATGGCACAAGAATGGTAATAAAGTAAAAGTGTTATGTAACAGCATTGTGGAGTTGCCAAAAGTCTTAAAGTCCCGTGACTTGTACCAAAATGCATGATATCAACTGCACATGCATTATTTTACTGGACACAAAGAAATTATCATATTGCACATTGAATAGGGCATTCCACGAGTTTCAGTTGAAAAGAAAAATGTAATTTTCCCCGTGTTTTGGAAGGTTACTATCCATTTCGGCGACCGCGAGTCATCGTTTTTCTCAAATATCCTTCAAACTAATATTTGATCGAAATGGTACTTTGACACAGTGTACAAGACACCTCCCGCTAATTTTTGGTAATATGGTGCATTGTCAAATGGTTTTAATTAAGGCGTTTACTCTTGACTTACATGGTGTTGCCAAGCATCGCCAAACTATGCATTTGAACGCCCTTTATCCCCATCCCTTCCCTCCCTCCCCCTCCTCATCCCCCCATCAACCCACATTCCTGGCCTCCCCATCTCGGCCCCCCCTTTCCTGTCTATGGGGGAGAGCTGACGTTCGATTGCGTGGATTAGTCCTGCTGACTGCGCCACTTTGCCTTTAAACGCCTTAACTAAAACCATTTGACAATGCACTATATTACCAAAAATTAGCGGTAGGTGTTTTGTACACTGTGTCAAAGTGCCATTTCGATCAAATATTTAGTTTGAAAGATATTTAGGAAAACGATGACTTGCGGTTTCTGAAGTAGATAGTAGGTTATCCTTGCTTTACTGGTAAGGCAAACTTTAAAGACAGAAAATCTATTTATTCGGTTTTAAAAAGAAATGAAGTAGATAGAAAAGTGGAATAGAAAGCATGATATTACCTTGTCATACTTCAGAAGCAATGATGGTTTCGCCTTCGATTTGAAATAGCTAGATGTTAATGGAGAATTTGATAGTTCTTTTGAATAAGAAATACTTTAGGACTAACTCAAGCAAATTTGGTAGTGAAAATGGTAAAGGGGTGTTCTGTGTTCCATGTTTAAAAAAGGTATATATTATTGAAATTGGAAGATCAGTAGAACAGTGATTAAATTATCATAGACATGCAACAAGAAGGGGACACTAATAGTGCTTTATTTATGCACAAAACACAATTGACTAGCAACCCCAGAAAAAAAACAGAAATTGTTATTCAAAACCGCTAATATACACAAAAGGCAAATAGTTTGTTATCTTCTCAAGAGGACAGTTAAAACGATGAGTGGGTAATGGAAGGGTTTTTAAACAGCAGGTTAACGATGGTTTTCCAGTGTCTCATTTTAAACAATTATATGTGTCTTCCTTTGTTTTCTCTTTCTCTTGACTTATGCTGTTCATTTTACACTATTATTACTGTATTAGACATGAAGTGGAGACCAATGATTGTTTGTTCTTGAAAGTGATGTGTGTTTTGCATATGCCTCTTAAAGGACAACGTTTATATATATATATATATATATATATATATATATATATATATATATATATATATATACATATATATATATATATATATACATATATATATATATATATATATATATATATATATATATATATATGTATATATATATATATATATATATGTCCTTTAAGAGTATATATAAAACACACATCACATTCAAGAGCAATCATTGGTCTCCACTTCGTGTCTAATACAGTAATATTAGTGTAAAATGAACGGCAAAAGTCAAGAGAAAGAGAAAACAAAGGAAGACAGATATAATTGTTTAAAATGAGACACTGGAAAATCATCGTTAACCTGTTGTTTATATATATATATATATATATATATATATATATATATATATATATATATATATATATATATATATATATATTATTATATACGTAAGTATATATGAATTTTTATCTTTTATACATGCGTGACTTTTTTCATATCAATAGTAAGCCACAACTATCATTTAGTATCGAATTCACTGTACATTGGGAATAACTTGCAAAGGGAATTGTACTTGACCTAAGTGCTTTTGCGTCGATATATAGTAATTTATACATACACACATGCACACACGCCCACATGCACACACATATATGTGTGTATATATATATACAGTATATATATATATATATATATATATATATATATATATATATATATATAATATGTATCCACCTTATTTACTCAGGAAATTTTCGTTCAAGAACGGTATCCAGTCCAATATTCATTTTGATTAAAGTCGTTACGTACAAAGTAGAATTCGTAATGTATTCTTTATTAAATGCACCAAATATAAATTTCTGTTTATTTGTTTAATTCTTCGGTGTTCTTTTGATGAAACAAAACGTGGTATTGTGAGTATAACATACTTCGTTCGACGAAGTGACATCAGCGGCAAAAGAAATTTTAACAAGTTATACAATGAAACAACTTTTGAAATACCAATGTATGTGCATTGAAAATACGAGTAAATTCGATAAAAGAGGTTAACGAGAAAACACATTCTTTTACACCTAACTCGAAACTGTCAACGTGAATAGCATAATTGCAATGATAATCTATTACCTACTGTTTTTCCTCATAACGTAAAATGGTTAAACAGCAACCCATGTGATACACAAAATCTTCATTCCACCATAATTATTTGAAGCATTCCGTTAGCTATTGTTATTCTCTTGTTATCAAACGGTTAAAGAATAACCCATGTGGTACACAAATTACTTTTTGAAACATTGAGCTGCCTAACAGCAGCAGCACTGTTAATCAAAATAGAATTGAATCAGTTAATATTTACAGCCGAATGAGAACAGCATGAGGAGCTGCAAGCAGAAGGAAAAGAGGAAGGGAAATTGTTGAGGCAGGCATTGTGCGCATAATAAGCCCAGTGGGAGGGATGACGTGAAAGTAATGAGCAAAAATAATGAAGCAGAACCGAAGATGAACTACCAACACCAGCTCCCTGACCATGTAATGAGCCCCATTCCAGACGTGTACAGTCGGACTTGAAATTGCGTCTTCATAGACTGTGTTCAGCGACATGGGACGTTCGGAAGAGGAGGAGCAGTAGTTTTCGGACTTTAACTGGGACTTTAATCTTAATTGCTGCTACGTCTGGATGGCCATTTAACGTGAAGTTTAAATCTGACTCTCAGTGTTAATGAACGCTTGCCTAAAGCTGGAATTTAAATGGTGACTTTCATGGAATCATAAAGGAATTGAACGCTCTTTGTGAATGGTTAGTTGAATGTTTCTCGAATCTTTAGTTAAACCGCTGTAGAATTTTGAATGCAATTGGAATAGAATTTAAGGCTGCACTTTAAGGTTCAGTATATTTAATTTTTACTTTTAACTGTGAATACGTATCTATAGAATTAGAATTAAGCACTAAATCAGAATGGGTAATAACAAGAAACTCAAATGTGAATGACTCTAATAGTCTAAATGTAAATTTTACGTGACACTGACAACAGACAAAGAACTGCATATTTGACGAAAAAGGAACCCAACACCAAGTCTGTATGAGATATTTATAAATATATAATCTAAATGTAAAATGACCTGATGTGGTGAGCGCTATATCTGAAAGGATCAGTCACATGAAATAGGAACATAACACTGAGTCTATCTCCATACTTATTAGAAATTGGAGTCTGGCCTCTACAACTCATTGGCTACTTCTGAACTAAATCTGAATGAACAGTTTCTTGAAACTGGAATCTAATCACTAACACTGGAGGAAATTTTATAATAGAATAATTGGCTAACAAGATCAGGTTCACATAAATTGCTCATAAATGATGAAGAAGTGAGCAAGTGGAAAGGATTTTAAACAAGGGCAGTAATTGTTAGGCTCTTATAGACAAATAGATGCAAGTGAATAGATTTCTTGCAGATGTTAGTATCAAGATACTAGGAAATATTCTAGACTTAAAAAGTCCAGAGGTTTTAAACAAATTTGATAATGCAATTAATAACGTAATTTTAGTCGTTATAGTGAATAGAAAATGTAATTTTCTGAAAGAAAGCAATATTTACCGATAAGGTAATCCCCATCAAGCATCAGTAATCAATCATATGAACTTGGGTAGTGTTGCCTTGAACTCCGCAAGAAAAGGAAGAAGAGGAGGGAGAGTAGTGAATTAAAACCCGCACATAAAGACGCGATTTGAGATCTCCCGCCAGAGGAGCAAAACAATGCGAACTTCCCTCCAAAAACACAAGACAGGAAACCGTTGTAATGGCAGACATAAGTGGAAGCGCTTTTAATTACACATGAAGAAACGACCGCCATGTGTTATTGCGTTTATTCCGAAAGGAGAAGGCTACCCGACCGTGAGAGAGGCTCTTTTGAGAAGACTCTTTTAGGGCGAAGACTATAAAACTCTCGCGATTTGATGGCCGAGACTCGAGACCACTCATTTGAGGAGCTCATTCGAGAGCGTTGCTTAGCTCCTAATGATCGGGTCAACGTTAAGGTGACTGCTACTAATTATACGGCAGCGCAAATGATAATTCATACCTGACGCGCTCCTCTCCAGTGTCTCCGGACTCACAATGCGCCCGCCCAAGTTTCCTACAAGCAAAGAGCAGCTCGTAAAAGGCTAGGCAGGATTTCAGTGACGCCCAACGCTTACATGCCGAGATGTACTTCGGTAAACGGAGAAGTATTATGACTGGGTAACATTGACATGTCTAGCTATCAGCCTTAACAAATAAACAGATAGATAGATAGACTGATAGATAGATAGATAGATAGATAGATAGATAGATAGATAAGTAAACAGAGACAAGTTATCCTGGGTTACCTGTCACTTTTTTTAGTACTCATTGGACGACTTCTATATCTGCTGTGTCAATATTTTGTCAGTATTTACGCCCGCATGCACAGAAGTTAGTTTCCAGTTCTAAATCATATGTTTATCATATCATTGCAGATTTGCTTGATCTTTCTTCTTGTTTGCTTCATTATATAAATTAGAAAATTAATAACATAAAGCTAGTATTTCATTTGAGAATCACGTGCATTTTTGTTTGCGAGTAAAAGATCGTCTCTAAAACATTCACAAAAAGCTACTTTTGTACGAAATTCAGTTTTGTTGCTTTTATTGTTTATAAAGGGTTAACACTGAGTCGAAGTACACAACAAAGATAAATAGTCCAGATCTATTTTGCTGAAAATGGTGATGGAAATAGTTTTTTGAGCTGTATATATATATATATATATACATACACACACACCTTGATGGCCGTGTCGTTTAAGGCGTCACTGTAGTCCTGAGTTCTTGTGTTCCGTGGTTCGAGCCCTCGAGACGACGAACTTATTATCAACTAAAAAAATCCCCTTCGGGTAACATAATATATGTAAATATATTATTTCCGTGGTAGAGGTAGAGCGAATTGGATATTAAAGGACATTTGTAACTTAATGCTTGTATGTGAATCACGGTGATGTGATGAAACTCATTCATATATACATATACATATATATATATATATTATATATATATATCCATATATATACATAATATACATATATATAATATAAAATATAAAACACATGTACAGATATATATGTATATATTTAATATATATATCATATATCATATATATCGATACATATATAAGTATAAATCGCTGATACGTCGGGAAGTTGGATAAAATTCACTAGTGTTGTTGGGCTTTAGAAACCTGCCCGGCACAAAACCTCAGTATGGTGTACTTAGGTTCCAACTTCATTTATGACTTAGGTAGTTGAGTCGGTACTCCCTTGACCTGTCACTCGGGAGACCGAAGTTAGTTCCCAGTGTGAGTCAGAAATTTACATACATGTAAATATGAATATATATATATATATATATATATATATATATATATATATATATATATATATATATATATATATATATATATATATATATATATATATATATATTATATATACATATATATATGTGTGTGTATGTATGTTGTTGTACGTATGTATAAAAATTTCACAATGGAAAAAGATGAGCTGTCCCAAGAACGTCTGGCGAAGTGAGAGCTGGGTAACTGTTTTTTTTTTTTTTTTTATTCATGGTCCTCAAGGTGTGACGGCTTTACCTGAGAACCATTTAGCATTAATTATCTCTACCCAGTGATAAGCCATGCATAGTGCCCGAAGCTTTTTAATAAATTTCCATTAAATAATGTCAGAGTGTAAAACTTAGTTAATGCTCGCTTTGTTACTCTTAAGAGAAACCTACTATTTGCACCCATCTCTTACTGACTAACGTTTGTGCTCAGCAATATTTCAGATCAGACAGTCTTTGTAAAGGTACGGTCAAGGCTGAGACACAAATTTCTTTTGATTTTTTTAAACCTGCGTAATTGCAATTTATTCTAGCATGATAAAAAAATCAAAAGGATGAAAACAAAAAGTTAAAAAAGTGAGTAACTTACCTTTTTCAATATTACCTGAAACCTCTTATTTAAATCTTGTTTGCTTTACAATTTACTGATAATTCAACTCTCACGAATAATCTGGCAAAAGGTAAATGAACTACATTTAAATACAGCAGGATCATGCATATTCAATAATATTTCGTCCTGATTGTTTTTTTTTTCTTATAACCTACTACATCAAATTAGAATGATCGCTTTACAGCTGGTGTCAAACTAGTCTGGCCTTATGCCATCTTGGGACCTTCTCTGAGTTGTCTGTATCAATAGTAACCTCTAAATATCTTTGCCAGGATTATCGTTCATTGTTTCTATTACAGCAAACCACCTTAAATATGTACACCGATACTTAACCTGTGTTGGTCTAGATCCGTCTGGTCTTATGCAAATACTGGTAGTATTTGCATAAGGTTACTACCAGTAACCGGAACGAAGATCATAATTCTACATAAATATAGAAAACATTGCTAATAACTTCAGCATTTTCATTACAATATTGAATATATATAATATTATACAGTAATTGAATATATATATACATATATATATATATATATATATATATATATATGAGTATATATATATATATATATATATATATATATATATATATATATATATATATATATATATATATATATATATATTATATATATATAGTTTTAAGATGTATGCATTAATTCAATCGGTTTCCTAAGTCGTAATTTTCGTAATGATCTTCGCTCATGACATCACGTTCATTACGATCGGCTACAACAAAGCTGCCGTCTTGTTCGCAAAAACACATGTATTCACGATAATGACACCATTAGAAACAATAATGACACCATTAGGGAGTTTATGGTTTTAGTTACAAATTGGAGAAATGTTTTAAAAGCAAGCAAAAAATTAATAGTAAGCTCTCTGAGTCTTGTTGTTGAACTTCAAATCGCAGACGTAATGATTTAACGTGGCTATTTTTTTTCTTTGGTTAACACTGTAGTATTATTCATCCTCATACATCAGTATTCACCTTCAAATTTCATACAGTAGTACAGTGAAAATATCAAGATATTTTTCTTTCAGTAAACAATATGAAAACCTCTCAGGGGGTACGAAAACGGTGCAATAGTTGGAAAATTCACTTTTAAAACCGTAGGCGCAACAACTTCTAGCTGGTGGGAGAAAGGGCGCTGGTGACTGGTACCATACATCGGGGTCTAAGCGATGACAGGCAGGGCAGCCGATCGAGACTACGGTCTACCCCAAAGCCAAATCAAAGTCCTTCAAAAGAAGGCATCGTGCTTACCCCATACAAATGGGAAAAAAGCACGTTAAAAGAAAAAGAAGAAGAAGTTGGAATGCCTACCCTACCGCTCCGTTACCGCTTCTGTCCTCAGTGTCAAGTTCCTCGTTGGACGAGTCGGTAGAGTTGTCGGCTACCACTCGCTAGGCCCGAGTTCGAGTCTCCGGCCGGCTAATGAAGAATTAGAGGAATTTATTTCTGGTGATAGAAATAATTTCTCGCTATAATGTGGTTGGGATAACACAATAAGCTTTAAGTCCCGTTGCTAGGTAACCAATTGGTTCTTAGCCATGTAAAATAAGTCTAATCCTTCGGGCCAGCCCTAGGAGAACTGTTAATCAGCTCAGTGGTCTGGTAAAACTAAGGTATACTTAACTTTTTTTGCCCTTAGTGTAACTCATCACTACTTGCATCAAATTCAAAAGACCTGTTACAAGTCTCTAAGCATTGATTTTAGGAATGAACTTACTAGCCCATTGTCCATGACCCTACGGAGGGCTAGCGAAACTCCCGTGCCATCGGTCTGATTCCAAACCCCCGTAATGACCAAACCCAATGTTACTTTAACTTCCCTGATCGGAAGACGAGTTAGGATTCTTCTAGGACTTTAGAAAATGCAAGAACAGAGGTCTTCACTGCTCATGTGTATTATGCTCTGCAAAATGTCCATTGCAGTACAGAACTTTGCACATCAAATAAAGGAAAGACTAAATTATTTATTATAGTAAGATTAATATATAAATCGAGCTTTAAGTACCGAATATATTTATGTTCATTCAAGAAAGGACAGTCTTGAACATGGCTTACTAATTGCTCTTGGATATTTAGTATTTAATATAATTCATATCTTATGCTCGAGCCTGGACCTCATCTTCATCGCTCAAAATTGTGAACTCCTTATTAACCGTAACAGTGGGCTAAAAATCGAACTCAGCCCTAACAATGGGCAAAAGAATGCAATCAAAAACCCATTAAGGCTATGGCATCCTAATCATAATGCTGTACATAAGAGCTGCTCAAGAGTCTTTAAGACCTTGTTACGGCAGTTTCCACCTGCGCTTTAATGCAGATGGTTTTGTTTTTGAGGATACTCTGTAAATATGAAATACTGTTTATAGACTGGCAACAATAATTGCATGTGTTTATACAAGGCCAAGCCTTCCCACCGATATCTAATGCCCTAAGGAACCAAATATCATTATTATTATTGTTAAATCAATAGAGGAAACCTATTCATATGAAACAAGCCCACAGGGGCCATCGACTTGAAATTCAAGCTTCCAAAGAATGCGGTGTTCATTAGGAAAAAGTAAGAGGAAGTAAAGGGAAATACAGAAAGAAGAGATCCCACTTATTAAAAAAGAAAAAAAAAATAATACATAGGTAAATAGATAAAAACGTATTAAAATGCAAGAAGAATAGTATTAGGATAGCAATGCATTGCATCGTCAAGTGAATCATCGTGTCTAGTGGGTTCTCATGATAGCACTTTCTGACCAAGAAATACATTGCATTCATTAGGGCAGTGCCATAGAGTCAAAAAACAGTATGCATAGTTTATGTATCTCATTACAATTATGGCGTACAGAAACTTTTGCAATAATTACTTCTTGAAATGATGGTCATAGGAAAGAGATGTCGTTTTCGATCTAGTAAAGGTGGGGAGTGGAGAACAATTATCTCGCATAAATAGCAGCAAATTATACATGGTTCAAGATAGGTTGCACTATTGATGTTTTCTACTAGATTTTATTATAAGTACTATAAAGTAACAGAAATAGAAACACACACTAGTAACAAAATAACAGAAACGTAAGCAGGTATTTTTTTAGCATTAGCATTAAAAATTGTTCTCAGTCAAAGGGTCAGTCATTTCTACTGGTCTGCTCTGATAACATTTTCTGCACACCAGCTCTGATAGCAACCACATGACCTAAGTGTTCTAGTGGCAGTTCCTTCATGACAGGAGGGCATCTTAACAATGAACTCTTGCTCTTTGCCTAAAATTAGGATTCCTGCTGATTCGAAATTTAGTTACCCCCCTTGAATAGGGTGCTGAATAGTTGCAATGATTTTCACAAAAGGTGAAATTCTCTTTCTCGATCGAGCAGCTTGCTGCAAGAACTTGAATAAATGTAGTGTACTTGGCAAGCATGATAATGCTCGTTCATTGAAAAATTCTTCGAATTATAAAAAACTTTCCTAATTCATATCCTTATCCATTAAGGGATGGTTATGATGATGAAACAGGTAATGTAATCGACATACGTTAAAGTGAAAATATGCAGTCATTGAAATTTTCATTTAAGTTAACTCTATCATATAAGTATTCTTAACAACATCACATAGCATACAAGTCTAATGCAAAATTAATATTTCCCCCTTTCTTTATCGTATATCAGATCTTTAACTGCCTAGAATGTCAGATTTGCTAGCAATCTACATCCGTATAATTTAAGAAATCTATCTATCTATAATAATAAAATCCGAGTGGATCTTGTTTATCCTCCCCTTGGTGACAGTAGGGGAGACATGACACTTCCACCCACCCCCTGCAAAACGGTTTGTCCGCCCCGGGTGGGGCGGAGTAGGTAAGGGAACGGGAGGGTAGGGGAGAATCTACCATCCTCTTGCAAACCTGTTTGTCCGCCCCGGGTGGGGATAGGTAGGTAGGGGACCGGGAGGGTAGGGGAGACAGCAGCGCCGGGTTGTAGCGCGCGCCAACAAGCTCGTTGAAAATATTAGACAGGAACAGTGATTTTTTTTTTCTGGAGCCAGCCTCTGTTAGTTGGAAACAGCTTGACGCTCTGTTATAAAAATGATTAGTCTTCCTTCCTGTGAATATTCCAAACGTCTCCTCAGGTCGAACATAAGCGAATGCTTGTTACGGGGAAAAAAATGGACTCTTTTAAACTCCAAAATCAGTCTTCTGGCCCATTATTATTGTGTAATGGTTTTTCTCTAATCCGTATAATATTGATACCAGTAAACGCACGTTAAGACGCCCTGTTTACGAAGCGTTTCTCATCTTCTCGTTCCTAGCACTTCTCCTTCATTCTTCATTTATACTTTACACAGATCTCAGTCTGGCGTTACTTGCAAACACAAATCCATATAATCACGTCTGCATTCGTTCAAAATTTGGATACTGAAAACGAAAGCAATCTCTTCACTCTACGAATCTCTGCCTCGAGTAGAATATATGACTATTTATATCTTTGAAAACACCTTGAAGTACCGCAATCTTCCAAGATTTACTCGTGTTATCAGTGATACATTTACAGCTCCCACTTACAATAAAGAGCAAGTGGATATACATTACTATAATAAAGAAGAGCGATTTTATAGACTCCAAGATTTAGCCGCGCGAGACAAGCTGCTAAAGCAGAAGATTTATAGAACGGAATGACTATCAGATTTCTTAAAATGTTCTGCAGTAACTTCACGCTTGACCTTAGACTTTCGAGCAATCATACATTTATATTGTCATAAAAACAAACCGGAAAGAAGCTAATAATTACTCCAGATTGGGGACATTTAAGTATATAAGAAAAACTAGCGGGATTTTAAAGGTTTAGCAGCGTCAAGTGAGCGCTCATGGGAAAGTCATAATTTCTCTAAAAAAAAAATTATAAATATTTGTTATTTTCGCTTTCCTCTCTATGAAATGTTAGTTTATAATAGTGATAAGACCGTTTACAATAAATTATCAATGTTATGGTGAGATAAAGTAGGGACTTTTGCTTGTTTGAATACACATAACATCAAATAACAACAGTAAAACCCATTTTTCTCCCCTAACAAAAGCAACCTCAGCATGTGCGTGTAACTAAAGAGCAAATACCACGCTGAGAGCTACTTGTTAATAATGACATTCCACTTAAGGACCCTTCTTTAACTCCTAATTACGCATCTTTAGCTTAAATGAAAATACTTAAAGCGAGAGCATTTCCCATCAATAACGTATAAAAGCTGATTTCCATAAGCTCCGAATGAGAAAACCACCCAAACGGTCGTCAGCCAAATAGCAGACGGCGTTAAGCTTTGAAATCCAAAAATCGACAATTGAAGAAAGAGCGGCAGAAAACGAATTACCCTTAGAGGCGAATTTCTCGAGGAATTATTCGAACTTCCGCCCTTTCATTTTGTGCCTTTGCGTATAGCTTAGTCCCGGAAATAGTCTACTCATTGCTTTCCGGATATGAAATACTGCACACCATTATTTTGCCATAACGATCGCCTTCGTCAATTCGGTACTCGAGATAAACGACTGGAAATTTACACTTGGAGCCATCCGCAGGTTTTGGTCAAAGGTGAAAGCGTTATTACCAAATTTGAAAATACAAGTCAATGAATCTGTGCTAATATCTGCTGCTACTGCAGTCTCATGGCGTTCTAAGTCCCTCTGTTGAAAGTACAGGCAGCGCAAGGAAATGATGAAAAAGATTACCAGGCGGTCCAAAGGAAGCGACAACTTTTATGATGACTGACATTGAAGTGAAATAGTTGCCTATTAAATATATTACATCTGGGCTAAATGGATGATACTGACCATTCTGATGTACTGGATAATCTTGTGAATGCAGAAATGAGGGCTAGACATTTATCCTGTCATTACAAAATATGTGTGCGGGTCTTGGCTTGTAATACGTATAAATTAAGTATATCTTAGTTTTACCAGACCACTGAGCTGATTAACAGCTCTCCCAGGGCTGGCCCGAAGGATTAGATTTATTTTACGTGGCTAAGAACCAACTGGTTACCTAGCAACGGGACCTACAGCTTATTGTGGAATCCGAACCACATTATGACGAGAAATGAATTTCTATCACCAGAAATAAATTCCTCTAATTCTTCTTGGCACCGTGTTAGCCGAGAGCTCTACCCACCCCTCCAATGAAGAACTTGTAATACGTATAACTTATTGCCCTACATATAAAGATTTACAATCATGACGTGGAATATTTTACATTCGGTTCAGAACTGTACCACAGAGATTATGCTATCGAAACCAGGAACAAATAAAAACCTAAATATTTTTCCTATTGATTTGTTGTTAATTATGGAAATCTGAGTGTGCTTCTAACAGTTTTTGGTGTCATGTTCCTAATGTGGTTGAATTTGTAATTCAGTAAATTTGAACTGACTGTTCTTAATACCTCATGCATACTAAAAGAAATATATCTCGTTTAGTTTCAGCGCCCTACACCGATTCACATAATACATATTATCAGTGATTTTGATATGCAGTGAAATATTTAAAGCCTGAATAGTCTTTGGAGACTAATGAACCAGGAAATGGTAAACTAGACCTCTGTCTGCAGTCGAAACTTCTAGCTTTATTCCTGGCTGAGGGAATCTTCTTGAAAGCTTTTAATTGCTTGCAGGCGCCGTACTACTTTGGTTTTTATCGCTTGTCTCCCTAGTTAATTAAAAAAAGCACATTATGAGTTAAAGTTTTCGTTTTCAGTGTGAGGAATGCAGGATTAAATTATGAAGGTCTCACTAGCGTCTTAAATCATATAAACTCGCTATAGGATTTAACCTATTGACAATCACTCTGGTAAAGGTATGAAATGAACATTTAACGACTGGATCATTTATGCACCGATTTGCATTAACACTAGATAGTTCTGGCAGAACTTGACAAAGCATAATTTTTATTCTCAACTTGTGAAAATCGCATTCTGAAGCCGTGAAGGTATGGCTCATATATTTTTTTTCGGTATGTCGATCAGCTGCAAGGGGGAGAATTAGACATCTTTTTGTAGCATTTTTGCTATATTTATTTTTTGCTATATTACTTTACTTGCTTATAGATCTCTCTGATAGCACTGCCTTGGAAGTTTCCATATGATTTAATATTTTATTTTCGTAGCGTTTGCTTGCAATAGACCGTTTCTCACGCTTTCAGTTGCCATGTGATCGTATTTGCGCTCGAGCGGGTGTGTGTATGTGCGTGTGTGTAAGTGTGCTACAGGAATTCATTTAATTACTACTCTCGACACGATTTAATGCATGCCATACTTCTGACTAAAATCTGTAGTGCACAGCTGGCCCCACTATGCCATATGTAATATATGTGTCATAAAATGTTTTGCCCGAATAAAAGACACAACAGCCCATAGGATAACAGCTATAATCAGATATATATATATATATATATATATATATATATATATATATATATACAGTATATATATATATATATATATATATATATATATATATATATATATATATATATATACATACATATACAGTATATATAATGTATGTATATATAATATATATATTATATATATATATATATATATTTATATATATATATATATATATATATATATATATATTAATGTATGTATATATAATATATATATTATATATATATATATATTTATATATATATATATATATATATATATATATATATATATATAAACATATATTGGAGATACTCATAAACTAAATACATGCAAACAACCTCTAACACATGTACAAAAATCTGATGTTTAATGGAGTGAGCGTGCCCTATAGTTTAGATAAACAGAAAATAAAATCGGCAGCTTATTAAGCTCTAAAGTAATTAATTTAATAGCAACTATAGCAACATGACAATAGAACGCTTCAAATATTCCCAAATTATCGGCCATATCGTAAACTTGGTCAGGTTCCTGCTGGCAGGACTGAAATAATATTCCATCCTTATCGAATTGTATAATTTGGCATCTCCAGAGTCTGTCAGCGATGAATCATACTTCGAATGAGAGACAGGCCCATGAATTTTACTTCCCAGCTAAGTCATTTTTAGTACTTGTTCCTGCTAAAAGATATAAAATGACCACTCACTATTTAAACTCTAAAGCATGTTGTACGATAATTCGCAAATTACAGTTTATAATCGAATATTGAAAATGCTTCTGTCATTAAAAAAGTTGTTAGATTCAGTCGTTATCCGTGAAAAACACCTGAATAACCTTCCATATCAAATATTCATGTTGATTTCCATGTTCGTGGGGTTTCGTAAACCACTGAAATCTCACTTAATTCTCACAATAGCAATGCCATTCGCATCTAGAATCGGGTATTACTGGATTTTGTGATATCTGAATACTGTTCCTTTTCTTGATGAGCTATGACCATGAAAACAGGCCCACCATGCAATATATATATATATATATATATATATATATATATATATATATATATATATATATATATATATACATATATATACATATATATATGTGTATATACAATATGTATATACAGTATATACAATATATATATATATATATATAATATATATATATATATATATATATATATATATATATATATATATATATATATATATATATATTAGAATAGATAGTTGTCATCTTAATTACCGTTCATCGTAACTTGTGGCATAAACTAACGTACAAACTACTTGCTAAAGATGTTCCAGGGTGAACTAAACGAACGCCATCTTTTTTTTTTATATCCCAACTGTCAGCTCTTCTTGATAGTATGATTGATAAACAAAACTGCAATCTCAAAATATTCAAAGCTATACAGGAGGATTTTTACGAACATACCCCAGATATCAAAAATGAAAAGCTTTTGGAATGTAGTCTCTCTCTCTCTCTCTCTCTCTCTCTCTCTCTCTCTCTCTCTCTCTCTCTCTCTCTCTCTTTACCAGTGGTCAAAGTAATTAAGGTAATTATCCTTGAATAACCCCGAAGCTTCTATTCATCGGCAAAGTCCACTTAAGCCATGATCAGCTGTTTACCCTTAATTTCTTGCCTTTTTTTCACAACACAATCAGCACGGTATAACCACTTTATTTCAGGTTATCGATTACCAATTTTACGATAATTTCTCTCTGGGGAACATTCAACACAATCAACTTTGATAGAAAACGGCGCATAAAAACACGCGAGGAGAAAAAGAAGGAATATCCAATAAGAAATTTGTTTTATATATATATATATATATATATATATATATATATATATATATATATATATATATATATATATATATATATATATATATATATATATATATATACATATTATAAATGTAGGTGTATTTCTAAATAAATGGCTTGGAACTAGTGACTTCATGACTTTGCATATGGTGGGACAGTTAGGCTACGATATTAGACAAAACTAAAAAAAATAATATAAAAATAATATAAAATAATACAAAAACAAGAAGCAGAAGAACTCTTATTATCTCGGGTGGAAACAGCTACTGTTCTGATGAGAGATACACAATGAAGTTACATAGTAAATTTCATATTCGGCAATTTTCAGTGCAACCGAAACGCTATGTTGTTTAATGAATAATGATTCTAAAAACATTAAACAATATTTAAGTGGGAAATGACTTTTATAATTGTCTTTTAAACACTTCTGTGACGAATTCCAATGTGCGAATCAATTCGTACTTTCAGAATACGGGATGAACATCTGATATAATTCCCATAAGCATATTTTGGAAACTTAAACCCATAAACGATACGGGATTTTATCAGCTCAAGTAAGGTGAATTTATAAGAAAATAAGAATATATTCTTCAACTTCATCCAAAAGGGTTTTAGCTAATGAATTATTTCTCAAAATATTGCAAAAAAGGGATAACATACAAAGTCATCATTTGAATGTCAAAAATTTATAAGAATTTGTTATATATTTTTGGCATTTCCTTTTGATGTTTTGCCACAAGAAGAAGAAGAAATGAAGAGACAAAAAGGCATATATTATAGTAAATCATGAAAAAAGGGGCCTTGACTGCATACACTTACAGCAAAGGAACGCCCTTTCCTACGATTATACCTCAAACAATAATATTAAAATCCTGCCATGCTCAAGATACAGTAACCGTGTCAAGGAATCAGTAGGTTGAGATTTGGAGAATATTTTTTGTCGTTTCCTCAACACTTGAGAGACGAAACCAAAAAGGACCACTTGCAAACTAAGTCTTAAGTAACGCTTTGTTTATGTGTTGTTGACTTCCAAGTTAAAATGAACATTTAAGGTGCAGATACCGTCGGTCATTCAAAAAACTAATGAAACTTAAAAGTCGTGAGAAAAATAGAGTATTTTAATTTGCTTGAACTTCAAGAGCTGAAGATAATTAATTTTGTAAAATGTTATAACAATAAAAATGAACAGCGATTGAGAAAATAAATGATATCTTATAGAGTTTTATTGCTCCGAGTGATAATTTTTAAAATTTTCCATTCGTTATTTGATGGAAAACTCAAATTTCTCTAGCAGCTGCCCTATCAAATCGAAATACTTGCTAAAATCTGCTTTACATTGGTTTTCAAGACAAGGTCTTATGTAAAACATTGCTTTTTCTGTAAAAAGAATTCTTTTGAAGATCAACTGGAAAGACCTGTAAAAGTCTAACACGATACTTTATTGCTAATGTGTGTTCCGGTTCTCATTCAACTTCTGTATCCTGTATCAAAGATAGTAAACTGATTGTGAGCTGTCACAAAGCACCATTTATTTTAGAGCGCTGTTTTAAGGATGCGTCACACGAACGCCAGAGAATGTGCTTATAGGCACCAAATAGCAAATCTTTACTTATGTTTGGGTAAAACTGAAGTCAGATGTAATACTTACCCCTCATGAATAAAAAGAAAAAGAAAAACTAAGGGAATAATTATACGCACGCGCAAATACACGTGTATATATATATATATATATATATATATATATATATATATATATATATATATATACACATAAGGCTCATGTTGCAACTACTATCAAGAGGTTACGGTCGCGTCAGTAAATGTATTCTTTTTCGTACCCTTCCTTATCAAATTACAAAATACAGACATATTTCGTCTTGACATTTTATTTGTTTTTATATCTCGGCAAATAAAAAGATTGTATTTTATGCTTATGAATATATATATATATATATATATATATATATATATATATATATATATATATATATATATATATATATATATATATATATAATTCAGGCACGACAGATTCTTATAGAGAGAGAGAGAGAGAGAGAGAGAGAGAGAGAGAGAGAGAGAGAGAGAGAAGAGAGAAACGAACTTGAAACGCATAACAAATGTCCAAAAAGGGAAATAAAGGAAATTGACCGACCGGTGCCAAATGTTAAATGGGAGAAAATTACTGGTCTCTGGTCATTACTCCCTTATGGTCATTATGTCTCTCTGGACACAATCTCTCTCTCTCTCTCTCTCTCTCTCTCTCTCTCTCTCTGATTACTTCTGTCTTTTTCGGAAGCAGTTGTAGTCGCACCTTGTGATCCCTTTTCTCGATTACTTTATTTTTAGTTTTCTGTAAAAGAAAACTATTGTGCCGGCTTTTTCTGTCCGTCCACACTTTTTCTGTCCGCACTTTTTTCTGTTCGCACTTTTCTCTGTCCCCACTTTTTTCTGTCCGTTCCGCACTTTTTCTGTCCGCGCTTTTCTGTCCGTCCGCACTTTTTCTGTCCGCGCTTTTCTGTCCGTCCGCACTTTTTCTGTCCGCGCATTTCTGTCCGTCCGCACTTATTCTGTCCGCGCTTTTCTCTGTCCGCACTTTTTTTCTGTCCGCGCTTTTTTCTGTCCGCACTTTTTTCAGTCCGCGCTTTTTCTGTCCGCCCTCATCTTAAAAACTACTAAAGCTGGGTTGATTATCCCCCTTCCAGTCATCAAGCATACCAAATTGCAGCCCTCTAGCCTGAATAGTTTTTATTTTATTTAAGGTTAAAGTTAGCCATGATCTTACTTCTGGCAACGATTTAGGATAGGCCACCACCTGTCCATGGTTAAAGTTTCATTGGCCGCGTCTCATACAGCATTATACCGAGACCACCGAAAGATAGACCTATTTTTGGTGGCCTTGATTATACGCTGTAGCGGCTTTACAGAAAACTTGATTGCGCCGAAGAGACCTCGGCGCAATTTTTACTTATTTTTATTTCTTATTACTAATTTTTTTTTGCTTATGGACGGAAGGTAGTTGATGATGATGTTATCGGTAAGTCTCATAATAAATTGTTTAAATATAATGAGATGATAATTTTTCATTATTACTGATACTATCATCATCTATATCGGTATTTAAATTGCCGTTGTTGTTAGGGAAATGTTAAAAAGATATAAAAAAACACTTGTAAATTCACATATTCCTATGCAGAGAACATTATTAACGTTACTTTGATATTCATATTGCTGTTGTATTTAGGGAAATGGTTCCTCCTTTTAACAAAAAAAAAAGGCATGCAAAATTCATCCATTCCTGAGAACGTTTGACGTCACCCTCGCCAGCCAAAGGTCCGCGTCGCAGGATCCGTAATCATTCACAAATTAGTGATGCTTCCAATGGGGCCACTTGACTGCAAGGATTTCTCATTACTGCGTTTCACGGTTCGTCACTAATGATCTTGGCTGGCTTTAATCATCGGTTCAGCCTATCAGGCGGAGATATGTTCTCATAACGCCGGCGTCCCGCCTTCTAATTACATCCCATTTCGATTTTCGTCATGAGGAGGACATATTGGTCGTTACATCACTGTCCTTTAAATAACGCCGTCCTTCGGGGCCTCGCCAGTCCTCTAACTCTTAATAGCAGTGATTAAGTCTCGCCGGATCGCCATTGTTTGGCTTATATTGATTCGAAAACTAACTAATGCTCCGGTCGGAAAAGCGGTGATTAGCTCTTCTTCGATTCAGTTAACATTAATTACGACTAAATAACAGTTAATTAACAGATCTTTGGACATGTCTTGTGAAACTCCCGCAGCTCCTCGAGGTAAACGGACAACACATGTTCTCGTTCAAGTCTCTCCGAGGCATTTAACAGCAAACAATTGAGAATAAATCAAGCAGCGCTTTGTTCGGCTCTATGGCATAAAGGCTTGTTTGTGAGTACGTGCCGAATGGAATTGCATGCCAGATGCCCATAAACGATGAGAGCAATCTAAACTTGCAAATGGAACCTCTAACTTTCCTCGGTACGTACCGTGGGACTGGCACGACAGTAGGTGCGTTAAAAAATCTGCAGCACACACACGTATATATATGTATATAAATATACTGTGTATATATATATATATATATATATATATATATATATATATATATATATATATATATACTGTATATATATATATATATATATATATATATATATATATATATATATATATATATATATATATATATATATATATATATATATACACACACACATATATATATATATATATATATATATATATATATATATATATATATATATATATATATATATATATATATATGTATATATATGTGTATAACTGAATCATATGGAACGTGATGAATATATCTTTATTTATGTATATATATGTGTGTGTGTGTGAGAGAGAGAGAGAGAGAGAGAGAGAGAGAGAGAGAGAGAGAGAGAGTGAAAGCCCTATAACATCATATTTGCAAATATCAGATTTTGGTATATTCCGTCAGTGTGCTGAAACTCAAGATGATAAATGAGATGTTCACAGTCAACTCACTATTAATGAATGGTTTCCAGTAAAAAAAAAGTAGGTTAACTTATTCTTTTCC
Organism: Macrobrachium rosenbergii; assembly: GCF_040412425.1. NCBI lineage: Eukaryota > Metazoa > Arthropoda > Malacostraca > Decapoda > Palaemonidae > Macrobrachium > Macrobrachium rosenbergii. Next base: position 19,898,807 of record NC_089754.1, on the reverse strand, counting down.
TTTGCCTTTTTCCCTTCTCTTCTTTTCGATTCTTGTGTGATTCCTCTCAATTTTCCTTCCAGCCACCTTCCCCACATATTTTGCATTCCTCTCTCACTTAACGTAAGGTCAAAATAAAACACAAATACAAATGGAAAGACTAGTTTTGCTGAATTCCGATGAAGATGACAAAGAAATGAAGGGAACTTCGAATAAACTTAATTTAAATTCAACAAGACTTTTTCAAATGAGACAATAAGAGACTTGAAAACAAAGGGGAAATGACATTCTAAATGCTTCGAAAGAGACTTTGAGCTGACATCTCAAAAATGAGAGACGCACAGTAACAATTCAAGTACAGAAAACACACGTAACAGTGCCAAATCAAATATCTACAAAGACCGTTAGCAGCACATCAAACCCGACCACATACTCTGCGCCATTGGCCCCTATCTGGCACGCATTTTTATTAGTTTTCTGTAAAAGAAAACTATTGAGATGGCCTTTTGTCTGTCCGTCCGCACTTTTTCTGTCAGCCCTCAGATCTCAAAAACTGCTGAGGTTAGAGGGCTGCAAATTGGTATGTTGATCATCCACCCTCCAATCATCAAACATACCAAATTGCAGCCCTCTAGCTTCAGTAGTTTTTATTTCATTAAGTTTAAAGTTAGCAATGATCGTGCGTCTAGCACCGCTATAGGTACCAGCAACACAGGCCACCACCGGACCGTGGCTGAGAGTTTCATACAGCATTATACGCTGTGCAGAAAACTCGATCGCGCCGAAGAAACTTCGGCGCATTTTTTACTTGTTTTTTTTTCACTCCTTGGGCGTTACGGCCAATCTCTTTCAGTATTTCACAACTTTATGTGTGTGTGTGTGTATTTGTAGAAAATTTATAAATAAAAACTTTCACTTGAGAGCAAATATTTGTAGTATAGTTTAATTATTTTACTGAAAACGTTCTCAAAATATTGTAAACTAAGATTAAGTTCAGTATGAAGAACATCTTAACCACTTTCCAAGTTGCACAGTCTCTCTTTGAAAGAATAAATGTGATGAACTTCCAGCTACTTATCAAATACATGCCTTCAGACGCAAGAGCACATTTCATTTGAAAGACTAAAAATTGCGTTAAATTACGTACAGCAGACCTTCAATTACATTAAATAATTGACCATATTACATGATTTATTTTCATTATATTACCTTGAGCAGCTGGTGTACATGACATCATAAAGGAAATTTTACAGCTCTCATAGGAAAGTGCTTGGAAGCGTTCTAGACTTTTATTTATTTTATTTATTTATTTTTTTACAAAATTTTGACATGTTGATACCGTGGCTAAATATGGATTTCGTTTCACGGAAAGTTTTATAGAAACATCAGTGAATCTATTTACCTGAGAGTTGTATAGAAACATCAGTGAATGTATTTACCTGTTTCTGATACAAACTGCGCATCATACTGAATAAAGTTTAACAATAAATTGAAGAATTCTTTGTTGTTACTAAGCGGATCAGAGTACAGTAAGTGACCTCCTATAATAGCTGCCTCCCTTCGCTTTACTGTATATACAAGAGTATTTACAATATATGTTAGAATTTATTAGCCTTTTACAACCGTGTACACTTAATTGCCTGCTGCTCCCGCCCTCACTGCCAGAGACGCTGATTTGTTTGTAATATGTAAACTCGTTCGCCCATAAACGTCATATCCGTAGTCCCTATGATTATTCATGGAGTTGCTGGAGAGGTTCAAAGCGCTAAGGGGTCTAACTTGGCAACACCAGAAATTATATCTGAGACCTGCTTCTTTACTGCAAGATTCATGGTGGCAAGGACTTTGCTGCATAGCATCCTCAGGCACTGTCAGTCTCATTTAACTGCGCTTTATTCTAGCCATTATGTTTTTTCTCTTAGAACTTACTAGCGAGACTCATAGTTATGCTGCGCTTTTCCAGAACAGCCCTCTGGCTACGTTAAGGGCAGTGACACAAGTTCCTTGGGCGCCCTTAGGGGGATGGTAACGTCAGTGAGCCGTGCATGGTGCACTGTAGGCATTACTAAAGGTTTCTAGCAGCGTCCCTAGATGCACCCCCTTTTCAACCCTTTCCATTACCCCCATTCCTGCTTCCTTTCTTCAGCCTTGGGGTCCCCTTAGTGGGGTAGTGCTGTCAGTGCGCCTCACGGGGTACACTGTAGGCATTACTAAAGGTTCTTTGCAGCGTCCCTTCGGCCCCGAGCTGCAACCCCTTTCATTCCTTTTTGCTGTACTTCCATTCCTATTATCTTTCTTCCATCTTTCTAGGCCTATCCAACCTCTCATAACAGTTATTTCATAGTGCAACTGCTAGGTTTTCCTCCTGTTACACCTTTCAAACTTACCTACTCGCAACTTCATTTCCAGCGCTGAATGACCTCATAGGTCCCAGTGCTTGGCCTCTAGCCTAAACTCTATATTTCATTCCATGCAGTCTTGTCATCCAACCTCCTCGAACTATTACTTATTAGTCTAACTGTAGGACTTTCTCATTGTTTCACATTTAGATTCTTGTACTTCATTTCATTTATATGCTTTCCAGTCACTCCTACATCCTCTTTTCACTGTATTAAGCGCTGAATGGCTAACAAATGCTTCAGTGCTTTGCTTGACACCTTAGATTACGTCAAATCAATCAAGTTCCCTTGGGAGGGTTTTTATTCCTTTTTTCATTGCTTGGAGCTGCTCTGTAATACTTCTGTCATATTGCTGCGTTACAACGCAGGAGCTTAGTTTTGTGATTTCCTTTGAATGTAAGTTATACACAAATTAAAGTTACTGCGATATTAAGAGTATATATATATTATAATACACTAGCCTTATATATATAATGCACACACACATATATATATATATATATATATATATATATATATATATATATATATATATATATATATATATATATATAACATATATATATATATATGGAAAGCAAGGGCGTTACCCACTGTATAAAAGAAAACAATGTGTCTTTCCTTTCTTGTTCACCTTTACTTCATTATTTCATTTTGAGAGTCCTTTAGATAATTTTCATCAGTCATACCTTTTTATTTATTTTATTCTTGCTTTACAGTTATAGTCTCCTTCTATATTCTTCTACAGCAAGATGGTAACTCAGCTAAAAATATATGATTGCGTCTCAAATGATTTTTATGAATTTTTTTTTTTTTTGTGGGTGCGTGGGTTGGGTGAGAGGGGTTCCTGCTGCTCTACCAAAATCGCCAGATTTCTGCTGCTAAAATTTTTGTAATCAAATGCGAAAAAAATCTGAAATACTTCTTTCTGTGTTCCTCAAACGTGTACTCTACAGGTTCTGCATTTGATGCCGAAACAACAACAACAACAACAACAATAATAATAATAATAATAATAATAATAATAATAATAATAATAATAATAATAATAATAATAATAATAATAATCACCGTTGATCTTGGTATTGCTGTGATAGCATTGTCTCAATTTTGTTATTATGTCCGAACATTTTTGAAAGGGTCTTTCGATAATTAATGGTCCAATTCTACCTTGACTTGATGAGCCTTAGAATGTCCGATCCCCAGTCTCTGTTGTTTAAGTTGACTTGAATTTATACTGCGATATTTGTCAAGTCTGTCTTGAAAAGGCTTCAATGACTTTCGGTTTTCAATTAATGTTTTTTGTCAGGTAGTTTCTTAAAATAAAATAAAACACTTGAAAACTTGCCAACTGCAATGTCTTTTGATTTCAAGTTTCTGTGGCAACCTTTCTTTCGCTTGATTAACGTAGACTTGCTATCATATATTTTGAATTTATCCCACTGTATTTGTCATGTTTATCAAAGAGTGCTTTCACTGACTTTCGATTTCAAATTTGGGAGTAAACAAAGCGAGGATATTCAGTTGTTCCCGGAGAATTCAGAGATTTAAAGCAGGCCCCATTTCATATTTACAGCAAGACGAAAGAAATGAAATAATTATCCCGATGAAAACAGAACTCGATTCATAGAATGCAAAAAAAATATACATTAACATATGTTTCAAGTGAGTTTATAAAGTGAGGATGAATAAAACCAAAATAAACCAGTCAAAAATGGGTAATTTTGAAAGACGATGTTTGGTGATTTTTTAAAATTCAGTGATGGTGTCAAAAGTCAGCATAGATGCTTGCCGTTGTAGGTAAGTAGGAATAAAAAAATATCAACTGCAAATATGAAAACGTAAAGAGGTATTGTTAAGGAGGAGGAAAAAAAATCAATATTTTGAAGTTCATTTTTATAAAAAACTTAATGTAGAGGTAACCAAGAATATAGATTACAAAAATAATTGCAACGCAGGTGAAAAAGGTTGCATGAATAAATGATTTTGGAGAAATTACACCAGATACTTTAGGAAGGAAAAGAATATGTGCAATAGGGAAGTAAATATTCAGAGAAAGATTAATGAGTAAACGGATATTAGAAAAAAAATGGAGGATCGTTTTCTAAAAGAGTATTTTGTAAACTTACTGAACATAAAGGAATAAAGAGGGTTGTCTCTGAATGATGCAAAATTGAAAAGGGTTATTGTAAATTGGAAAATGTCTCAATGTGGCTGTCGACGAAGTAAAGATGACATTTGAAAGAGTAAAGAATTGGAAGTCGACCTGAGTTGATGTGACTGTAAGTGAGATTCTGGCGCATGATGATGGTAATGGGACTGGGTGGCTGACAAGGGTGTGTAGATTATGTATGGATGAGGAAAAGTTCCCGAAGTACTGTTTCTTTTCTCAAAGATTATGGTGATGCAATATGGCTGAACACATAAGGGAGAGGGAAGTGAAGGAAAAGCATTCTGATAATAGGAATGAGTGGCTGACAAGGGTGAGTAAGGTCTGTATGGATGAGAAAAATATTCTAAAGCAATGTTTTTTCTCAGGAATTATAATGATGCTCTATTACTTAACAAATAACGGAAAGGGAAGTGAAGGAAAAGATTTTGTGCTGGAAGTCTGGATAAAGTATTTAAAACTTATATAGCTAAACATGTGACGCAGAAAGTTACTCGTGGACGTAACTAGAACTTTATCAGAATGTCCTGTAGATAAGAGTAGCAGTGTGCAACACTAAAGATATACAGGAACTCATTTTAAGCTGTATCTTTCGTTGCAGTCAAATGCCTCTGCTGCCCATTATAGGTGCATTCACAATACAGGACAGTGTAAACTGCAACACCTGTTTGTTGGTCAGTGGACAGTATATGACCTTGATAAAAAAGTGCTGTAAGTCAAGCGAGCTTGAAAATTATATATATATATATATATATATATATATATATATATATATATATATATATATATATATATATATATATATAATCCACACATCAGTGTGTGTGTGTGTGTGTGTGTGTGTCTGTGTGTGTGTTTCTGTGTGTATGTGTATACATACATACATACATCATTAGACAGATTGGGGCTAAAGGGAATTCGAACAGTTGGTGCTCTATATTATCTTATTCCATCCCAGTGGAATACATTTACACCAAATTAGTCATAATCAGTCTAACGATTCAAGTCCCGGATATGTTAGCGCTGTTTCAAGTTTCGCAAAAAAAAAAAAAAAAAAATAGAAAATGGTTTATTTGAGGGATAATTTTTATTTCATCTGACTACTTATATATTTTCTTGACTGAATAGCTATAGCAACTTTCCTGGTGATGACGTTATATATTTCAGTTTTCTATTTCCAAATTATTACGATCGTTCTTTTTTACTTCTTACTTTGTTATGACGCAATCTAGCCATAACGAGAGAGAGAGAGAGAGAGAGAGAGAGAGAGAGAGAGAGAGAGAGAGAGAGATTGACTGATTGATTTGTGGTTACTAAAACTGTCGTGACAACGTGACAGCATCTAGGTTATTGACGCCGAGAGAGAGAGAGAGAGAGAGAGAGAGAGAGAGAGAGAGAGAGAGAGTTTTTAAATGATGACAGAGGGTGGTAGGGAGGAGTGCAGGGGGACCTACCAGGGGGTCTGCTTCTGGTCATTGTAGGGGAACAGACTGGAAATCGTGGGTTATATTGTCCAGTTAATGGTCTAATGACACGGTTGTAACTCCCGGTTTCAACAACTCCCGATAACTACTCCCGAGTTCGTTCTTGGTAGCCCATGGCTGTCATTACTGGCTTCAATGGTCAATGGCGAAAGGAAGCACCTTTATAGAGCTAATCGAAATAGCCTCCTCGTGTTTGTGTTTCTCTCTCTCTCTCTCTCTCTCTCTCTCTCTCTCTCTCTCTCTCTCTCTGCTTTAAATATCTAATCGAAATATCCACCCCGTGTCTCTCTCTCTCTCTCTCTCTCTCTCTCTCTCTCTCTCTCTCTCTGTGTGCTTTATATAACTTATCGAAATATCCTCCTCGTGTTTGTGTTCTCTCTCTCTCTCTCTCTCTCTCTCTCTCTCTCTCTCTCTGCTTTATGTAGCTAATCTATCTTCCTTGTGTTTCTCTCTCTCTCTCTCTCTCTCTCTCTCTCTCTCTGCTTTAAATATCTAATCGAAATATCCACCCCGTGTCTCTCTCTCTCTCTCTCTCTCTCTCTCTCTCTCTCTCTCTCTCTCTCTCTCTCTCTCTAACTTTATATAACGATCAAATATCCTCCTCGTGTTTGTGTCTCTCTCTCTCTCTCTCTCTCTCTCTCTCTCTCTCTCTCTCTCTCTCTCTCTCTGCTTTATGTAGCTAATCGAAATATCTTCCTTGTGTTTCTCTCTCTCTCTCTCTCTCTCTCTCTCTCTCTCTCTCTCTCTCTCTCTCTCTCTCCTTTATATAGTTAATCGAAATATCCTTCTCGTATTTGTTCTCTCTCTCTCTCTCTCTCTCTCTCTCTCTCTCTCTCTCTCTCTCTCTCTCTTAATCGAAATATAACTTATCGAAATATCCTCCTCGTGTTTGTGTTCTCTCTCTCTCTCTCTCTCTCTCTCTCTCTCTCTCTCTCTCTCTCTCTCTCTCTCTCTCTCTCTCCTTTATATATCTAATCGAAAAAATCTAAATCTTACGAGTGGATGAAAAATATTTTATGAGTGGATGGAAAACTATTACGGGTGGATGAAAAATATTTTGCTTGTGTAGGAAAAATCTCATGAGTGGATGGATTGATTGATTTGTGGCTATTAAAACTGGCGTTACAACACGAGTGGATGAAAAATATTCTGCGTGTGTTGGGAAAATATGAGTGGATGAAAAATATTTTGCGTTATTTAGGAAAAAATATTATTTGTGGATGAAAAATATTTTACGTTATTTAAGAAAAAATCTTATGAGTGGATGGAAATATTTTGTGTGGATGGAAAAAGTTGTATGAGAGAATAAAGAAAAACTTAGGTAGATGGAAAACTTGCGTTACAAGAGAGCTGCATAGGGTTTGAAGGAAGGGACACAGCGCCAGCGTCTAGGGAACACAGTAATCAGTGGACAAACGTTTCATGTATCTTTCGCCCTGGGTGAGAGACTTTGGCTATTCCGTCTCATAGGATTTTACCTACAGTATATACATATGTGTGTTTGGGTCTGTTTATGTTGGAATTTATCTATCTGTCTATGTATACACATATATATACATATAATACATGTGTTGTGACGATGGGTATGATTAAGGGTCAGAGTTCACAGCTTACTAATTTATTCAGACAACAAACACAGGTGAATACCTCTTGTGAGCGGAAATGTAGCGCCTGACATCAAGCAGGTAGAAACAGAGATTAAACGTAATCACGGCTGAGAGCTGACAGTGCAATGCGTATGATGATGCCGATACACTTAATGTTGATAATAATAATAACGGATATATATACAAAAGAATCTTGACAGATGCTGCGTTTCTTTTGCCCACGCGTTGGCGTACGGCGTCGTTGTTGTGGGATTACTGGCCAGTGCAATGAAGGTGTGTGTGGGGTCCGCGTGTTGACCCTACTGGACCTCCCCCACCCCCCCTTGGAGATGCCTACGGTTGTAGGTCTGGTATGTATGTTGGCTACATACGATTGAAGGAAACCCACGTTGTTCTGCCGTCTACTGTCATTTGGTATGCCTTGTGTCATCTCTGGATGATGCGGTATGGTCCCGAGTAGGCTGGTGGTCTGTGTGCGTCTAACCGTATGAACGCATATTTTGTGTTCTGCAGCTCGTTAGGGGTGTACACATTTCTAGTCAAGTGGTAGGTCGTCTTGGCTGGCATTATCCTTTCTACTGCTTTTTGGGTGTCAGATGGGGATATTGGGCTCTTTTGATCTTGAAAGACAACTGCTGGCAATGTTAGTCCTTGGCCGTATAGGACTTCTGCTGGAGATGCATTGAATGCTGCATGTGGTGTCATTCTTAGACCCAGTAGGACCCATGGTAACTCCTTTCTCCAGCTCCTTCCTTGGCAGCTGGCGGTGAGTGATGCTTTTAACAACTGGTGTAGCCTCCCAAGGATGCTGTTAGCTTCTTGGTTGTAGGCCGTCATGTGTGTTATTATTGTCCCCAAACTGTTTGCGAGGACGTTCCACAGGGCAGACGTGAAGTTGGCTCCCCTGTCACCTGTGATGATCTGTGGGACTCTGTACCTGCTGACCCATCCAATGAAGGCTTTCACACAACTTTCTACCGTCTGTTGTCATATCGGTATTGCTTTGGGCCACCTGGTATTTCTGTCTATGACGGTGAACAGGTATCTGTACTCTTCAGAGGGGGTAGGGGTCCTAGTACTATACGGATGTGGATGTGGGCGAGTCAGCGGTGTGTTGGGTTAAACTCTCCTATCCTGCTCTCGATGTGTCTTGTGATTTTTGATGTCTGACACGGGATGCATTCTCTCGTCCAGTTTTTTACATCCTTCTTCATTCCCCACCAGATGTACTGCTCTGCTGTGATTCTTTGCCCATTCACATTTGTCTTCCCTTACTATGAATCTGTTTTTTTTAATATCTGTAGTACTTTCTTGATGTCTATGAGATGTTGCTTGAGGTTGGGCTAAATATAAGGATGCATTGACATAGACTATGCAGAATGGGAGGTCGTCGAGCAGTTAGTCCATAGGTCTTTGGAAGGTTGCCCCTGCATTGCGAAGGTTGAAACAGCTGTAGTTGAATGTGTAGGTGCCGAAGGGGGTGATGATCATGGTCTTTTCTTTATCTTCCTTCGCTACTGGGACTTGGAAGTATCTCTTCAGCAGGTCTATTTTGGTGAAGATCTTTGCTCATTCATTTGATTGGTTATGTCTGCTATGTTTGGCAATGGGTATCTATCTGGCTTTGTCGGGTTTTGGTACCATGTGAAGGGGTGATGCCCATGGGCTGGGGGCTTTTTGGCATATTCCTGCTTCCTCCATCTCCTTGAACTCTTGTTTGACATAGGCAAGCTTCTCTGGGGCTAAACATCTGAAGCATGAGTGGATCAGGGGTCCTTCAGTTTCTGTATGGTGCTGGATGTTATGTTTTGCAGGACGTCTTTGAAAACCATTCGGTAGTTTTGTAGGAAATGTGATATTTCTGACAGTGGGGCAGCTGCTGCAAATGGGCATATTTGTTTTTCTGCTGCTTCGGTGATGGTGTGGTGGCAGTACGTCTGCGTGGCTTTTGTGGATACGATGTCGGAGTTGTTCTCTGGATCAGTTGTTTTGATGCTACATCCACTAGCAGGTTGTATGCTGTTAGGAAGTCCGCTCCCAACAGTGCTATCGTCATGTCTGCCATGATGAAGGTCCAGCTGTACTCATGTATGTCATGAGTGGTGCTCCACTGGTAGTGGATACATGGAGGTTGGTGGGTGGAATGGGGTTGAACCGTTTGTTTGGACTGGCTGGGACAAATGACCTGCATGCTCTAGTGTTCATGAAGAACTCCTTGTCAGACCTCTCATCCCTGATGAAGAAGCACATGGAGCCTTTTCATCTGTACCTGGAAGAAAGACAGTGGTGGGCAGTTGCAGTTTCTCTTATAAGGCAACTGGTCTGCTCACCACTGACGTTTAATTGGTTGGGTCGTGTGTGCCACCCTCTTGCATGTTTTTTGAAAGGAGGCAGCCTTTGTCACACTTGGGGGCTTTCTTTCCGAAGCTCCAGTGGAAATAGCACATTCCCTCTGGTGGTTCGTCTTTTTTCTTTCTTTTTTCTTCCCCTTGATGAGTTGCTTGGGGAAGTTTCGTTTGTAAATTGGGGCGGCTGGTCCTTCTGGGTTGCTGTCAGATTCCGTGTTGGTTGACTGCTGCGCCCGTTGTGTTGCTGCTGCTGCTGTTGATGGCTGTGTGGGCTCCGCTGTCATGTGGGCCATGTGGACACGTTGACTAATCTCAAGAATTCTTCGATTGGCATTGGAGGCGTTGGGCGTGGCCGCCACTGTTTGGCGGGGTAGTCTTGTGAGGAGTACCTCTCTCACAAGGTCTAGGGATGACTCAGGTTGGCTGTCTGTAGAGGGTAGCGTGATGAGCTGCCACAATTGTTTGTAGACATGTGATGGTCTCTCTTCTCCTAAGGGTGCCCCTATATAGTTGAGGAATTTCATGGCTCTTAGGGTGGGTGGCATGCTGAAGGATGACTTCAGCAACTTATAGGAGATGGGTTTAGATTTCTTCGAGTCCTCCTGCTATTTGCTTGAAGACATCGTCTGGCAGGAATTTGAGGATGGTGTGTGCTTTGTGTGTCGCAGAGGTGATTTTCTTTGATCGGAAGATTCTTCCCACCCTGAAGAACCATGCTTCTGGGTTGTGGGATGTGAATGGAGGTAGACATATGGAGGCGGCAGTGAGGGTTTCGCTAGAGAGGCGGGCATTGCTGGTGTTGGCTGGGTTGGCCATCTCCGTGGGTCACCAATGTGACGGTATGAGTAAGAGTCAGAGTTCATAGCTTACTAATTTATTCAGACAATAAACACACAGGTCAGTAGCTCTTGCGAGCAGAGATGTTGTGCCTGATTAAACACAATCACTTGTGTCTGTTGGTAGATGGAAATATACTTATGAATTGGTACACAATACAGGACTAAAGTTAAGATACATA
>NC_089754.1:19795302-19885302 GCF_040412425.1 Macrobrachium rosenbergii | reverse complement strand
TATATATATATATATATATATATAAATGTGTGTGTGTGTGTGCATGTGCTGGCAACATCATCCCTGAAAACCTGACGTTACGTGGAAAACATATGCATAAACAGCAAAGGCTTGTAAAATATATCCTACTATAATTTTCGTGCATACTTTTTGAAGGTCTTGGACTCAGCCAAGACGCATGCCTACTCATTTCAGAGCCCTTACAAAGAAAAGAATCCCAGCTTCCTCGTTTTATCTTATTCTAAGTATCATCAAGGCTTATAAACAGCTCATCTTTCTCACTCATGAATTTCGTTCTGTGATTTCCAGGACTGCATTTTTGAATGAAATCTGAACTTTGAGTTTGATTTTACACTAACGAGAGAGAGAGAGAGAGAGAGAGAGAGAGATATGATAATGGACTTAGGCAGATTTCCTTCTTGATTCATGTAAATGAAGGGGTACCTTAATAGGCATCTGACTCACATAGCGAAGCAAATCAAATCTACGATAATGAATAGGTCTCAGCTAAATGCCGTTCATCCATTATTCTGTGGCATGTAGCACAATCTGCATGGCTTACAATATTCAGCTATAATCAGTCTCATTTATTATACTGTACTCAGATGCAGTAATCATCCTGCGAATATGACGTCACGTATCCTCAAGGGGGTATTGGCTATGGCCCCAAGCCAATTTTAGATGTACTTCGGTCTTTTTCCTGTAGTAGCAGGCCTTTCATCTGCCGGTCCCTCGTTTATGCACACTTACTTGAGAAGCGATGTCTTTAGAACTAATGGGCCAAAGTAGTTTTCATTCCTAGAGTGATCTAGGCAAATGCTTTCTAAAAATAGGCCCTTAAAGCGTACTGCGACAAGCCTAAAGCTCAGAAATAACTTAGGTACCAACATCAAAATGTTTTTAATTTCATAATGAATAAAAAAAATTGGTGGCACATCAGCTTAAAGTACATAGTAAGATTTTGAAAAAAAAAGAAGATTCCGAAAATTATTCAGCTTCTGACAGTGTAAATAGCCATGAACAGGCACTGCAGTTATTAGTAGGTCTTTCTCCTCTAGATCGATAACGGGATATGCTGTATATCAGGTCCACAATGATATTCATGGTGAATTATTGTTGATTTTATAAGAGCGTTACAAGAGCTTTCGAACCCTGTCCTGGATTCGAAAGCTCTTCGTAACGTTTTTATAAAGTCAACAATAATTCACCACTGAATATTATTGTGTATATCAGGGTTCGAAAGCTCTTGTAACGTTTTTATAAAATCAACAATAATTCACCACTGAATATTATTGTGGACCTGACATACAGCAATGCAGTTATTGCCATTATGTCCTATGCTCTTAAACATCTCATTTGAAAATATACGTTCTTTAATTCTGTACGATGTTAGACTACAGTTAAAGAAATCATTAAAACTAGAGGGCTGTAAGAGGGAAGCAGCGAAAATCATAAATCCTGAGGGCCAGCCCTTTGCTTGTCGTCTGACAGTTTTTCTTCAGCGTCACTTAACTGTTACATTTATCCCATAAGTCGGCTGTGTCGAAATCTCCTGTGCATTTGGCGAGTCCATTTTCTCTTCTTGACCTCTCACCTATGGAATTCTCCCCGTCTATGCTTACTCTCAATAATTGTATGTTCTGTTGTTACTTCGACAGATGTGCCTGTTTGTTACATGCTTCATCTCGGGGAGTAATTAAGAAAAGTTTTCTCCTCTTGTATCACTTCAAAGGGGAAAAGAGGCAATGGAAAAAAAGTATTAGTATCGAAGAAAATACCTGGAAACTGCATAAACTACTTTTTCATGTCGGTAACGAGCGTAAGAAGATAATGATTAAAGGTCTACGGCGATGTTACCGGTAGTCATAAATGCACTTAGTAAACTGGTCTGGTGTAATTATGCTAAGAAACGGCTGTTTACACTGGGAACCTTCGTGTGTAGAAGGGGCTTATTGAACCTTGAAGGACTGGTTGACAAAAAAAGAAACAAAAAGAATTGTTGTCTGTTGCCCTTAGTCCTTCTCAGGTTCCTTTTGGGCTTTGAAAGCAAAGTAGTTACTTAAGTGCAAAGACAAACTCTGTAAGAGCATGTAATGATCATCATGAAGAACCTGTTTGTTTAAAAAGGACAACTATTAAAACTGCATAACAGTTCAGTAATTTCTTTTTAAAGATAAATTTTTCTGAAAAATGAATAACGTCTGAAAATCCCCTTGTTTGGTGTCTTTAATTTGGAAACAAAATTGTACACACTTCAAAAGATATTACTGTAGCATTTCTCTTGTGGGGGAAGACATCTTACTGTCAGAAGAAAAAAACCAATAAGTGCTTGTTTTGTAACATGAAACAAATTGTTTATTATAGAAAACTCAACATATTTTACTTTAAAAACTCGGTTATACATGCATCCACCAGTATAAAGAATTGAGCACAACTTGACTGACCTATAAATTAATTAACAATACATTTACAGGTATGTGCTAAACACATAATTCTATATGCTTCATGGATTTAGCCTAGTTCGGGAACTTCTGTTCTCAGACTCCCAACAAAGTCATTTTCTTCGAACATGTTATACGCATTGTGGATCTACTGACAGTCTTATCTTACACTGATTTATTCTGAAATAGAATTTCATCGATAGAAATTGTGTAAACAACCGCGTCCGGTCTTATGGTGATAAGAAAACACGAACTCTTTGCAAAGTTTGACACGACGGCAAGATGCTAAAAGATTCCAAACACTATGTTCTTGTGAAACTGCCGTACCGTGCCTAAATTAGAACTGTGTAGTTAAAAGCTTTTTTATGACGTGCCAAGAGCCAGTGCAAGTTTTCAGTCTAAAATGTTATTCCAAAATGACAGATTCTGATACCGCTTCTATATTAACATTTCAGTTTTAAAACCCTTTTAAATAGGTTCACTGAATTTGTAAGAGAGAGAGAGAGAGAGAGAGAGAGAGAGAGAGAGAGAGAGAGAGAGAGAGAGAGAGAGAGAGAGAGAGAGAGAGTACAAGATTTCTTTTATATAATACAGTTCTAATTACTAGTTAAAAAAGCAAGTATTTAACCATGTCATTCAAGGAAAAGTTTCATAAATTAAGATTAAAAGCCAAGATCGACGATAAGATCCTCGTACTTAGCGGAAGACTGAGAAAATGTCAACCTGAAACTAAGAAAATACCAGTGTAGGTCACTGAACCATCTCAAAGCGGACTCCAGGTCTTTCGGAGAAAGAACGCGAAACCAATTGATATGTGACCTTGTACAGAAATAACTAACCCCCCCTCCCCCCAAAAAGAAAGACAGTAAAAAGCAACTGGAGGTAATGATGACTCGTACACAGCACCATCAAATTATGAGGAAAACCTCACTATTAATCACCGCGCCAATCTCATTTAACACACTTACCTGAAACTCCATAAATTTAACGTCCCTCCCGAATTCAACTCGAGATATAATTCGGTTAACAATTCACTAAGTTATGAAACAAACTCTTCTCTCTCTCTCTCTCTCTCTCTCTCTCTCTCTCTCTCTCTCTCTCTCTCTCTCTCTCTCTCTCTCTCTCTCTCCCCCGAAGGGAAAGCTAATGATCCACCGCAGTTAACAGTGAATGCGATATGTTACAATAGATTTACTAGAAGCCTAATTCTTTCGCAAGTCTTGTTGTTCGTGAACATCTGTTGCTGAACAAAGGACAGTCTGGCGCCACACCTCTGGTTAGAAGAACAAAGAAAACTCTGATTATGAGAAGGAGGGAGTGAGAGTAAGAGAATGAGGGTGAGGAGGGGGGGCGGGCGGGCAGGGGTGGAGGGATGCCGTTTTAAAAGCAGCATCTCCGAATTCATTTCTTGAGAACTTACTCTCCCGCCTCGGCGGCCTCCCCTTCCCTGCCCTCTCCTCTTCCCCACCCCCAGGGCCTGTCCCTCAAGCACCCTATCAGATCCACCTGATCCACGACTCCTCCTCAAGCTACACCTCCCAGAAGTGTACCTTGTATATACAAGTGTAAGAGGGGGGTGGTTGTTGAGAGACTCATAAATACCACTGTTTCTCGCGCACACCACCTGTTGCTCATCATCATCATCATCATCGTCATCATCATCATCATCATCATCACCCCAGCGCCAGCAATGCACTACCGCCTGCACTGCCCTCATTATTCGACTGTGCAATCGTTCTCTAATCATACAAACCACACCCCGTCCCCCATGGAATCAAATCCCTGCGGCCTATGGCCATACGGGTCAAATTCCATTCTGGCGTCCCCCACTCTGCCTCACTGGGGAGACGCGTTCTGCGGGAGGATAGGGACCCTTCTTCATTATTTCCATCTTTATGGTCGTGTCGCTTAAAGGTCACGTCTCGTTCTCCATTCCTAAAGGGATGTGTCAAAATAATGGCAGCGAGGGAGACAACACCTGTGTGCGTGGGGGTAATACCTGGGATTTGATAATTTAAGAGCATATAACGTTTCTCACTGTGTGGTTAACCGCCCATGTGACAATATTTTTTTCCCTCCCTCACCTCGAGAACTGGGATTTTCGGCGGACTCTTCTTGCGTTTGATCGCTGTGCGCGATGTGTGGCTGTCTGACTTTCTCCTGACGTAGACCTCTTAGGTCTCGTGAGAAATTTGGATGCGAGTGCTTTCTCCTTTCGATGTAGAATTTTCTACTAGGCAACAAGTAACAAGGCAGTCTCTTGGGACCGAACAGGGAGCTGAACTGATAATCCTTTGTGCAGTTCATGCATTCCAGAGCAATAGCAAAGATTGAATCATTTATCATCTGGAATGAAAAACGAGAGAGAGAGAGAGAGAGAGAGAGAGAGAGAGAGAGAGAGAGAGAGAGAGAGAGAGAGAGCAAAAATAGGTCATCTTGTGGTAATCCAACGTTTCATTTAATCATTGGCGGAGGTCGTGACACTGCCGGGCATTATTGCTATAAAATGTCCAGTATAAGTGTGATAATGGCATGTTAAAGTGATCATTGGGCCGTCTATACGATAAACTGATTACATCAATTAGTGTCAAATTTCTGCCGAGATGCCTGAGTCTATGACATCCTTTCGGCCCATGGCAGCTAACCACAAAGACGAGGATGACGACGACCCAACAGACCATTATCGTACCTCGGGCACTTAAAACCAAATATCATTTACCCGGGGCCATCAGATCATTGCAAGGTGCATCGGCGGGAACTTGAATAAAGTGCCATGCAATATGAGCAGTGGGTAAGCCTTTACGGTGGAAGGCCTGAAGGGCGAAGCTCATTCTGACGAAGGCAGGAGCCGTTGGCTGGGGTCAGGCAGTCGCCTTCCAGCTGTTGATGCGATGGTATCTGCTAAATGGCTCAAGGGCTTAAGTAGCTCGTCATGCATTGCTGAGCTGGATATCCCAGATCTTATCTGGCCTTTTAATCTATCAGTAAACTTACAAGTGATTGCATTGAATGGGTTGCCGAAACCCAGATGATAAGGTTGTTATCTGCTTCAATGTTTCAGTAGCCATTAAATTCATGATCAGCGGTAGGCTACTTATCACAGCAGTTCCCCTAAAAATTAAGAATGAAATAATCGTGCCATTGCGGTTTCGAGGAAACGGGTTTTCACCTCCAGGGTGCAATGCATGATCGAAGGAATTTGATGGCTCCAAAAAGCATGCCTCGCAAAATCCACACTGGGTAGCAGCATATCCAGGTGAACCTGTTCAAAACAAGGACTTAATCTTCCTTGGCACAACAGATGTCGACAGCCGACAGCAATCGCTCCGAATGACCTCCTCTGGCAGGGCCTGGGTTTCGGGGTGGAAAAGGGGGTTGAACTTTCATGACTGTGAGAACCAATTTCGGGAAATTCCATTCACATCTGAAAGCTCCTGCCAAAACTGCCGCGTCGTAATGACGGTGGCCATTGCAAAATGGAAGCCTGTCATTGCATGAATAAAAAGGAGTTATTTATCGGTTTTCGCGGTCTGAAAATCCATTGCGTTAATTGGATTTTACTCTCTCGTGTACTTGATGTTCCTACATGATAACATTCGCGAAAAATGAGAAGGGAAACAGAATTATTATTTTCCATTCTTAACTACAAATTTTTCGTCACATTCAGTATTCACCGAGAGAGGTACCTTATAATTAAATGCACAGTGTGCCAATGCTTCTAAACTATTTTCCGTTTGACATGCTGTTACACATCACAACTTTATGAACATAAACCTTTTTTCTGCTCTTTATGAAGGCGTTCGAGCGACTTTTTGTTTTAAACATTTCATTTCATTTATCAAATGCAAAATAATTAATTAAAAGAAAGTTTACTGATAATATGCCTCGTAAGCCATCACCCTAAAATAAATTTCACCATTAATTATGAAACTTTAAGAGCCAAAGTTACAGTTCCACATTCGTTTGTTTGTTTTTTTTTTTTTTTTATTTCCAACCAGCGTCAGAGGTCGCGGAGTGACTGCGTGTATATAGAATAATTTTTGTGGTTAAAAAAAAATGCATAATGATTCTGCCAAAGGAACACTTGATTTCGAAAACGGAAGGGTGACTTAGCAACACCAAAGGCAGTCGACTCATCATACTAATAGAGCTTTATAAAGATAAGCAAACACTGGAATCAGTCACTTGACATTATTGAATTTATTATTCGTGTGTTTTGGGTACGCGTGGAGTTTATTCAGAGAACCATTATTTCTCTAAATTGCGTATTCAGAAATTTTGATTGCATAGAAAAATCGTACTGACAGATTTCTGGTTACTGGAAGCAGTGGAATTCTTTCATAGCAAAGCTAGGATGTGGAGGTCACTTAGGCTCAGTGCTTACAGTCTGAACGCAAAGCAACTTTTCCCATAAGGTAAGAGGCGACATGAATACATTTCAAGTCTACAGTTAGGCTGTATAAAGTGGTGGAAACAGAATAACGCCTGCCATGCGCTATAATGAGCTGGGTATAAACAACTGAAATAATCTGTCAGTGTAAGATATTATTTAGGGATACGGGGCCATCACTTTTAGTTTTCTGAAAAAGAAAATTATTGTCCCGGCATTGTCTGTCCGTCCGCACTTTATTCTGTTCGCGCTTTTTTCTGTCCGAACTTTTTCTGTCCGCACTTTTTCTATCCACCCTCAGATCTTAAAAACTACTGAGGCTGGGCTACAAATTGGTATGTTGATCATCCATCCTCCAATCGTCAAACATGCCAAATTGCAGCCCTCTAGCCTCAGTAGTTCTTATTTTATTTAAGATTAAAATTAGCCATAATCGTGCTTCTGGCAACGATATAGGATAGGCCACCACGGGGCCGTGGTTCAAGTTTCATGGGCCGCGGCTCATACGGCATTATACCGAGACCGCCTAAAGATAGATCTATTTTCGGTGGCCTTGATTATAAGGCGTGCAGAAAACTGGATTGCGCCGAAGAAACTTCGGCGCATTTTTTACTTGTTTGGTCTCATGTAGAATTCCGTCCATATCCACCCTCCTTTAAATGACAGACAGTTGGGATTTTTTGTTTGCCTACAGTCGTCCAACCCACCTAGGCTGGGATCGGACGGAGCTGACGGGAGAAGGGAGCATGAGATATGCAGGAAAACTGCTGAAAAACTTTTTGAAAATGAATGACACAAATGTTAGAAAGACCAGGTTGACTCATTTGCAATTTAGGGTAATATCTGTCAGATCTTACATGTGGAAACGATTCTGAGCATCACGGAAGCTTATGACATAATATGTATACTAACTCATTGCTAACCTTACAAACTCCCAACCCAATTTACCGGCTCATTTGACTCTTCCAAAGGAAGAAAAAGGACTTAGAATTGTGATCATGCATATATTCTATTTATTTTTCATTAATCATTATGAAGAAGTGTCTTATCAGCTGACAGGCTTTTGGAGATCATTAGATAAGAGGCGTTCTTATTAGCTCCTCTTGACAGAGAACAACACTTAACAGTGTTCCATGGCATTAATTTGTGCGGTTAATGAGAGCAGAAGCGAAAGAGTGAAATAATCAGTTATTGGTCTTAACAGTTCTGTACACTACTTGATAAAATGCCTCTGGTGACATTTGGTTGTAACCCGGGAACCCCACGTGGAATGGCATGCCGGGCTTTTGACCACAATTGCATTAATCTTTTAATCTCAGCTTGTGTGTGTGTGTGTGTGTTTGAGAGAGAGAGAGAGAGAGAAGAGAGAGAGAGAGAGAGACGATGACTGTCACTATTAATACTGACTGACTGATTTTGTATATAGAATTATATCACAACTGCCGAGGAAGTCGACGCCTTCAATATCAATATGCCACAAAATAGTTGGGGCAGTTTCTTTTCATAGGTAATTGACCAGGATGAAGCGCTGAATATTAATTTCATTTTACCCCTTCACAGAAAACCTAATGATTTGAATGTTTCTCGCCCTTTCTCTTCAAAGAGGAATTCGAAACAGTAGTGTTATGTTAACGATCTACATGCAATTGAAGGAGCCGGACAAACGAAGTCACAAAAAAAAACTCATTTTTGTGACTTCGTTTGTCCGGCTCCTTCAACTGCATGTAGATCGTTAACATAGCATTATTGTTTCGAATTCCTCTTTGAAGAGAAAGGGCGAGAAACATTCAAACTATTAGGTGTTCTGTGAAGGGGTAAAATGAAATTAATATTCGGCGCTTCATCCTGGTCAATTACCTATGAAAAGAAACTGCCCCAACTATTTTGTGGCATATTGATACTGGAGGTGTCGACTTCCTCGGCAGTTGTGACATAATTCTATATACAAAATCAGTCAGTCAGTATTAATAGTGACAATCATCGTATCTCTCTCTCTCTCTCTCTCTCTCTCTCTCTCTCTCTCTCTCTCTCTCACACACTTCCTTGGCAGTTGTGATATAATTCTATATACAAAATCAGTCAGTCGGTATTAATAGCGACAGTCATCGTCTCTCTCTCTCTCTCTCTCTCTCTCACACACACACACACACACACACACACACACACACACACACACACACAAAAGTTCTAGTTCTACCGTCCTGTTGGCGTAGTTCTTGAAAATATTGTACAATAGCTGGATGTACAGATAAATCATTATGTTCCCGGAAGCCCCAAAAAATGGGGGAGGGGGCTTTTCATAAGCTATCCGCGCAGCAAACTAGGATGGTTCTTGGGTTTGTGATTTTGAAACAGAGGGTTTGATGATCTCTGACTTCTTAACAAATTCAGAGATCCTAGGTACTGCAAGAATTATGAAGACGTAATGAAAGTGTGAAGAATCTAACTTTTTAGGCTAACTGGCAGGGCGTAAGTATAATTTCAAATTTTTAAGAGAGCCAAAATACGGGTGTCTGCTTTTGTCTGAGAAAAAAAAAAAAAAGGTTTAGACTGCGCGGCAGTAAGAATCTTAATTTCAAGAATGACTAGGTTTCAGAATAACGAGGAGGAGGTAAATCTCCTCACAAAAGATGGAGAAGGTGATTCACTGAAATATAATAATAATAATAATAATAATAATAATAATAATAATAATAATAATAATAATAATAATAATAATAATTCTCAAATATAAATATTTGACATAAATGTGATTTTGTATTTTATAAACATATTCACGGGATTGTGAAGAAGATTTGCAATAATAATAATAATAATAATGGGGAAGCATTTCTGGATGACTGCAAATTATATTTGAAATTGATGAAATTTTAGTCCTGTAGAGCCGGTGGGGTGAATAAATTATTGGACATGATATGTATAAATGTTTGCTTCAGTATCTCTCCCTTCCTCCTCCACACACACAAACGTATATATATATATATATATATATATATATATATATATATATATATATATATATATTATATATATATATATATATATACATACATACATATACTGTATATATGTATGTACGTATGCATATATGAACTGGGGTACGTTATGTAGACACCACCAAGGAATTGTGTCCCAGGGCACCAGGTTCAGCTGGCCCAGCAGGTAGTACCTGGATTTGGCCCCCAAGCCCGTGATGGTATGAGCACCTGCTGCCTTGAAAGGTTGACACCTCTTTGAATTAAGACTGGACAGGGTTAAGCGTTGAATACTTTGTCTTCCCAGTTTAAACTCTGGATGCCTGGTGGATGACCTTGGTTAAAATCCAGTAAGCAATGCAGGGGACATTGTCCTTATTCAGATAAGAACTGACCGCCACAAGGGACTAGTTGTCCCTCGGTTTATTTGGCCATTAGATGATCTATAAATTTTGCCTTGTTGTGGGATATGCAAAATTTATTAACACATCCCAGTGCGAGGCATGTGGCATTGCAAAGACTGTTCGTTTAGAAATATTAGGATTAAACGAAAAATAGAAAAGTTGATTGCAAGAAACCTGAATCCATTTTGTAAGATGGAACAGGTGAGAGTTGCATCAACAGGACGCTTGATAACAGTAATACTGTAATAACTACGGCAAACAAAACCTTTCACAATTTTTTGAAGTGGCTGTCAGTGACTAGAAAAAATATTCTTTAACAGTTCTCCAACTAATCTTACTAATTTTGTTTGATAAATGAATTTCTAAACGTAAATCTTCAAAAGAAAACATGAGCTGGAAGTACAAACTTCATGTAAAAGACTATGTGCTTTAGCTGAAACACATCTTTTACTTCTGAGCAAATAAACAAACAAAGTAGAACCCAGAATAAAATATAAAAAAAATTAAAGCAATAACTGGTAACCGTACAATGTGAGGTTAATTAGAAAGTAAACTTGAAATGAGATGATTACAAAACACGTTTACCCTTTGTAGTGTAATCTCATATAAATACTGTATACTCGATTCTGTCATTAATTTAAACCATCGCTAAAGCATGACAGACTAAATACGCTTCGAAGAATGTGATGTGTAGAAACAAGAATTTCGTTGGCAATGTGATTCTAAAAGGTGACCCTTATCAAAGATATATGGTGATAATTAATCGAGCAATTGATATATTCTGCTACCTTTATGAGAAACAGTTAGTTTAAAGAGGGTTCCTAAAACACCAACAAAAACAACAATAATAGAATGAAAGTTTGTAATAATCATGCTGATGGCGATGATACACCTGCTACTCTAATTGCCTGTTAATATGCTTACTCCACATAACCGCGATTGATTAACACCTCTAGAAACAGCCGTTAATGGCCCTAATTATTTTGAGGGCACGTCTGCGTCTCAGATCCATATTATTTTGTGTCGTCGGTTTTGCGAAAGATATTAAATTATACGTGAACAGCTAAATGCCCTTAAGGAATGCAATTAAGGCTGCTATGATAAGATGAAAATTTCATGGAGTATTAATCACAGTATTTATAACTGTATGTATTGAAGGCTTCATTCTACTTGTCAGCATTCTTGGCGCAAAAGATTTGACAGAAAATACTACAATTCGGGTTACCTTAATCACTATATATGTATAGAAACCGTTCAGTTAGCCGAGAGAGTAGAGGAAAAGTTCTTAGAAGTAAAATATGTATAATATTAAACTTATTAATAATGCATAAAAAAGCTGACATATCCTTTCCTTTTCAGTTCTCTTAGTTTATAGGAAGTGATCTTAACAGCCAATGTACTGCGTTAGATCAAATTTTGAGAAACTAGCCCTCCGGAAATGACACTTCTATCATACCTAGTTTAACAGTCGCTCTGGAAATCAATTGCATCCGTAAAACCTCTCAACAAATTCACCGCACATTGATTTAGATGTTTATTCACAGGAAGAAAGAAAAAAATAAATAAATAAAAAAAACTTGAATTAAGTCTAAACACACGAACAAAAACCCGGAGGAAAACAAAAACAGCGAAACCACGAAGCCTGAGGGGACAGTTTATACCTCGAGACAAGTCTTTTCTTGTGTATGGCAAAAACGTCGCCCCCGCTGACATAACTGACACGGAAACTGCGTCCGTCAAAATTACGCTTGGCCTCTGATCCCCCCCGAGTGACCTTGACATCTGAGATCCCAAGGATGGGTCGAAGTCATTCTCGAAAACATCTCGTTTCGGCTGAGCAAACATGTCTACCTTGGCAGGTCCTCAACCTGTGTATTGTATTTCTTTATAACGGAATGTATATATTTATATATATATATATATATATATATATATATATATATATATATATATATATATATATATATATATATATATATAAATATATATATATATATATATATATATATATATATATATATATATATATATATATATATATATATATATATATATATATATATATATATATATATATATATATATATATAGAGAGATAGATAGAGAGAGAGAGAGAGAGAGAGAGAGAGAGAGAGAGAGAGAGAGAGAGAGACATTAATCATCACTCATAAAAATGAAATAGGACCAAAATCATAGACACAGTTTCATAAAAACGGCAAAGCTATATCAGGCATACAAATGGGTCGAAAAATAAATCATGAGGTAAAAGACTGAAAGAAATAGACGCAGGAAATTATAATGTAAAGACATTCTCTCTCTCTCTCTCTCTCTCTCTCTCTCTCTCTCTCTCTCTCTCTCTCTCTCTCTCTCTCGTTAAAATAAGGCGCAAACAAAATAGAGCAAAACTAAAAGGCTGAGGAGGTAGAGAAGAGAACAACGTGTTAACGAAGCTACAGAAGTTGAACCCTGACCGTCGACTATACGGTATTTCAGCAGTACAGGTAAAAAGTGTGAGAAAAATTATAGTAGCTATAATGAACTTGCCGAAGGATAATTAAACACCTGAGGCAACGGACCACTGCCGCCACCTGCTGTGCATACAAAGACCAACAGCGGTGGGTTTAGAGCAAATAAAGACTTTCACATATTGTTTTCACAGTTTGAATCTGAATAGGAAAGAAAAGGAACGTCGATGGTTAGTATGATTGAATATACAGTAAGATATTCGTATATTATTCATACATAAGAAGACATATACTTATTGCATACACACACACATATATACATACATACATACATACATACATGCATGCATACATATACATACATGGAAGAACAATGTTATGGATTTAATGATAAAAGCTATAAATATAAATAAGACATAAACGTTAGATAAAAAAAAAAGATTGAGGAAAACATACAAGAAAATAAACGGAAGAATTGTGTGCTGGCTTTATGATGAACAGGTAAAATGTGTAGGCGAAGAGAGACTGATAAGAATAATAAGTGACTGGATAAGAAAATGGAGGGTCTAGTAAAAAAAAACAATTAACCGAGGAGCAGACCACGTTCAGGCACAAAGGAATGTGGAAAGAACAGGCAAGAATAGAGCAACAGAAAAAAAACAGGGAAGTAATAAAAGTAGAGAGGAGATGAGGAAGAAATTTATGGAGAATAAAAAGTTGTTTAAGGGGGAAATTAAGGCAGAGGGAAAGGTTCTTGAACAAATGGATTGCAGAATAGAAGATGCAAATGAAGAGACGCTGTCTAAAGTGAATGCAGTGCTGGGTTGATGAAGAGAGCTTTTAGCAGACTTATGGAATATGGATGATTCAAGAGAGGCAGAGCTGAATCCCACATTAGTGGAAGGAGTTGGTTGAGTTTGCGAATGATTGTGGAAGTTACTCTGAGTACTAGGAAAGTAATTAGGAAGTTGATGCATGCCAAGAGCCGTCGAATTGATTGGATTACAAGAAGGTGGGCTTCTGTAGTATCAAGGGTTGACAAAGGTTTGTATTGTACGTGTGGGTGAGGGAAAGATTTTAGAGGAATGGGCATGAGGAACGGATATGAGGAGTATTAAAGTAAGGCGATTGAGCGTTATGAGGGCACAACATTATCTATTACACTGGGAAGGTTTAGGATAGAAATTTAATAAAAAAAAAAAAGAGAGAAAAACGAAGGAATGTTGATGGGAAAAATAGTGTGGGTTGTTAAAAGTATACCTTAGTTTAACCAGACCACTGAGCTGATTAACAGCTCTCCTAGGGCTGGCCCGAAGGATTATATTTATTTTATGTGGCTAAGAACCGATTGGTTACCTAGCAACGGGACCTACAGCTTATTGTGGAATCCGAACTACATTATAGCGAGAAATGAACTTCTATCACCAGAAATAAATTCCTCTAATTCTTCATTGGCCGGTCGGAGAATCGAACGTGGGGCCAGCAGAGTGCTAGCTGAGACGGTACCCACCCATCCAATGAACAACTGTTTAGACAAGGAAGAGGGTATCCGGATCAAATGTTCTCTATGCAGCAGATTTTTTAAGTTAGTAATTAAAAGGGGCTGTATTTGGTATAAATGAACCCAGGAAAAGCTCGGGTTCATCTTAACAGGGAAGCAATGTAGCGGGTGATAAAAAATGGATTAGAAAATAAGTTTCTGAAAAGTTAATTTTCGTGAGCGGAGTGATTCGAAAAGTCAGAGAAGGCAGTAGATGGTTATGAATGGTGCGTCGATTGTTTGATGTTGGTGATGATACTTCACCAATTGGAATAGTAAAGAGAAACTGTAAGAGCCAGTAAAATTATTTGGAAGTGTTTGCAAGCGGAGAACATTGCGAGTGAATGAGAGCAACGAGTAGCATTAAAACATGAATGGAAACCATAAAGACGAGGTGATAAACACTTATATGGATTGCGGTAAAATAGATGTGGTTTATTCACATCCGTACTTGGATGTAATTGTAATGGATGATCATCGAATGAGAGAAGAGGTGATTCTTAGAGTGTGTAAAACAAGAGAGGTGTCAAGATGTAAGAAAATATTTGACTGAAAACCTTCTTGAAGCCTTGTAAAAAGAGGTTCCCCTTCATATTCAGGTGGCATATCATTTTGTTGGTTATCTATCATAGTTCTGTATTAAATGATGCAACATTTTATCATATAGTTTTGACTCCTCCAGCAGACTTCAACGAGTTGGTATTCTCCCAACGCGTCTCTTCAATATACATCAGATACTCTAATGTTAAGAATTCGCTCCTAGTGGAGTAACAATAAGCCTTTGCTTTGCCGATACAAGGTTGGAATTTCCCTGTCAGTGCAGGGACTCCGACACCTAATCGGTACGTGTTGTAGGTATGCAGACGAATTTTTATAATTCGCTGTGATACCTCAGATCGCTTAGACACGTCGAAGAGCTACAAATATTCCTGGGGTATCAGCAGCTGAAATTTGTACATGAATTCCCGTGCCCGGGGCAAATTACTAGGAAGGCTCTAAGATGTACTTGCGACTTGGAGTGTAGACGAATTAAGTTTCGTTCGATAAGCAACTTGACTACTGGATTTACTTTTTGTCAACTAAATGATGTAGGTTCCTCTCGTACTGTTACGTTGATTACTCCTTATTGACGATCTGTCGCCAAAAGACGCCTTTCTGTTGTCATTAATAATAGTCTTAAAGGTCTGGCAGGCACATTTCGGCGCGATTCTGCTGCATAGGTATTCATATAAAACGCCTAAGCAGTATGAACACCGTCACCAACCGATTTCTCCCCATTTTGATTATCAGACTGGGAAGAAAGCAGCAACCAGTTTATCCAAAACATCTTGGACAGATCAGTAAGACGATTGTTAACTTTAAGAGCAGGATACTATAGCGAGATTACCTCATCTTAATTGATGACGGTGTTCTTTATGTTTTGTTTCACTGTGCGCGCCTTCAATTGCGTTTATGTGCTTTATTGTTTATCCATCATTTTTTTCGTTACCATTACTCAAGCGCCAACTTTGCCATTTTCCACCATTGAAATTCAAGTGCTGTTGGACATACCTATCGCCTGTTCTGTATGATGCGGTTATGTTTACAATGCTGTTATTAAATATTAAAAAATAGTAGTATGAGTGTGAAAACGGAGATACAAATGCACAAATATATAAAAGTACAAGTATATTTAAAAATAAAACTATACTGATTTATTTGAGAATCTGCCCCGTAGTTTATACCGCTTCACCTTCATGCTGTGCACTATAGGCATCACATCATGCCTGAACATTCGCAGATATCCTTCGGCTTTTTAGCTGCAACCCCTTAGGATATTCCTTTACTATACCTCCAATCATATTCTCATGTTTCATCCTCTCTTTAGAATTGTTTCCATAATTGCGCTGGATTTTTTCCCGTTATCTTCCATTGGCCTAAATTTTACATTCAGTTTCAGTTTTCGAGAATCTCCCCTAGTTTTTATTTAAAAACATCATTTCCTCCATGACATAAGTCTGGCCTTCCCCCTCCCCCTACTCGTTGTTGGTATTTATTCTTTCTGTACTGTTATCGTCAGCGAATCCGTTTAGTGTTCAAAGTCCAGCATTTGCAGCAGCAACAACAGCAGCGGTGTGTAAGACAGCTGGAGAACGTCAGTTAAGTGAGCTTTCTCTTTGGTAATTACGACATGTTCCTACACTTTATTACAGTGTTAACATATTAGCAAAGACAATGAAAGAATGAAACGCCTGTTCCAAGGTGAGCAAAACAAAAAGAAAAAAGATAATACTTCAGGTAAATAAATAACAAACATTGTTGTAGCACAAAAGACCTTCGTCTACGAAGAGGCCTGATTAGCTTTTCGACAAAAGAGAAATTGACACTTTATTTCGGTAAAAGGAGAGATGTCTATTGTATGCTCATATAACTAGTCTTAAGCTTCGTATTTTATTTAACCGTTACGAAATAAGTAATTAAAGAAGTAGGCAGTTTTACGAGTAGAAATGGAATACACAACAGTCAATGTAGGAAAAATGTTATCCAGCCTCGGTTACAGAACATGGTCTGTAAAAACGAAACAAACAAACATACAGCCTTGGCACCACACAATTCAGTTAAATAAGTGGTGTTGTGAACAAACAAACGGAAAGCTCTTATTACACCCATTCACTTAACAAACCTCAGGAGCTGCAGCGATGATACCACAGATCTCCCAATCACCCCTCGCCAAATTTGGGCTTCTCTGGCAAGGCAGTAGAGCATACGAGAACAAGGTCTCACGCTGGGCGAAACAGCTGGCCATCGGGGGATGATCTGTGATGTAGTATCAGCAGCCCTGATAGATGGATCAAGCTTGCTTCAAGAATTGATAGTAATGAGCGAATCAGACATGCCAGCTCAATGCGTTGACCTCGATCTTATGAGCTTCATTATATACGAACGTGTGCTGCTTGTCAAGTTTCGTAGGATGTAAAATAAAGTAAATTGACTCAAATGTATATATACTATATATCGATGTATACAATATTATATATATTCCAAACAATGGAGATATATATATTGCCGATATATATAATAGCGCATATTTTAGTTATATTATGTATATATATATAATATACTGTTCCCTATATATATATATAATGGATATATATATATAGGCTATAATGTAAATCTTCAAAAGTAAACAGCGGGTCCTTTCTGTGATGTTGCGCGTGCACAACTTTTTACAGTAAGTGGTGCTGAATGTATTTGGTGAGACTTTAAATAAAAGAATAAAACTGAAGTAAATCTTATGTCCGTAGCAGGGATTAACGATAACGGGTTTACTCTTCCTTGCTACGGACATTTTTAAAGAATTACTTTTGCCTATTCCCATTGCATTTCAAAGGGATCTCAACTTTGTAATGTAGTCTTTGATCCAAAAGTGCTTCCTGATAAGTGAGCGCACCTGTTAATTACAAATTATATATATATATATCTATTAAATTCCCTAAGATCACACTGCCATATACCATAGACCGTTCATTTCGTTCAATATAAATATTTAGAACCGACTTCTTGATGAAGTTGTATATATATATATATATATAATGGATATATATATATATATATATATATATATATATAAATATATATTTATATATAATATTCATTTGTAAATTGTAATTACCAGAATGCCTTCTTAACTTTTCGAACTTTTCACACTTTGCTGTGGATATGCCTGTCACTACTTACAAGGCTGAGATTAAATGAAAGAATATGAAGTAATTCTGATGTTCGTAACAGGGTTCGAAATAATCCAAATACTCATTAGATGTCATGTTGCAGACCTGACTTTATCGTGGTCAAGTAGGCAACGTGGCTTCGTTCTGATACTCTTAATGCTGGTTTGCATCAATTCCGGTGTCAGAATTACTTCATATTCTTGCATTTGGCGATCAAATGGCCTTAGAGTGGACCGTATCCAAAGAGGGCATTGTGGTAATTACAATTACACACATATCCTGTAAGAAGTAACAAGTAGGTCCTATATATTTACACCTATCTATGTATGTGTGTGTATATATATACATATATATATCTATCTATATCTATATTTATATATATATGTATATATTACATATATATATATATATATATATATATATATATATATATATATATAATGTGTGTGTGTGTTGTGTGTGTGTGTGTGTGTGTGCTTGAAGTAAATAAATCTTGAGCCTCTAAATTACTGTTATAATTATCACTGTACGTGA
The DNA here is from genome assembly GCF_040412425.1 of Macrobrachium rosenbergii. Classification (NCBI taxonomy): domain Eukaryota; kingdom Metazoa; phylum Arthropoda; class Malacostraca; order Decapoda; family Palaemonidae; genus Macrobrachium; species Macrobrachium rosenbergii. The sequence goes on along the minus strand of NC_089754.1, from coordinate 19,866,846 downwards.
TACTAGCACTCCATTTTCAAATGTTCTTGAACATTAAGTTAAAAAATAATGAGTTCGGTATTTACCGTGGTCTTTTACATAAAAGTCCTTTCTTAGCAGAAATACACAGCTTCATCTATTTTCAAAACAGCCTATCACTCGCATGAAATGAATTGTAATTGAAAGCAAATTACACGCAAAACTTATATAAACTATCGAAAGGCATTTTCTTGGATAATACAGCTTATTAATAACAACAAAACCAGTTTTAACTTTCTGAAATCGCCCATATTTCAACATGCAACCTAAAATCCTTCAGAGTCGAATTTCCATTTGTAACAAATCCAAAGAGAAAAAATAATTGAATGACAGCAGAGATAAGTCATCGAACAAATAATATATGCATAAACTGCAATACGATGTAGAGAAACTGTGGTAACGAGACATTTATCATTAAAGTAACGTTATCAGTAATATCATCAGGATTGCCGTTCTATTCCTCAACTGCAACAGGAATGAAAAACTATAGTACTACATAGTGTGGCAACCTGGCATCTCATCAGAATGTTGATGCAAAAGCTCTGAAAAGTTTGCCATCCTAATTCGTGAGGTGAAGGTACTAAGGATTCTTGGAAACTTCCTTTTGGAATAGAGCCTATGGAATATGGCAAAACAGTATAACGTCTGTTCGTGGTCAAAATTATATTTACGATTGTAGGAAAATCTGAAGCTGTTACTCCGAGCAATTTTGTGTAAAAGATGAAGGTCCCAGAAGGTTCTTGACATCCAGACAGGGGAATATCCTCATATCTTTTGATCTTCCAGTAATGGAAAATCAAAAGATCTGTGGTATGTGGCGCTAATATCATCAACAGGCTATACTTGTAGATACTAAATTAGGACTGATAATAGCTAGTTGTCTTGTAGAATTACAGTAAACGATTTATTTTTTTGTGGTATTAAAAAGGAAGCTTGGAGACCAAGATGCCAACAAGAATTTTCATGTAATCTTAATCATTACATTGTGATATAGATACAAAAAGTCATGGAGCAGAATACTTTAGCATTGTGGGTGTTCAGGTGTTCAGCCTCATGAACCACTGATCAGTAAAATCATGCTCATTCTCCTGGCACTTTTAGCATATCTATTTTACCCGGGGAAGATGCAATTTTTTTCTGATCTCTACAATATAATAAACGTCGAATCGAAAATTCCCAAAGGAGGAAGCAATCGGAATGAAATGACTCAATGACTACAATGACCTTTCGGAACCTGTAACTTGTGCCTCCCACTTGCCGATTTTCTTTACTATTACTGAAACTTATATGGCCCAGCTATGAACAATAAACAAATGATAAACATTAACTGTGAACTTTATCCTAGAGTACAGTTTCATAAACCGGTAATAACCATTTTTATCTCTTAGAGCGCAGAAGCCTAATCAGACCTGGGCAAATGAGAAAATGAAAGCTAGAATAACAGACAAGGAGAGTAGAAAAAGGAGTGACGCTTAAATGCGCCGATGTACCTCGCGTACTTGGAATTTATAGGACTGATTGAGATTAAAAAATATATGCCCATGTCGAAACACATTTTGTTATGTTATTTTTTATTTTAGGTGCGATTTTATGTGCAGTCATCTGCTTTCTGATGACAAGCTGCATACCAGAAAATATTTGCCAGTGCGACATCACTGTGGATTCTGGAAAAATAATTATTTCAAGTAGCAAGGCTTTTAAATAAAATTATGTCTCTGCGCCGAAGTGTATTTAAACGCAATCGAGTTTTCTCTACAGCGTATAATACTGAATGAAGCTCTCAGCCACGGCCCATGAAACTATCAGCCGCTGCCCATGAAACTTTCAGCCACGGCCCGGTGGTGGCCTGTGCTGTTGGCACCTATAGCGGTGCCAGGCGCACAATCATGCCTAACATTAACCTTAAATGAAATAAAAACTACTGAGACTAGAGGGCTGCAATTTGGTGTGGTTGACGATTGGATGGTGGATGATGAACATACGAATTTGCAGCCCTCTAGCCTGAGTAATTTTTAAGATCTGAGAGCGGACAGAAAAAGTGCGGACGGACAGACAAACAGCCGTCTCAATAGTTTTCTTTTACAAAAAACTGAAAAATTAGTCTGAATGCACACCTCTTATCAAGATGATTAAGTTCCAGTGACCAAGGAGTCAGTCTCAGTGAAAATCCTTGTTATCCGAAATATAGGGTAACCTACGACTGTGTGTGAGAATTTTCACTCAATCGCCATAAAAGATTTCGTAAAATTTATCCTGCATGATGCCGCATTATTTTTTGAATTGACATTGATTTATGTAATCTGTAGTATTGCAAATGATTTCTTGTATCCCTACCATTCAAGCCTAGGCTAACCTAGCATTGCTGTATTACATCTTCATTAGTCTTTTTCTGTCTGTTCAGAGAATTTTTAATTTAACTACGTTATTTCTTTGTCTTGATTTCATAAGCCTTAAACGGTAAATCGAATTTGAATTCGCATTATTAACTTGTTTTTGAGAGAGTGGACCTTCTCACCTCCTCTTGCTTTCTCTTCTATTCCATGTGTTCTCTCTCTTTGTGTGTATGTGCTGTGATGTGTGTATGTGTGTGTGTGTTTGAGAGAGAGAGAGAGAGAGAGAGAGAGAGAGAGAGAGAGAGAGAGAGAGCCGTAAGATTTCATATTGTAATTTTTTTTTCAGCTTTTTAGTTAATAGTATTTTTTCGGCTCTGTATAGCTGGTAGTAAATAGCGAAGAGGCTGTAGTATGTTAAGCTCTCAGATATCATTAAAAGAACTTTGAATGGTTCACTTTAGCAGGGTTGCATGCCAAAATGTAGGCTAATGTATCATAGACTGACGTCATTCATTCTCTCATGTATTGCAAACCAAAGTTTAAGCAAGACCCATTGTAAGCATTTTTAATTCTAGTCTGAGGGCAGAAGACCAATTCAAAACATGTTTTGTAACTTAATTCCTCATTGTTTTATGTTAAAGAATGTTTCAGTGTACACTTCCGTAAAAGTTAGATTCTTATCCTTCAACTCTTGATGATGGGAAAAAGCTATCGTATCGTCATTTAACATTTCTGCAATTGCTATTTTGATTTATAATTATGCTTAAGAGGATATATATACATACATACATATATATACCATATAACCCAGTGTCTGTTCATCAAATTAAACCTGGTATCTAAGATATTTCATTACCAAACTTACCATTTATTCGACAATTATAATTATTTCACAACAGCCAGACACCTGAGCCCTCATCACATATACAAAACGACTGATTTCTCTAAAGGCAACAGTGATCCCTTTTAAAACTTATCAACCATGAAAGAAAGCAGAATAAGTTCATTAAAACAGGTGTGAGGTAAAATCAAAGGGCATCACTCCAATAACATTATAAAAGTCTAAGTATTTTTATTTCCCTGGTTCGAGCTCACTTCAATTACTTGAAGGGAAACATCTCACTTACTACTCTATCTCTAATTCAAATCAAAATTACTGGTGGGTCAATAAATGAAACTCTGATATAACAATTTTAAATACAAAAATTTATTGCTAAATTCGAAGATTATACATGACATTAACAGTCTCAGGGAAACTTATTATTACTTGAAAACAAAACAAAATTGGATTAAATCTGAGTTATTCATCAGTCAAAATTAAATCAGAAATTATTTTTTAATTAATCAAAAAATTATTCAAGTAAAATTTAAATTGTTAAGTAACAAAATTTGATTGAAAGGAAATACACGTAAATTAATTCCCAAGTGTTAAACAAAATAAGGCAATTAAACCAATCAAACAAAAATATGGATACAAAAGACACAGAAATATACTCTGCAAAAATTAAATATCAAAATGTAAAGCAAAGCGTTAAGGCAATAGTAAACACACCACATGTATGTAAAACTCTTCAAAAGATAAAGCATAAAACATACAACATGAAAAAAGTATTAAAAAAGGAAAAATTTTGAACAATTTCACACAATCACTGTAAATATTGTTTTTAGTGCACTAAAAACCCAATAATTATGTTACAATACCTTGGTACCAAATTCTTCGTGTTTACGAGGCGCCGTTACGTACACTTAATTAAATACACTGTTCAGATGACTCAGACACATTTACTAAGGAATTAAACAGTTAAAAGTAACGAGTAACCCTTGTCTACCAAAATTATCAATTTTGTTACAACACGACATACGAAGTCCTGAGAGAGAGAGAGAGAGAGAGAGAGATAGAGGGGGGGGGGGGATGGGTAGCAAAATCATAGCTCCTTTCCGCATGGATAGTGGTCTCTCAAAGATTTCCTCTGTATGGTCATGGCTGTCCATACGAGTGTGTGGACAGGTCTTAGACGAGATTTTTTTATTTTAAAAACTCTTTAAAAACGATAATTAGAGAGGAAGTGGAATTACAGTTAATAATAATATTTATTATTACATAGTTTCAGAACAAAGGAATTTCTAGTTACTATAATAAAACGAAAAGATATCGCCTCATGGAAAATTCCTGAATGATGTTAGGCAACTTACGTGGTAGAATTTTCCACCCAACAGTGTTTTCTTTGAGATGATCGAGTCATATAGGAATGCGTTACTTCAGCAGTCTCGACATTGACTAAACAGGTCGCCTCTCTATAGAGAACAACCACTCTCTGTCTCTATCTCCACAGCCAAAGTCGTCCTTTAGAAGGACGACGTAAAGTCAAACCATACAGGGGGTTTAATCACATTGACTTTATGCTAACTCTGTTAAGGCATTTGTGCATCTGAACACGAAATTATGCAGTATACAACAATACACACACACACACACACACCACGACTAAGGGGAGATTACTGCATTATGAAAACCACACCATAAGAATACATACATATATATATATATATGTATATATATATATATATATATATATATATATTATATATATATATATATACATATATATATAGATATAATATATATATATATATATAGATATAATATATATATATATATATATATATATATATATATATATATATATATATATATATAATTAAAAACAACGTTCTACAGTATAGATTGTGAAATTATGGTCATACAGCTTAATAAGAGACCAATGCCAAGATGCCTTATTAAACATATAGAAAAAACGGAGCTCTCAAGTAACAGGTGCTCATAATTATCTCAAAAATGCTTAATAAGCATTCTGGATAATAGACTTGCCCAAAACTCGAGGGCTCTCACATATTAAAAAAAACAATCTTTGATATAGAATTCCATGTCTTTAATATCATTTTTATGATATTAACCACTGAGGAGCTCGTCTGCAGATTATATTACTTAGACATGGGTAACGAAATATTACATAATGTGTTAAATTCCTTGAAGATCCATTTAACTCAATTCATATTTCCTTTATGAACCAGCGTTACTTGTACCAAATATAAATATTACCATCACCTAACTGTTTCATCTTTTTTCACAATTTTTGTTTTGCTTATCGTATCTAGCACCTCCTGAGTGCTTATTATTTTAGATTAAGTCAATCTTGATGGAAAGAGTTGTAAAAAAAAGTAATGGCAAATGCAATTCTTGCTGTTATTGTGTCATCTACGTTATTTTCAAATTTACAAAGCGGAATGTGCAGTATAGAGGAGACGCAAGCCTAATTAAGAAGAGTCAAGGGGTTTATTAAAAATTTGAGAATGACTGCAGAAATAATAACAGAATGTAAAGACGGGAATTAAAAATTTGAAGCAGGGTAGGTTCGTAGAATTCTAAGCCGGTTGACTGGTTTTTGGTGGTGAAAGTGCAATTGCTAATGAATGGTTAACCAAGAAGCCTAAGGAACGGATAAGATGGATCATTATTCCTTGCTGCAAACAGAAAGGTGACAGAAGATAACATGAGAAGTATAGAAGCAAAATATTACTTAGTATAGTTGTGAAAGAAATGTGGATACGTTTCGATTGATAATGTTGGAAACAAAGCAGAAGTCTTGTTAGAAGTAGAACAGCGTGGTCTCAGGATAGGAAAGTGGTGCAAAGATCGACGGAAGGAACGTTTGTGAGAAGTGTGAGAGTTGTGAGAAAAATCTGGACATAGGATATAAGGAAGAAAGTGTTTGATAAAACATATCGTGATGCGATGATTAGGTGATGAGGATACGTGGCTTGGAAGGTACAAATCCGTGTGACGAGCGTGAGACTTCTGTAGCAGTGTATACATAAAAGAGTGTAAGCGTGAGTTATTATTTGATATTAAGTAGTTTACACTCTTTTATGTAATGCTGTGGAGTGTAAACGTAAGTTATTTAATATTTAATATAACGTACGTTTACACTCTTATGTACTGCTATGGAGTGTAAACGTAAGTTATTTAATATAACGTACATTTACACTCTTTTATGTACTGCTATGGAGTGTAAACGTAAGCTATTTAATATTTAATATAACGTACATTTACACTCTTTTATGTACTGCTATGGAGTGTAAACATAAGTTATTTAATATTTAATATTACGTACGTTTACACTCTTTTCTGTACTGCTATGGAGTGTAAACGCAAGTTATTTAATATTTAACATAACGTACTTTTACAATTATGTACTGCTGTAGAGTGTAAACGTATGTTATTTAATATTTTATATTAAGTAACTAACTTTTACACTTACGTACTGCTATAGAGTGCAAACGTGAGTTATTTAATATTTAATATTAAATCAATTACGTTTACACTCTTTTATGTACTGCTATGAATTGCAAACGTTAGTTATTTAATTTTTTATATTAAGGAAATTACATTTACACTCTTTTATGCGCCGCTATAGAGTGTAAACGTAAGTTATTTAATATTTGATATTAAATAACTTACGTTTACACTCTTTTATGTATTGCTATAGAGTGTAAACGTAAGTTAGGTAATACTTGGTATTAAATAACTTACGCTTACACTTTTATGTACTGCTGTAGAGTGTAAGCGTAAGTTATTTAATATTAAATAACTTACGTTTACACTTCTTTATGTACTATTTAAAGTTATTTAATATTAAATAACTTACGTTTACACTTCTTTTATGTACTGCTGTATAGTGTAAACGTAAGTTATTTAATATTAAATAACTTACGTTTACACTTCTTTTATGTACTGCTGTATAGTGTAAACGTAAGTTATTTAGTATTAAATAACTTGCGTTTACACTCTTGTATGTACTGCTATGGAGTGTAAACGAAAGTTGTTTAATATTTGATATTAAATAACTTACGTTTACTCTTTTATATACTGCTATATTGTGTAAACGTGAGTTATGCAATATTTGATATTCATATAAGGTGATAAATAACATCAGGGAAACAGCACGTATGCTGTGAGTGTGTAGGACAATATAAAAGGGCTGGTGTTTGCAAAGGATGTTGTAGATTGGTTGTTAAGTAAAGTATGTCTTAGTTTAACCAGACCACTGAGCTGATTAACAGCTCTCCTAGAGAGGGCTGGCCCGAAGGATTAGATTTATTTTACGTGGCTAAGAACCAATTGGTTACCTAGCAACGGGACCTACAGCTTATTGTGGAATCCGAACCACATTATAGCGAGAAATGAATTTCTGTCACCAGAAATAAATTCCTCTTATTCTTCATTGGCCGGTCGGAGATTCGAACTCGCGGCCGAGAACGGAGCCCACCTTCCCAATGAGGAACTGTAGTTTGGTTGTAGCAAACAGATTTGTGAAAAGGTGTTTGATCGTTAGGAAAATTGCAAGTGAATCTTATAGAATTAGAGATGTAATTGTAATTTTAACCGTACTATGAGTGAGGAGACGAAATACAGAATGAGTAATCAAAGAGGGAAGGTGGAACCCGATAAAAAGGTTAGAAGAAGACTGTGCCAAAGAGAAAGGCCTAGGATATATACAGGAAATGTAAATCCACCTCTTCTTTATAGTAGTGGAGTTTGTTTGTTACTTTCAAATGAATGAAATAGAGTAAAATCTGTTCAGATGAATTTTCTATTAGCACTTATTCTGGTTATAAATGCCACCATTCACCTGACTATTTCATCTCTGTTTTTTCACAATACTTATTTTGCTTATCGTATCTAGCACCCCTTGAGTGCTTATTATTTTGATTAAGTTAATATTGATGGAAAGAGTTATAGATAAAAGAAATGCCAGATGCAATTCTTCCTATTATTATGTCTAGGACCTTGTTGCCAAATTTACATAGCTGAATGTGCAGGATAGAGGAGGCACAATTAAGCCTAATTAAGAAGACTCAAGGGGTTTATTAAAAAATGAGAAACACTACAGAAATAATGACAAAATGCACAGACAGGACTAAAAAATTTGAAGCAAGGTAGACTCGTAGAATTCTGTGTCGAGTTACGAAGGTCTAGATTCGTCATGTGTGGTGAACAATCACTGCAGAAGAGAAGATAGGTCAGTGTTTTGGGGTGGTTTGATTATGCACAGGGAAAGGAAGATTCGTATCTTGGAATTCAAAAGGAGACGAACGCTAAGGACATAATGGGTCAGTGGACTTGCAAAAGAACCTTAAAGTCCTGGAAATATTAACGTACATTCAGGACAGTTTTGTTGAGGTGTGGGAGGAGGCTAATGTTGAGAAAATTCCTGCATTGAAGAATAATTGTAGAAGTGCCTGTTGTAGTGTTTTGTTCATGAGTCAGCCAGTCTTAAAAAATATAATTATATATACATATATATATTATATATATATAATATAAATATATATATGTGTATGTGCGTTTGTGAGTGAGGGCAGGGGTTATGTGCGGGTGTAAAACATGTAATTTTTAAATCATCATAACGTTGTAATCGAGCAATATTAAGCCGCAGGAAATGTCACACGTTTCGGAATTATCATCTTCCTGCAGGCTCTTCTCTTTTCAGGGTTGTTCAGTTAACCTTTTAATGATAAAATTTAACGTATCTTAAACGTATTATCATATGTTAAAACATCACTTAAAAAGAACAGTAAATTTACCGAGTTGCGGAGGCGGACGACCTTCATTACATAGCAGTCATTGATTAGCAAAGGTCTTTTTCATAGTGGTTCTATAATCCTAATGAAATGGTATAGAGGGAACTACCTCGCATATCATCTGTCCTAACAAAGAAGCCAAAATCATATGATCTCTTGTGATAAGCCGTCATCTAACAAGATATAACACTGGAAAATACACCTGTGAGTGTTGCAGTTTCACTCTGTGACCTTGGAACGTTTAAGCCCACGTCATTGTAAGAATGGCTCCCAATTTCACAGTGTCACTTGGTGCTAAATATTCCGTGAACACAACAAATTATATCTTTCTTCCTTTTTTCACTGAAGCTGAATGTATTATTATTATTATTATTATTATTATTATTATTATTATTATTATTATTATTATTATTATTATTATTATTATTATTTTAGTTTCACCAGTGAAGAACATGTGTCAAGATGTAACTTATTTTCACGTCAATGGTAGTAACATTGTCTATCAGTTCTTGTTTAATTCATATAAAAACACAATAATAAAATTACATTGTCTACACATTGTTCTAGATACAAGAAATCAGCCGTAACTATTTTCAGGGCTAATTTTATCGACTGTCCTATTTTTTTGTGGGTTGCCTCATGTTTTCTATAAATAAATTTATATTACAAATGACTGAAAATTGATCTATAACACACCTTTTCTTTGCATATGGTAGTTACGCAAATGTCCAAACATTCAAACGTGAAAAGAATTACTTACATATTACATTTCATTGGGGAATTTTTTAATTCACTTATCGAAAAAATTACCAAGAGATTTTGGGCTGCATGGATGATTACTTTTCATTGAGCTAGAGTGCAGAGGCCAAATAAAAAAATCAATTCCAAAATTAAGACTGTGAATCAGTACGTTTTCATGTGCCAAACTGAGCGTGGAGTGTAAAATTTGAATCTCGGTGTTTCATTTCATTGTCGAGTATGTACGTATTTTTTCGTGCTGTTGGGTTCATGCAGTTTATAGGTAATTTTAATCACTTCCCAGTAAACGGCAAACATTTTAAGACCTTAAGGTACAGTCGCCACTTAAAAAATGGAAATTAAAAACCTGCAGTTTAATGAGACAGCAGTTGCATTGCATTGCAAGTGGTAACGGACATCAACAATTGTTTGTTGGGAAACAAGCTTGTCAGACTGACATCTTCTTTCGTAATAGTCAGTACATAAGATGGAAGAGGTCTAAGTTCAATATTGTATGTTATTATAAGGTGAAGAGACTAACCGAGTCTGTTTCTTCGCAAGTTAAGAAAAACGTACACATTATTAGCTGACTAAATCAATTGCTCGTAAATCAGGAATTTCGACGCTTGCTTAACAGTGAGCAAGTAGATTTGATCACAAATTAAGATTTTCTGGGCAATGTTTCCACTGGCTGAGTAGATTTTCTCTCTTTTCAACAGTTTCTGCGTATATTTTACCCTGAACAAATCGATTTTTTTCTGAAGTTACACTCATCCACAGATTTTGTAATAAAAATTCAAATTTTTTTAAATAGTTATTTTGTATATTTTGCATGAAAAGGTAACCTACAAAATCACATCTACACAACGAAGCAATGAGACTCAACACGTCGTTGCGGGGTAGCGCCGTCAGTGTCCCTCACGTGGTGCACTGTAGGCATTCCTGAGTGTTGGCCCCTGGCTGCGTCCACATTTTAACCTTTCACTTTACCTTCATTACCTATTCCTTTTTTCAATCTTGTTGTCCAACCTCTCTAACTATACTTCTTAGTGGAACTGTGAGGTTTTCTACAAGTTCCACCTCTAGATCCTTGTACTTCGTTTCATTGATTTTCTGGATCTCTTTTTCTTGCTGTCCAACCCCTCCTACCCCCTCTTTTCGCTGCCTTCAGCACTGAATGGCCGAAAGTGCCTCAGTGCTTAGCTTAACAACATAAATTTCTTGTAAAATAAAGAGAATCGACCTTATAATAAAAATCAAGTATTGTTGATATGAAAGGGACCTTTTTAAGGCTTGAGAGTCATACTCTATACGATGTCAAATTTAGCATCCTATAGATATGAAGACCCTATTCATATGAATACATACAGATTCATTAAGACCATTAGTTCGCGTTTACAAGATTAGGCTAGGCTTGTGATGTATAATTTTAATAACTTTAATGTAATGTGATCCCGCTTACCTAAATATAGCCTCCTCTAATCCACGCTCTATGACAGTTGCGAGGAATTGAATTTACAGTAATCAGAATGTTTGAAACAAATATGAATATCCTCTTTTTTTAATGCACTGCACTCAGCTGCCGACATTGGGTAAAGTAACAAAAAAAGAAATTATTGGATGATATTCATGAATATTTTAGTAATTTTTTTTTTTCACAAAGTTGGTTTGGTGACATTTGAAAATTAATTTTCACACAGTCGCTCAGTTGGCAATTTTAATTCTTTATTTGTATTTTTAGTTTGTCATATATGTTTATTCAATTTCTTAGCCTTATCGTTTCGTAAGGAGATATAAGTAAACCAAATTTCCGCAGTGTTGGTTAAGTGCCATTTGAAAATCAATTTCCTCTTACAAATGTTCTATCAGCAGTGCTAATCCTTTATTGGTATTTTTCGTTTTATTAGCTTTCTTAACCTTACCGTTTCATAGGGAAAGAGAGAAAAAAAAAAAAACAAAACCCTGGGATATTTAACTACGTATCCTGATGGTAATCCCTGAAGCTTAAACCAGTTTTAAAGTATCTTATAGTCTTGTGGCTGAAGGCGCTTGGCTCTTATAAGATGACAGTCAAATGTGCTACATCACGCTTCGAAAACCGCACTTAAGCAAACATGCGTCTCATCGTAGGGCAACTCACCTGCGGTGTTTTAAAGACTTAACAGTGGTGTGAACGAAAAACAAATTTAATGTTCCTTAATTATTATGAGTGCCATGCCGTATTAAACAAAGGAGAAAAGGCACGTCCAGAATACATTATGGGTTACTTAGGAGATAGAAGCAATTTGTATGTATATATATTTTATATCTATATATAATATATATATATACTCGTATATATATGTATATATATATATATTATATACATATAAATATGAGATAGAAGCAGTCTGTATGTATATATATCATATATGTATAAATTATATACATATATATATATATATATATATATATATATATTATATATATATATATAATATATATACATACAAATTGCTTCTATATTCTCCGAAGTAACCCATAATGTATTCTGACATGCATTTTTCAAATTTTGTTTTAATATATAATATATATATATATATATATATATATATATATATATATATATATATATATATATATATATATATATATATATATATATATATACAGGGTGTTTCAAAAATTAGAGCCCTCCTCTACAGCATAAACTAAAATTGATATGGAGAAAACCAAAAGTAATTCAGAACAGGTATTTATTTAAGTTTCTCTCTGAGTATTTAATATTTTGTGTGGCCTCCATCTGCCTGTACCACAGCCTGCATTCTTGAGGAGTGTGATTTCAGCAAATCACAAAAAAGCTGAGACTCAAACTCCATTTCCCTGAGCACTTCGGTCACCTTTCTTCGCAGGTCATCGAGGCTTGGTATACCATCATAGTTCACTGTGAGCGCTTCAACACAATCCTTTGCGATACTACCAATGTTTTCACACACATTAAGGTCAGGGGATTTACCTGGAAATTCACTTGATGAGAAGAAATCGATACCACTGTTTTGAAGCAGCTCCTGTGTCTGAAGAGCCTTGAAACATGGTGCCTTATCATGCGAAAATGTGACTTCTTCAACAGATAACACATTTTCAGGATCTTTGAAGTAAGCACAGTTTCTCTGAAGTATTCGCCATTCCATGACTGTCCTCTTTCTTTGATGATCCACATTAACCGTTTGGCTGTGAAACAGAGAAAAATTCCCAAACATTCAGGAAATTTCACAACTTGGCGATAGCGCACGTCATCGCTGATATCATCCAACTTTGCAGCCCAAATGATGTCATTTTTATGATTTGACTTCCTGACTGTGTAAATTAAGAATTCATCTGATGCAGCAACATGGAGAAAGTCAGCTTCATCCCAGTGTTTAAGAAATGAACAACAAAACCCTGCACGGTCTTCTCTCTGTTGCTGAGTGATGTTGGGCTTGCTGATAACATGAAATGGCTTGATACCAGATTTTTTCAACTCACAATATACAGCACTATAACTTCTCTTCTTTCCCCTTTTTGTTTCTAGTTCAAGCACCAATTTATGTAAAGACTTTCTTGGTCTACCCACTGCCTCAGCTATGATGTCTTTTAACTCTTGAGAGAGGACTTCAGGCCTTCCAAGATTCTCACTCTTTTCGTGATGACATTCATATGGATTTTTGTTCCAGTTTCTTTTAACAAAGGATTCATCTCTTTTAATGTATTTAGCTATCCAGGAACGTGAAATGAAGGATGCACCAGCATCCCTGGCCTCTCTGAAAGTTATAGCGTGGATTCGGTCAATCCATCTGATTTCCTCCGAGTCGTTAGCCCTGGCTGTATCTAACTCCGTCACTCAGTCTGAAAATACAAGAAATGTAAAATGAAAAATAGCTTAATAGAAACTTAAAAGAATGTCCTTGGAGATAGGCTATAGCAGAAAACTTCATAACTTTCCATTTGTTCTGTGGAGGGGGCCTCTAATTTCAGAAACACCTGATATATATATATATATATATATATATATATATATATATATATATATATATATATATATATATATATATATATATATATATATATATATATATATATATATATATATATATATATTGTGACGTGAAAAACTATCGGTCTATGTTTCTGGCTATTGCAGGAAAAGGAGGGTGGAGGCATGGTCTAGAGTATGACGTACTTCCCCAAAACAAAATCTGTAAAATTAACTTAATGCCTGTTGCAGCAAACACTTGTGTAAAAATTATTTTGCAATTTTCAGTACTCAACTCGATCTGGGAGTGAACTTCTTTTAACTGAAATATCTCCCTAAGATACATCATAGACCCAAAGTGTGAACTAGTTATTCGCTTGAGGGACTTTTCCTTTCTCAAATGTACGAGTAATTCTGATTCTTTGAGAAATCATGAAAACTTTACCATTCAGATCAAAACAACAACTTAAGAATTTTGTTACCTAAAAATACTTTATTTTCCGGTCAGGCACACCCATAATTCATACTAACCTCTCCGTACTCAAAACCTTGGCACTGGAATCAGCAGTAGAGTAGGAACACGACATTACTCCTCATCAGTAATGAAACTTTTCTAAAGGAGGTTCAGTTGACTACTAAATTAGAGAAATGATCTACGAGAATAGCTGGAAAAAGAGGAATAAAAGGAAAAGAAAACTGATGTAAAAAGTGAAAAGTAACAGAAATTAAAGATCACAAAATAAAAACTTTATGATGACTACTGAAAAATTCTCATTCTTCAGCAATCCCAGCCACAACTTTACCTTTATATGACTTGCTTCATGCACAAAACTTCAAATATATTTAGAATATGGAACCCAAATATGGAAATAGTGGAAGAAATATATGAAGATGGAGAGCCTGCAAAACAGATGTATAAATCAACATTTATCACAATGTCAAAAATACCAGGAACACTTGAGTGCAATAAACACCGGACTATCAGTATCACGAGTCAGATCACAAAAATAATATTAAGCAATGTTTTGAATAGAATAAGAAATAAGATGCTCCCAGAGATTGGCAATGAACAATGTGGTTTTATGAGAGATAAAGGGACAAGAAATGCAATTTTTATTTTGAGAATGTTCATGGAGAGAGAATAGAAGTGAAAAAGGATCTATATGTTTGTTTTGTTGACTATGAAAAGGCTTTTGATCGGGTTAGACATGTAGACCTTATAAGGATATTGGAACAGATAAATATCGATGGGAAAGATGTAAGATTGATAAAGAATTTATATTGGAATCAAGAGGCTTCAGTGAAAGTAGAAAATGATGAATCAGAGACTCGGCACATCAAGAGAGGTGTAAGACAAGGTTGTGTGTTATCACCTGATCTCTTCAATTTATATAGTGAAATGATAATGAGAGATCCCAGAGATATGGAAGGAATTAAGGTTGGAGGAGTCAATATTAATGATATCAGATATGCTGATGATACAGCACTTGTTGCAGACTCTCATGATAAACTTCAAGCTTTAATCAGTACTTTACACCAGTCAAGCAGAGAAAGAGGTCTGTCAATAAATATTAAGAAAACAGAAGTTATGGTTACCACCAAAGATGAAATCCCTCAAGAACAGATATAAGAATTAATGCTGAAACAGTTAAACAAACCGATAGTATTAATTATTTAGGATGCACTGTCACAAGGGATGGAAAATGCGAAAAAGAGAGCAGGAAGAGAATATCCATGGCAAAAGATGCATTTGGTAAGATCAAGAAATTAGTCACCAACTCGAAAATATCTATGAATCTAAGGAGGAGGTTTGTGAAATGTTTTGTTCGGTCTGTATTATTGTATGGCTGTGAACTTGGACCCAGAGGAAGACAGACGAGGAGAGGTTACAGGCTGCAGAAATGTGATTTTGGAGAAGGATGCTGAAAATATCATGGACAGAAAGGAAAACTAATGAGAAAGTATTAGAGAGAGTAGGCATTGAGAGAGAACTTTTGGCTTCAGTGAGAGGTAGACAAATGCGGTTTGTGGGTCACATGGTGAGAAGACAAGAACTAGAACATCTCTCTCTCACCGGTAAAATCAATGGAAGGAGGCCGAGAGGAAGACCTAGACAAAAATATATGGATGGATTGGTGAGAATGACTGGAGGAAGAATGTCTGCAGCTCAGTTGCTGCAGAGAGCCGGAGATAGAGAGGAGTGGCGAGCTATGATTGCCGACGTCCTTGGGGATATGGCACCTGGATGAAGATGATGATGATGGAACCCAAAAGGCATTCAGTAAAAGCATTTCAGAGCACAGTAATAATTAGTCACTAACGAATCCCAAATTAAGAATTGTTTGAAGACTAAACGTTAAAACAACTATAAAAAGTTTATAAGAAGCTATATTCATAAAAAGAAACAACCGTCAGAAAACCAGTCTCAAAGAAGTCTATGTGGAGGTTACTCAAAGAAGCCTTTAAGATACTAATGATTAATAAAAGCAAATCACTGTTAATTTTGTATTGTGTTTCTGTAGTGATTCATTTTTCACACAAAGCTTTCCCAATATCTCAAAGTTCCTGAGACCTCACAAATCTCAGCTCTTGTGATTGACCGTGTCATGTCCGTGCTCAATACAGAATGTAAATGTCTGAATTTCTTCAATGACCACCTAATAAAATGCAGATATTAATACATACTTGCATGAACTTTCAGACTGTCTATCAACACTTGTAAGTGATTGTTCTGATATAGTATCAGCATCGAGTACTTTTTGTCTCTCCACAATAATTTATTATTTTCATACAAATTTTTCTCAATATCTCATAGTTCTCTGAACTTTCACAAAATCTAGCTTTTTGCTTGCCCGCAATATGTTCGTGTTCAATACAGAATATAAGTTTCCAGTTAAGCAATATCATTACAGACCTCATGTTACTCTGTGGGCATTACTTGTACCATCTCAAGGATCGATAATGAAAAAAAGAAAATCATCACTTTTACTTGTTTCTTTTTTTGTTATATAAAAATTTAGATTGCAGATACACACACAGACACACTAATACACACACACATATATATATATATATATATATATATATATATATATATATATATATATATATATATATATATATATATATATATATATATATATATATACATATATGATCAAAACCCAAAAAAAACACAAGCTAAAAACCTAACAAATTTTGATACCTTTTCTCAGACTACATTATCTGCAGCCTCAGCTTTACTTGTCAGAGATTGTGTCTCAGCAGGGATAACTTTCCTAAGCGGGAGCTAAAGACAAGAGCATCTTTGATGAAAAGAAAGATATTGTAACCAAGATGATATTCTCGAACGACAACAGTAGCACAAGTATATGATATTGCCAAGAAAGATCAAGAGAAGTTTACTTTAGACCAACAAACACGAGCGGTGGGGATGGAAGTCCCTCAAGGAAGCTCGATTAAAACCTCATTTATCGAAACAAAACAACCGCGACGAATAAACAGACTAAAACAAATGAGACAAAAAGACAAAATCACACGCATGGAAGCCAGTGAGCGGAAAAACATTGGCAACCGCAATCAAGCAAAAACTCTTGATAACCTTTCGGAGCCGTGTAGGGTCAGGATAGGGCGCGAATCGCGTTAAAAAGCGCGGGTAAACACGCTGAAAAGTGTCTGCTCTCACAATTATCAACACATTTTACCGGGAGAGCCACCAGCAAGAAAACAGGAGTGACCTACACAGCGAACAGGAGTCTCTAAATCGCCACGCTTGCGGTCACTCAAAACCACCGACTGTAATTACAGACCTATTATCTGAATTACGGTATTGTGTACGGAATGCGGATTACTAATACTACAGCCGCCTGGTGCCGGCCTGTCTTAAGGGCTGTTATACGTTTGCATGCTCAGGTAGAAATGATAAAGACCACTCTTTCTCTCAGTCGCTATCTCTCTCTCTCTCTCTCTCTCTCTCTCTCTCTCTCTCTCTCTCTCTCTCTCTCTCTCTCTCTGTGTCGTCACATATTTCACACACACACACACACACACACACATATATATATATATATATATATATATATATATATATATATATATATATATATATATATATATATATATATATATATATATATATATAGACACACCTACACACACGTATATGTGTATGTACATATATGTGTTTGTGTGTGTGGCTAATCAACATCATATCGTAAATATTCTCAAATGAAAATGTAATACTCATAAAAATCAGTTGCACTTGCAAGCCACAGTGATTGATAATAATCATCAGTATGCTATCCGATACTGTGCAGATCTTCTAAGAAGTAAATCTCTAGATTGGGCTCTATATAAATCTACTCTGTCGAAGAAAAACAGTTAATTAGTATGTTTTTACGTTTTAAGCAGATAGCAGAACGTGGTTTGGGAAATTATGACATTAAATGTAAAATTCCGATCAAAAGCAACGAGTAATAATAGTTCTAAGTACAGAAATTAACTTGCCTCACTTTCAGGTATATTTCCCATCATTGTCTGCCGTTCGCTGTATAAAGTGGATAAATCAATATGAAATCGCGATTGTCACAATACAAAATTAGAGTATCAATAATGTTGATTTTTTGTCTCTTTCCTAGATAATGACCCCAGTGGTTCGGGGGTCGTTATCTAAGACTAATATTTCTTGGGGGTCATTATCTTATGATATTTGCAGCTTTTGTTTATGTTTTTATGGTAATCCCCAACGGGCTTGTACTAAACACGTCGCAAAGGTGGATATATACCGGGTTAAATCCCTTGGGGGTCACTACCTAGGAAAGATCCGATTTTTTCATTCATCAAACTTTACAAAAAACACCTTAAAAAATTCGGTACTAATGATCATATTACTTTGTATACAGGCAATTTTAGGAAAAACAATCGACAACTGAAACAGCTCTTTAATGACACAATGACACTTTAAAGGACCACTCAAACATTAGGAGACTCGTTTTAGCTTTTTGTAAAAGAAAACTATTGAGATGGCTTTGTCCGTTCGCACTTTATTCTGTCCGCACTTTTTCTCTCCGCCCTCAGCTCTTAAAAACTACTGAGGCTAGAGGGCGGCAAATTTGCATTTTGATCATCCACCCTCCAATCATCAAACATACCAATTTGCAGCCCTCTAGCCTCAGTAGTATGTATTTTATTTAAGGTTAAAATAAGCCATATTCGTGCTTCTGTCAGAGATATAGAATAGGCCACCACCGGCCCGTCGTTAAAGTTCCATGGTCCGCGACTCCTACAGCATTATACCGAGACCACCAAAAGATAAATCTATTTTCGGTGGCCTTGAATGTACACTGTACAGAAAACTCAATTGCGCCGAAGAAGCTTCGGCGCCTCTTTTACTTGTTTCTGTTACGAATCCGGTCTTTTGCTAGAGTTTGTGAGTGAAACAGCAGAAAAGAGAGGAAAAATGCAGGATGGGACTTGGTTGCAGTTGCAGAGTGGTGCTGGACCCGGCTCGTGTTTTCTAGGCCCTCAGTAGCGTCGAGAAAAAGGGCGTGGTCCTAGCAACCTTATCCATGAAAACTGGAAGATAACGGAAGGCTGTACTAGACCCGGTGTCGCTACTCCTTCCAATATATCTGTCCTGGAAGAAAAGAGAATACTCAAACAAGCTAATTTTTCAACGTTTTTATAAACCATGCTTGTTAAGTATTGAACAACCTAATATGCCTCTCGTATTAGTTTTATCGAATTTGAACAAACTATTTATGCTAGGAGCAATGACAACATTGAACGAGCTTCTATATTACTCTAAACGTTGGTGAATTATTGCATTAAATATGTGGCGGTCCTTATTAAATTACTAAATATTGGGCGGTGATTATTATAATTTTTACTGTACTCTTCGCTGCATATAAGTTCAAATTATTGTGCAGGTCATTATAGGGAAGTAAATATACAATATCACTATTTTCCCGGCTATTCCAGTTGTAAGCAAGAGTCCTCACAGGGAGGAAGCCAGCTCAATAAAAACCACAATATACTAGTATTTTCACAATGCACATTCTGTTCATTTGAAACTTTTTCGTATATGAAGATAAAAAGGCCCATAAATCATTGTAGAACCTTTCAGCCATATATTTCGAGCATTTCGTTCTGTGCCCCTGTTCACTGGTAAAATATGACAGATGATAGATACAATGGTATATATACAAAACGGTGTGGCAGTAAGTCTCGTTGGCATGCAGGTAGCCATTGACCCAGGAATGATGGAAATTAAGGTATGCCCTTGTGATTTTTGGCTTCGTTAGCCCCCGTCTGGCGATGCGTCTGGTGGTCGTATTTTCTGAAACACCTTCTCAAGAAGAGGTCTGAGGATTAAACCCGTCGATGTCATCCGATTTCCAATGTCCTCCTGACTTTTGTATTACAATAAAAGACATTCTTTTTCGTATATCTTTAGAAAGAGGCTGGAGAGAATAAATAGTCTCCAAAGTCCAACACCATATGCTCTTGCCACCTCTCCGTAAGAGGGTGTTCTCAGAAATTCTTTTATTTCAAAACACAATATATAATATTTTCAAAAGATGACCATTACAAATTAACGAAGTACACCAAAAAAGGTTGATATGAATTCCTTGCACTAACACAGGGGACAAGGTTTACATTATATTTAGGAGCACATCTTCAAGAATACACGATAAACATACACTGTAACCAGTGGGGCCATTCAATTAAAATTTATAATTAATATATTTTTATGGCAGAAATTTGGTAATTAGTTGAGCACATCTCCGAGATCCCCTGTAAATTGTTTTGTCATGCAATCTCGTCTCTGGAATTAGACATTGATGATGATATCCGAAATTATCAGCCACGCATAACATATGCTCTTCCTAATTAAGACAAGAAAATTATTACCTATCATTATGAGTAGTTGCGATGGTAAAAAGAATTGCAGGTTTACCTCACTCATGATCTCTGGAATATTTTATTTTAACCAAGCTTCGTGAAGCAATGGCGGTAGTAGTTCATGAAAAGAGAATGGTCGGGTTAACATAGCTTCATGCGTGCCTAAACTTAAGTTTCATCGTTTCTTCTGTAATTTCAGCTTTTAAAATATAGTTACTTTCAAAATATGTTATCTTAAATAATACAAGAACTTGACCTGAGACATGCCACTGTTTACTTAGTAGAATTAGCAATTTTAGTTTTCTGTAAAAGAAAACTATATGGCTTTGTCTGTCCGTCCGCACTTTTTCTGCCCGCCCCCAGATCTTAAAAACTACTGAGGCTAGAGGGCTGCAAATTGGTATGTTGATCATCCACCCTCCAATCATCAAACATACCAAATTGCAGCCCTCCAGCCTCAGTAGTTTTTTGTTTTATTTAAGGTTAAAGTTAGCCACGGATCGTGCGTCTGGCACCGCTATAGGTGCCAACAACACAGGCCCCACCGGGCCGTGGCTAAAAGTTTCATGAGCCGCTGCTGAGAGTTTCATAGAGCATTATACGCTGTATAGAAAACTCGATTGCGCCGAAGAAACTTGGGCACATTTTTCACCTGTTGAGTATTGACCCGAATGATTCGTTTAGTATTATGAAAACGAGCTGAATAAGACACCTAAGAATGATCTTGTAAATGTGTTAAGTTTTAGCCTCTGGCTGCATACTTTCCCAAGGTGTCTACATATTCCTTCTTGCGAACAGAATATTTTTTCACTTGCTTTAACCATGTTCATAGGTGGCTCAGAATGATATTATGAACAAATTTAAGTAATTAAATGCTCACATTTTCCATTACAAGTTTTAGTTGTTCACAGATTTGCGCAGAAGCGAAAGCGGACAAAAAGAGGAAGGGCAAGGGAAAATCCTCCTTGCCTTTGAAGCTGATCTCCAGTGCGTAATCTGTTTCCGGCCATGAGCTGTCCTAACATCACTGTTACAAGCAGCCGTTATGGTACGGTAGGCTGTTATCGTGACATCTGCGATGCTCATCCCGATAATGTCACAGGGTACGGTTCTTGCCTGCTGCTGGAGCACCAGTTTTGTTATTGATCTCAAGTCTGAATTTTCCTCTTTGCATTCTTTTGGAATGTCATCACCTTGGTCCTTATTAGTTAAATATTTAGGAGCCATCCATTGTACGCTTGTTGTTGTCAACCTTGGGTAATATTGCGGCTCCTTGTTTGTCTATCTCTCTCACTTTGATAAGCATTAGCGTGAACTTTATGGCGTAGCAGCAGCATCATATAAAAAAACTTTCGATAAGGAATAAGTGGCGTATCTTAGCAACAATGCGAGAGGCAGATGGGTGTCTTCTTTTGCATATCGTCATAAGAGACGGCCAGAAGGGAGATAAGGGCCATAATGCCATTCAGCTACAAAACCCTTCTCGTGACCTTAGCCTCTCTCACTTTCTGTGTAGTTCTTGACATTGACTAGTTTTCATACATAAGATGACTTTTTAGGATGTTTGGATCTAATACAAATTGGCTCAGCAAAAATCGTCATGAAAAAGATGAATAACGTGGTTGTATTTTGAAAATGTATCCTACCTGCTATAATTTCTTGAGTTTTAACACTGAAAGAAAAATTGTCATTTTCTTTAGGCTTCCCTCGTCCCCGGAGTTGATGGTATTTACGCAACACGTTTCAGATCATTTGTACAGCCCCAGTCAAAATATTATTTTTCTAGTCCACCTACCAACAGCCTATGACCATTCTCTATGAATGAAATTGTTCTGAATGGTGCTTCACTATTTTTAATAACAGCAATTTCACTTTGGAGTGACATCGGATGATTTCTTGCGTGGTCAGTCCGTAAGTGTCTGGAGTTCGTGCATCGTATTAGTTTCAGAGAGGATGACAGTGGTACCTAAAAACCCAATGCTATTCATTAATTATTATTACTCTGACGAATATATCCTTCATTATTTTTCTCCGTATGATGGTAGTGCCATCAGTGCAATTCATGCGGTGCACTGTAGGCATTACTTACGGTTCTGTGCAGCGCCCCTTCGGGCACTAGCTGCAACCCCTGTCATTCCTTTAACTGTACCCCTGTTCATATTCGCTTTCTTCCATCTAACTTTCCACCATCTACTAATAATTGCTTTTTAGTGCAACTGCGAGGCCTTCCTCCTGTTACACTTGAAAACCCTTCTTTCCTCTCAATTTCCCTTTCAGCGCGGAACGACCTCATAGGTCGCAACGCTTGGCCTTTGGCCCAAATTTGATAGTTCAAGTTCCAATTCCATTATTTCTCAGCTACTGTTTTATATGATTTTTATTTTTTTTATTTGTTCTAGCATTAATCTGATTTATTTCCTTTCAGTTCATATTTCTCTGTGTTTTTTCTTATTTTTCAGCATACGGGTATCCTGTTCCGTTGAAGCCTCTTGAGGAAGTTACCTCTTTATTTTTTCCTCAATTAATTAGTTAATTATTGGGAACTTTCAGGCGTCTAAACTCCTAAGGTCATTGACGCCCCCCCTTTTTTTCTTGCGTATGAACTTTGCGCATCAAGAAATATAATGATAATAATGATTATACTCATCATTATTATTTTATCATTGTTCCTTTCATGGTATATCAGTAATCTGTCGGTCTTCCATGTCGATATTTATGGAATGAATTCAGGAATAAATAAACGCTAATAAATTTGAAAAAGAATCGTTACTCGTTTTTTATTTGTCGCTTCCTGTTTTAGATGAAATGTTTTATTCATAGTATACGCTTTATATGCCCTTCTTGTTCTCTCTGAAGAACCTCCTATAGCATTCATATCTCTCAGAATACCTAATCTGCATATGTGGTTATTTCTATTGACCTACCTGCCTTCCGATACCAAACTTTATATTCCAGTTAACTATCAGCTTTCCTATGAAAGCGTTCACAGAATGTCGTTCGGAATTTTTGCTCACCATATTTACAATTAAATCTGCAGACAGGGAATGTCAGTAAAGCGTGATTTTTTTACTTATTGCATGTGAGGATTTTAATAGGGCAACAGCATATCTGCATGCAATAAGAAACAAGAAAAATCGCGATTAAAAATTGACAACTTTCTAATCGCATTATTGCCATTACTGTATATGCTAAGACATCATTTTTAGTTTTCTGTAAAAGAAAACTATTGCGTCGGCTTTGTCTGTCCGTCCGCACTTTATTCTGTCCGCGCTTTTTTCTTTCCGCACCTTTTCTGTCCGCCCTCAGATCTTAAAAACTACCGAGGCTAGAGGGCTGCAAATTGGTATGTTGATCACCACCTTCCAATCATCAAACATAGCAAATTGCAGCCCTCTAGCCTCAGTAGTTTTGATTTTATTTAAGGTTAAAGTTAGCCATAATCGTGCTTCTGGTAGCGATATAGGACAGGCCACCACCCGGCCGTGGTTAAGGTTTCATGGGCCGTGGCTCATACAGCATTATACCGAAACCACCGAAAGGTAGATCTATTTTCGGTGGCCTTGATTATACGCTGTAGCGGCTGTACGGAAAACTCGATTGCGCCGAAGAGACTTCGGCGCATTTTCTACTTGTTTCTTTTCTTAAATAAATCTCAATGTGTTTACTTTACACCAACCTGTTTTAGAGTTAACTTCATCTAATATAACCTAAATTAAACTAACCTGACCTTAACCTAACCTAACCGTATTTACGATGGTAACCAACTCAGTGGTCTGGTTAAATTAAGATATACATACGATGGTATGCGCAACTCGTAATCCGAAAAATCGTGCAGATACGCTGTTGTTCTGGTGAAAAATAAAAAAGTATACCTTAGTTTTACCAGACCACTGAGCTGATTAACAGCTCTCCTAGGGCTTGCCCGAAGGATTAAACTTATTTTACGTGGCTAAGAACCAATTGGTTACTTAGCAACGGGACCTACAGCTTATAGTTGAATCCGAACCACATTATAGCGAGAAATGAATTTCTATCACCAGAAATAAATTTCTCTAATTCATCATTAGCCGGCCGGAGACCCGAACTCGGGCCTAGCGCGTGCCAGCCGACAACTCTACCGACTCGCTCTAGTGAAGGTCCCGTGTGATGCAACGATGCCACGAACCAGCGACAAGCGTAACAACTTCCCTAAATCGGTATGAGGGATGATGGCCATTTTACCTGCGTCATTAGTGGCCACAACTAAAACTGGTTTCTTATACAAGCCTTTCCGTATCGTCGTCGTCTTTAAACAGATGCCAAGAAACTGATTTCTTACTGTTTAGAGAATGATTATGGCACTAGTCTTTTTTTTTCTTCGTTGTTTATTGCATATATTTTTTCCGCAATAGAAAGTTTCTAAAAGTTGTGGTAGTTTGGTTGGTTTGTAGGTATACACCGCAGCATTAATTGACCTTAAAACAATTATGTTTATGTGTAGTCATCAGTTTTGCTCACCCATAAGTATCTCTCTCTCTCTTCTCTCTCTCTCTCCTCTCTCTCTCTCTCTCTCTCTTTCTGTCCTTCAGTCCCTCTCCCTCCCTATCTCTCTCTCTCCCTGTTACTCTCTCTTTCTGTCCTTCAATCTCTCTCTCTCCTCTTTCTTTTTCTCTCCTTCAATCTGTCTCTCTCCCTCTCTCCTCAAAATCTCTCTCTCCTCTCTCTCTCTGTCTCTCTCCTCTCTCTCTCTCTTCTCTCCTCTCTCAAAATATATATATATATATATTGAGTCTCTCTCGAGAGAGAGAGAGAGAGAGAGAGAGAGAGAGAGAGAGAGAGAATGACTTTCAGTGCAGATTGTTATCTTTGTAACCAGATTTCAAAAGATGTCGGCAAAAAGATAATTTCGGTTATGAAAGCTGAAGAAAGTCCTCCTCCAGACATTTTCGACAAATTAACAGTTTTTCTTCCTCGAGTTCATTCTGTTCGCTAATTACATATTGAACTCTTGATGCTTAGGTAGCATTTGGGTTATACATTCATTCTTACTGCATTCCTTTGGCCTGAGAGATTATATATATCGCGGCTTGAGATTGCTCTAATTATGGAGCGTCGCTAGTTTTCTTAGAGACCATATTGGTGTACTTAAGACAGACCAGTGAACCGATATCCCTCCAGTCCTGGTATGCCTTTGACCTCCCTTACGTATTTGATGGGAAGGAAAAACAAAGACTCATTTTAATTTGGTGCAGGTTTATCTTTACTGGGGTAGAGTTATTTTCAGCCTTTATTATCTTCATGGTTTTTTCGGCTTGAAAGTATCAACCTATTAATATGAAACAAGGAGCGTGCTAGACATAACTGAAGTACAGAAGACATCAGTGGGCAATGGAATGTGAGATTAACTTGAGTGAAATGTGAGATTAACTTGAGTGAAATGTGAGATTAACTTTAGTGAAGTGTGAGATTAACTTTAGTGAAATGTGAGATTAACTTGAGTGAAGTGTGAGATTAACTTGAGTGAAATGTGAGATTAACTTTAGTGAAGTGTGAGATTAACTTGAGTGAAGTGTGAGACTAACTTGAGTGAAATGTGAGATTAACTTTAGTGAAATGTGAGGTTAACTTGAGTGAAGTGTGAGATTAACTTGAGTGAAGTGTGAGATTAACTTTAGTGAAATGTGAGATTAGCTTGAGTGAAATATGAGATTAACTTGAGTGAGGTGTGAGATTAACTTGAGTGAAATGTGAGATTAACTTGAGTGAAATGTGAGATTAACTCTAGTGAAATGTGAGATTAACAATGAAATGTGAGGTTAACTTGAGTGAAGTGTGAGATTAACTTTAGCGAAATGTGAGATTAACTTGAATGAAATGTGAGATTAACTTGAGTGAAATGTGAGATTAACTTGAGTGAAGTGTGAGATTAACTTGAGTGAAATGTGAGATTAACTTGAGAGAAGTGTGAGATTAACTTGAGTGAAATGGGCTTTGACTTTAGTGAAATGTAAGATTAACTTGAGTGCAATGTGAGATTAACTTTAGAAAAGCCAAAACATTCTTGATTAGCGAGTTATGTTCCAAGTTGAATCACTGACACTGATAGAAAGAGAATTATCGATATTTGACTAAAGTTGATATTATCTTTGAATCAACGACTCTCTAATGCAATTCTCAAACGCATAGCCCAGTGCTGTCATAAAGCTACTTATTGTCTCTAAAGGTTCCTGTATCTACAAGTATGAAGACATAAACGCTTCAACTCTTCTTTTCTATAGTTTTTGGAATAGTGTTTTTCTTCCTAGGTGTCAGCGGCATTCTTAAATTTTATCTCAGGAACAAAACTGCTTGAATTAGTGGTTTCCTAAATCTGTTTTTAGATCACTGTCTGAAAATATCCGGCTTGGGCATTTTGATAACTTTTACTTTAACAAGGGACTTTTAAATAGTATTTTTTATAGCGTTTGTTAATTGATGCTTGTTAAAATACTCGTTTCACAAACTGCCAATGTTCACGTGAGCTACCAAGAAGCCACGTCTTCTAATACTGAAGACATTTCATGTTCTTTATTGTAAGACTGACGTGGCCATCTTGGTTGTATTGTGGATGTATTTATTAGATAACAATCCTGGTATTTACTGAGATGCTAAAGAAAAACGATGTTGTCTACTATAATAATTTCCTTTTCTTTCTTTTTCCTGAGTTCTTTGACTGCCTTAGTTTATACCTGTATGGATGATTATCAAGATGACACTTCAGATGTTCTGTTTGGGGGAGGGTCGGGAAGGGAGCGGGGGATGGGGGCGGCCGTTGCGCACGTAACGCTCGCTTAACTTATATATTGAGTAATAGGATTTCCTAATTTTGTGACCAATCCCCTCTTAGCTAGTAAGCATGTATTTAGGGCTAGAGGTTGCCTCATCTTGTAGAACACTGATTTTTTGGTATTAAGTATAAAAACCATGTAAATAGTTTCATATACAAGTATCAAAAGTAAATCGGACCTACTGGCTAATTATCCGTGGATTCTAGGATCATCTGTACGAACCAGCTGCTTCTTTCTGACACCATCCTTAGTGAGTGTCATTTCCATGTGAATTGTGCTCTGAGGTAAGCCACAGTCCATCCAGTCCTAATCTTACGCTCCACTCACTAATCGTGGTTCCACGAAGCAACTTATGACCTCCATTTCATGAAGACAATCCTCTGTTGCAACCTTCACCTTTTCCATCACGTTCTTTTTCTCAGTTTCAAGTTTTTATTATCCTCAGTTTTACATGATCTCTATACAGTTCAAGTTCCTTGTTGGACGGGTCGATATCGTGCTCTGCTAGCACTCTGCTGGGCCCACGTTCGACTCTCCGGCCGGCCAGTGAAGAATTAGAGGAATTTATTTCTGGTGATAGAAATTCATTTCTCGGTATAATGTGGTTCGGATTCCACATTAAGCTGTAGGTCCCGTTGCTAGGTAACCAATTGGTTCTTAGCCACGTAAAATAAGTCTAATCCTTCGGGCCAACCCTGGGAGAGCTGTTAATCAGCTCAGTGGTCTGGTTAAACTAAGGTATACTTAACTTTTTTTACACAGTTCATGAGACTTTTTTTCCATTCATCAACAGCACATTGTCATGTGTATATAGGCCTAACAATCAAATAATTGAACGCATTCTCATTCGCCACGTTGGAGGATCCCTTTCCTTAAAGGTAAGATAATTAAACTTATGCCTAGCAGTTGTCGTACTCTGTAGAGAAGAAACATCTGCGTTCAGTCGTAATATAGGGGGAAAACCTTTCCATATTTTTTTTATACTAAAAGATGTGAACTGTGTGTTCTTAAACAGAGCTAAACAATTACTAGAATGCAAAATATGGACTCAGTTTCGTGAGGGGGGAAACAAATGTACTCTCCCCATGAGCAACCGTCGGAGGCTTCCAAGAATCGTTGAATACTAAGATGTCGAAAGCGGCTAACGATTATGATAGTTGTTTCCAGTTCATTTTACTTCAAGACGAAGGTCTCATTAGTTATTCATGTCATGTGGTTTTGGGCGTGCCTCGTAAAACTGCTCGGCCTTCACAGAATTTTGTCAGGTTTGCAGGTCGAATAAATTTGAAAGAGATATCAAGGATTAAATTTGTCTTCTTCTTCTTCTTCTTCTTCTTCTTCTTCTTCTTATTATTATTATTATTATTATTATTATTATTATTATTATTATTATTATTATTATTATTATTCAGTAGATGAAACCTATTCATATGGAACAAGCCCACAGGGGCCATTGACTTGAAATTCAAGCTTCCAAAGATAATGGTGTGCATTAGGAAGAATTAAGAGGAAGTAAAGTGAAATACAGAAAGAAGAGATCCCACTTATCAAAAACGGGAAAAAATTAATAAATAGGTAAATATATAAAAAGTATTAAAATGCAAGAAGAATGGTATTTGGGTAGTAATGCAATGCATTGTCGCTTGAACTTCTGAAGTTCCAATTGGACGACATCATCTGGGAGGCTGTTCCACAGTCCAACGGTGTGAGGAATAAAGGACCTCTGGAACTGAGAAGTTCGACACTCAAATTCTGTCTTGATTCGTCGAGAAGTATCAACTCAGTCTTACCCGTAGGAGGGCTTCGTCAGGAAAAGGAATTTAGCTCTCTTTTCAGCTAACACAATGATTAATTTTTTTTTTTAACCTTCCCATAACTTTTTCCAGCTATGTATGACATTTGTTTTCTTTTAAAACAAAGTATTACATTTGACCCATCTGATTTATTTTCTCAATGGGAAAGGTTAGTGGGAGGGACACCCCTGATACAAGAAGAGGAAAAAGGGATGAATTGTCGGCCTTAACCAAGAAGAAAGTTTTAGACCTACCTCCTTAAGAAGAAAGATTATATGAAGGGAAAACAGAGATGGAAATATAATTCCAAAGCATGGCAGCGGCAGTAAAGCAACAGTTACTGAATCAGATAAGCCAAGGATTACCGATTTCCACGCAGTAGATGTGGGAAGAGGGGGCATTGTACCAACAAAAGAGAGAGAGAGAGAGAGAGAGAGAGAGAGAGAGAGAGAGAGAGAGAGAGAGAGAGAATAACACTAGAATGAATTTTCTTGAGAGAGAGAGAGAGAGAGAGAGAGAGAGAGAGAGAGAGAGAGAGAGAGAGAGAATAACACTAGAATGAATTTTCATGAGAGAGAGAGAGAGATTTACAACATTCTAGAATGAATTTTCATGAGAGAGAGAGAGAGAGAGAGAGAGAGAGAGAGAAGAGAGAGAGAGAGAAGCCAACTAATGGCGAAGAGGAAAAAATATCAAGAGATGTTCATGAGAGAGAGAGAGAGAGAGAGAGAGAGAGCAAGCCAACTAATGGCGAAGAGGAAAAAATATCAAGAGATGTGAGAGAAGAATCATCTATCAAACTAATTGCCTTTGATTCTATCGTGTCGAGAAAATATTCAAACTAAGACGCAGCCCAAGCACGGACGAACTGAGTCCAACATAGAAATTTTAAGTGTCCAAGGTTAATGATATGCTAAATTACCAAGCGTTGCATGGCTGCGTGAATGTGTATTGTGCAGAGAATTATGAAAAGAGTGAGAGAATCAGTGTTCAAGTTTGTCTATCATTCGTAGACTATCGACTTTGTCGAGTAAACTATATCTATGGCGAGTGTATTTAAACGTGAAGGAAAACAAATGAAAGCAAATCAAGTTGTCAGGTTCAATAGATCTTCTGAAAACCCTGTACGTCTGTAGAGAAAGTTTCTGAGTAATTCTAGGACATAATATACTGTATTGCTGAAGGTTGGTAATTATGAAATTTCTCTTTTGTTCTCTCCTTCTTGTGAACATCTGCGACCCCACTTCGTTTAATTTCCGCGATTTTCTGCATTCCATATTCAGAGGTATATGTAGTCTCTCATGTTCTTCAATTTCCGAACAAAATTATAATCTTCTGCAATAATTTCTCTCTCTCTCTCTCTCTCTCTCTCTCTCTCTCTCTCTCTCTCTCTCTCTCTCTCTCTCTATTTGTTAAATGCTTTGTTTGTCTTTGCATTGACGGTAAAGTGATACTTTCCACTGACACGTGGCAGTTGAATGGAAACAGGCCATTCAGTTTTATTTTCTTCTGAAAATCATTTTCCCATATCTCGTGATATTTTTATGATGAATTTATTGCCTGTCTTTAAATAAACAGTGTTTGGAACATATCAGTTGTTAGTTTTTCCATTTATTTCACCATAAATATAAATGAAATGAAAAAATGCCTGAATTTCAATTTTCAAAATCTCTTTCATCTTAGATATGAAAAATCTGGTTCAGAAGCGTTGATCAGCTCCAATACTGTTTTTTAAATAAAACGCGTTGTTTTAATAAGGCAAAACAGATTTAACAGAACGCATTATTTGCACAGCAGGTTAACCAGTAGAGAAATTTTTGATTTCGCTAAGTTTGTTTTCTTTAATAAATAGCTGTTTAAGACGCATCCTTTATATAACAAATATTAGGCGAGCAATGTCAGCATGAAATGTAGAAGTGCATCAAAAATGCTCAAGTTAGTAATTTCTTCAAAGCAGAATCACAACTGTAATGGAAGCACTGAAGTTATTAGGCAACGTGTTAGTGTTAAAGATGCTACTTGAGGCTCAACGACTGCTGGATATTACAGAAACAATTTCCGTCGAGGTTAAACCTCTCACTCCTTTAGTTCCATAAATTTCTCTTCTTCTGTCATGGCTTAAGTTAGACGAGTGCATTAATTGCTTGTCTCATGTCCTTCGCACTTATATATATATATATATATATATATATATATATATATATATATATATATATATATATATATATATATATAATATATGTATGTATATATGTATATATATATATAACGCATTAAACCACAAATATTGTTTAATATCGAAGCCACTATGCGTTGGAAATGCTTCACACCCAAAGGGAACAATTATTGCTAAATGCTTCTGCGCCGAGTCACTTTTTAATTATAAAATAACCGTTGGGTGCAAATTATTCCAAGGTACAAGGAAATGGATATTAAACATTATTTGTGGCTTAATATTTGTGAATATAAAAGAGTTGCGCGTGTATGAGTGCATATATAACATATATATTTAAACATATGTATATATATACATACATATATATATATGTATAGACACATACATATATATATGTATATATATAATTACATATATTTATGCACACACATATGTATACATATATATATGTGTGTGTATGTGTGTGTAGGATAAACTCGTGGTGGTCCGAAACATTAGACAACAGCGTTTTGTCATATTTTTAAAACTTGAGATCATTACGTAAAGATTCCGGAAGCCACACGGCTTTGATTGTAGTTATAAATAGCTGTAAGTTGCAGTGGCTCACTGCACACGAAATTTTGTAACTTGAATACGTGTATTTACGTCTGTGGAATTTTTTAACTGCACCCCACTTCCCTCGTCTCTGCGACCTTCTCTCACTTAAGGAGAAGCAAGTCTACTTCTCCTCCTCACCTTCAGCGTCTCTCGTGTTTGTTGTTTTACCTTTCTTTAGGGGGGGGTGTTGGCTAATCGTTCCGTTCGTCCCACTTTCAAGAAAGCTAAATATATAAATGATGCAAAGTTTTGGAGGGTGGTATATTCTAAAGACACTCTTATTATTATTATTATTATTATTATTATTATTATTATTATTATTATTATTATTTAAAATCTCATAATGGCGTGAGACACTAAAATGGTGAAGATATCCACAATGGTGTAGGTGTATATATATATTAAAAATATATATATTTAAAACGAGATTTCGAGAACCTACTCGATTCTCCTTCTCAGTCTGAGAAAGAGAATCTAGCAGATTCTCGAAAACTCTCTCTCTCTCTCTCTCTCTCTCTCTCTCTCTCTCTCTCTCTCTCTCTCTCTCTCTCTCTATATATATATATATATATATATATATATATATATATATATTGTATATATATATATATTATATATATATGTATATTAACATTTGTATATGTATTATATTTTTTAATATATATTAACATTTGTACCACTGTACAGTAGATATCTTCACAATTATTATTATTATTATTATTATTATTATTATTATTATTATTATTATTATTATTATTATTATTATTATTATTATTATTATTATTATTATTGGTTTAGAAGAAATGCTTTATATGCACATTCAGACTTTCAGGTGGTAAATCAGGGGGAATCTGTGAGAATTCCCTGAACTTCAAGGTCAGTTTCAAAAATAATAACAATAATTAGACTTTTAGTGTGTACGTTTTAACGAACCGATATTTTGGCATCAGTAGTATGTAAAGCTATTTCATGTAGATGCAACAATGCTTATTGAAGCAAAGATCTCATAAATTATGCTTAATTTTCAATTTGTCGTAATAAAAATCCCAGAATATCTGACAGCTAGTTTAATTAAGATCAGAGAAAAAAAATGTGATTTTGTTCTTTAAATTGACCTGTAACCTTTTAAATTAGGGCAAGGTAAAACCCTCAGACGCACATCTGGTAAGTTCCATAATAACTAGAGAAAATTTTGAGTATTAAATTGGCATAACTCAGAAGGTATCTGATACCTGTGAAGTTTTATCCGAGTTAGTGGAAGATGAAATATCAACCTTTCAAATGGCATGATAGTGACCTTGAAAAATTAGTCAAGGTCAAAAATACACTTTCAAAAAAGCCCTCCAGGCATGGTACCAGTTCTAAATATCAGGAACCATTAACAATTATAGTTTTGGACGTACATAGAACAAGTTAGAATTTGCGCATTTAAACCGACTTGTGACCTTGAAAATTTAGTCAAGGCCTAAATTATTTGGGGGAAACGGTTCCATCAAGCCTAAGAAAAAATTGGAAAGTAGAATAATAATTATTAATATTCCACACCATGCGTGTATTCGTGTTATTATTCCTAATATTAATCATATCTTTGTTCATAAATATCGACGCTTCTAAAGGTAAAAGCATGGAAATTTGAGATGCCATACAGCAGCATTACGAAAATTTACTAAAGTTATAACATAAGATAGTTTCGTCAATGCAGCGCCCCATACAAAAGTTAAAAGTCGAAGCTAAAAAAAAAATGCTTTTACATTTTTTTACCATTTGTAATGCACCGGAGTCAGGAAACCCCATGAGTAGTAGTAGTAGTAGTAGTAGTAGTAGTAGTAGTAGTAGTAGTAGTAGTAGTAGTAGTAATCAGCACGGTTAAAAAAGAAGGAATTTTGCTAGTTGTTCGTTTTTTTCTTGAAACGTTGAAAATTTATAAGAATGTAGAATCCCCAAAATATCTCAAAATGTTGGCAAGGAATTATTATTATTATTGTTATTATTATTATTATTATTATTATTATTATTATTATTATTATTATTATTATTATTATTATTATTATTATTATTACATGGAAATTGCAGATTTCATATTATAATTTCGAAGGCTGCAAACAGTTAATCAAGAGCTAATTACTGAATACAGATAAGTTTTAAGTATTTACCGGATACTTTTCCCCTTTACTGAAGACATTCCTTAGTGATTTTCAATATTAATACCATGTCAAATAGTGTTTTGTAGGTTCCCAAGATATAAAGTATCTATATCTGAAATTTTAACTACTGTGAGAAATTGACGAGGCTAGTCTCAGCAAAACGCCATTATTAAGGACTTTCACGTTTTTGTGTCTGCATTGGGACTCGAAACTTGATTCTTTGAGGGTGGGTCCACACTGAAGAAAAACATGTCATAAATACACTTCGGCAACTTAGATACAAGTCAATGACATATTGACATTCCTAACCAGTTTTCTATACGATTATCCAGCATTTGCCAAAGATTCATTCTCCACCTCTGGCCGTTCACTTTTCTTCACCTAGTCTGTGACACGTATGCAACAAGTTACCGACATGTGTTTAAGACGATGTTTTACTGTGTTGTTGACGCACTATCCATTATTTGTTATTTTAAGCTTTCGGGAATCTCTAGTAGCTTACAATTTTAGAAGAATCTGTCCGGTGTCGGCAATTCTAGATTTTTTTTATTTCATTAAACCGGGAGTGAAAAATGACCTCAGGAAAGATCCATCCTTTTTTCGCGAATTTTTTAGCAATTCGAAGTATGATGTCTAGCTAACAGGCTACTCTGTTGGCAAAAACCCATCTTGTATCGGAAATTCTGTATGTTTAGAATAGAAGTAAGAATCACTTTTACACTGCTGGTAAATAAAACTGAGAATCAGTTCTACATTTGTCAAAATAAAACTGAGATTAAATTCTACATTTTTAAATAAAACTAAGAATCATTTCTAAACTGAGAATCAATTCTACATTTTTAAATAAAACTGAGAATCAGTTCTACATTTTTTAATAACAGAGAATCAATTTTACATTATTTACGATAAAACTAAGATTCTGTTCTACTTTTTTTTTATATAAAACTGAGGATCAATTCTACATCTTTTGTAAATAAAACTAGGAATCAGTTCTACCTTTGTTATTAAAACAGAAAATCAATTTAAAATTTATCTTGATAAAACTGAGAATCAATTCTAAATTTTTTAAATAAAGGTGAGAATCAATTGTACATTTTAAAATAAAACTCGGAATCAGTTCTGCATCTTTTATAAATAAAACTTAGAATCAATTCTAAATTTTTCTTAATCAAACAGAATCAGTTCTATATTTTTTAAAATAAAACTGAAAATCAATGAGAATCAATTCTACATTTTTAAAACAAAGCTGAGTATCGATACTCTTTAGGGAAGATTTATCCATTATCGGGAGAGTGTTAGCAGTGTCACACCAGCCTTCCCCAAATACCAGGGCCTCGGCAAGACGGGAACTGCAGCATTCCTTGTCCACAGATCCCAAGCTTCGTAAATCCACCCCGCGACTATCTGTTCGCCGCTGGTTGGGAATAAGATATGTTATTGAGGTGGAGTCTTATTTGTGGGAAAGTGCCGCTTCCGCGAATAGGGTGTTACCGTTACCCCGAGAAAACACTGAAGGAGAATAACGATCCAAAGGTCTCGGTGGGTGAAGTGAGTGAGAGCGAGTGAGTGAGTGAGTGAGTGAGTGACTGCTTCTTCTCCCATGTCCCGTCCGGGTCGTCCTCCTACACACACAATGCCACCTCAAGCTAATCCCTAAATTGCCGGTGTCTATCATGGCCGTAATCTTAAGAGCTCTCTCTCTCTCTCTCTCTCTCTCTCTCTCTCTCTCTCTCTCTCTCATTCAAACACACACGCTGGAATAAGATATGATACTTTTCAAGCCAGAACTATTACTGGTATTGCTGAAATTCACAACTGTGTTCCGATTGACAAACAAGCAGATTTTTGCTAGATTTTTGCCCCCCTTTATGTTTTTCTTATTTGAAGAGCCGGATCCTTTTCGTTGTTCTTTTTCAAAAGCTCGAGACGTTTACTCTGCATTTGACTGCATCTTCCTTTTATCAGCCATGAATCAATTCCATCAGCTATCATTGAGAATTTTCGTTGTGCTTCATCAGTTTCATGAGCTTTGATGGCTCTGGTAATTGTCTTGCATTTTCTTCATAAAGTTCTATCAAGAACCCACCCAGTTTATGAAAGAGGCCCGGTAATCTTCATGTTGCAAGAGCATCCGTATTCACAAATTCCGTTCTTCATACACACACACACACATACACACCCACACACCCCAACATGCGCACACACTAACCCAAAAACTGACGCAGACAGTTTTCAATGTTTAAATTTACATTAATATTTTTGAGAATGTACACCAATTGTCATATTTCGTCATATGTGTACATGTTTACAGTCATTTACAAAAATGCGAAAATGCAGATTTTCAAATAAAGTGATCTATAGCTGTTAATGAGTTTCATCTTATGAATCACCTTCAACTTTTGAAACTTCTTACCCTTCACACTTCCGTAATTTTCATACTGTTACACTGTCGATCTCAAAGAGCAGCATGTTTCCTGCGAAAATTTTACGATCTGACTACGAGCAAGAGTTCGAGCTGGTAAACGGCCAGCTACATCGAACAGGAACAGTACATTGAACTTGGATCCTGTTTCCAAGGGAAAGATGATAAGCGCGAGTAATAACCGCTTTGGTAATGATTAACTCTCGTTCATTTAGGTTTTGGTTTTGATGTTAAATTTAATACATAGACGTGCAGAATGCTATATTGATTGGAGTTTTCTTTACACTGAGAATATTTTCTATGGGCTCCTTATATGTGTGGTCATTATGTGTTTCCATGTATATTTATGTATATTTTCTATCAGTGATGCTTTCTTGTGAGAGGAACGCAATATTTTCTCAATAGATAAGAACTCACAATGACATTGTACCGTATATGGATGATATATCTGGAGATCATCTGTGAGCCTCTCTCTCTCTCTCTCTCTCTCTCTCTCTCTCTCTCTCTCTCTCTCTCTCTCTCTCTCTTCTCTAATTCTTCGCTGG
Source organism: Macrobrachium rosenbergii (assembly GCF_040412425.1). Taxonomy (NCBI): domain Eukaryota; kingdom Metazoa; phylum Arthropoda; class Malacostraca; order Decapoda; family Palaemonidae; genus Macrobrachium; species Macrobrachium rosenbergii. The sequence goes on along the minus strand of NC_089754.1, from coordinate 19,829,738 downwards.
ACTAGTCGATATCGTTCTCGGCTAGCACTCTGCAGGGCCGGCGTTCGAATCTCCGGCCGGCTAGTGAAGAATTAGAGGAATTTATTTCTGGTGATAGAAATCATTTCTCGGTGTAATGTGGTTCGGATCCCACAATAAGCTGAAGGTCCCGTTGTTAGGTAACCAATTGGTTCTTAGCCACGTAAAATAAGTCTGATCCTTCGGGCCAGCCCTAGAGAGCTGTTAATCAGCTCAGTGGTCTGGTTAGACTAAGGTATACTTAACTTTTCTCTCTCTCTCTCTCTCTCTCTCTCTCTCTCTCTCTCTCTCTCATGCAAACACGCATGCGTACTTGGATTTAAAAATACGAGTGAATACCTGATATCCTGGATTCTTGATGGGCCACTAATGACGTCAGTGAATTCAGATGCATGGCGCTGGAGTTCCACCCCAGGGGTTACGCTCGGAAAAGTGCCGCCTGTGATTGTCTGTAAAAGGTATATTGCAAAGCAGTAACGTGGAGTTGAGCTTTTCATTATCATGACTGCCGATATTTTTACAGCACAGTAATAACAGCGCCATTCCCATCAGTGTTCGTGTTCCGCTCTTAGAATCATCAATAATATGTCTACTGAATATGTAATAGGAGTTACTGACACTCCTGCTTCATGTTGCAAGGCAAGGCTTTGCACTATTTCCTAATTATCTGCTGTCTTGGGTATCAGGTCGGGCATCCGCACTGAGAACCGCAACAGAAGATAGCAGCTGACATGCTGGGCAAATCAGGTGCAATTTGCTCTTTACCGTTCTTGAATTAGATTTTTGAGAGGTTTAAGATTGACCTTAGATGCAAATAAAAGGGTGGAGATAGGCCTGTTGTTATTGCAGTCCGGCACGTTTTGATTCTTAACCATACCTGCGCCTTCATGATTTGTCATGGATATTGAGTTTCCATTGTACCTGTCGAAAGCACAGTGGATGGCCTCTGGAGATTCCGTTTGAATTGGAATCTAACAATTATATTTTTTTCGTATTATTCTTTGCTTTTTTCCTCTTCTCACAGCAGTTTCCTGTCCATCTAGCTTCTGTCATAAAATTCATACTTTTCGTGAACAGTACGCGTAAATGAAAAACTCTCATAAAAACATGAGTCGTAAGAAGGAAAAACAAAGCCACCGTTATGTAACTGGATAAATATACTTACAAATAAAACTTTAAGGAAAGCTTTCGAGAATCTTGACGATTCCCCGTTTGAAAAAGAGAATTGTAAAGATTCTCGAAGGCTCTCCTTTAGATTTTTTGTTTTTTAATATATTTTTACCGTTACATAACTGTGGCTTTGTTTCTCCAATACGCTTAATGACACACGTCGTTAACTGTAATGGAATATTCCTGATATGGCAGTATAACATTTGATTTTGAAAACAAACTTCCGCTTCAGATAGAAATTTTGTAATTGGCCTTCTGTTAAGAAATGGAGGTAGAGTCGCTTGCTATTTTGTGTAATGATACTGTAATGAGTATCTGTTTGATGTGAGGTTCAAAAGTTGCTTTATAAACACATGCCATTACTTGAAATCTGTGCTAGATTACAAGCCAGCAAACTAATCCCGCCCTCTGAATCTCTTTGCATCATATGTTCCTGGTTATGCTTCACATCAGCGTAATTTCATGAACCTTTTGTTTTGGAAATTTTCCTCTGGTTGCTTAGTAATTCCAAGCCTCAGGAATGTGATGATGTCTGTAGTTTACTGGGCAACAGTATCATTACCAACAGCAGCACCAATATGCAGTAAATGTGTCTCGATGTAGAACTTGTCTTTTCCAGAGGTCCCTTATTTCTCACACTGTTGGACTGTGGAACGGTCTCCCTGAGGACGTCGTGCAATTGGAACCTCGAAAGTTCAAGCGAAGATGCAATGCGTTACTACCATAATGATATTCCCCTTGCATTTTGATACATTTTTATCTGTTTATTAATTTATTAGTTTATTTTTCCATTTTTAATAAGTGAGACCCATTTTTTCTGTATTGCCCGTTACCTTCTCTTACTTCCTAATGAGCACCATATTCTTCGGAAGTTTGAATTTCAAGTCAATGGGCCCTGTGGGCTTGTTCCATATGAATAGGGTTCATCTTCCGAATAATAATAATAATAATAATAATAATAATAATAATAATAATAATAATAATAAATCAGTTTTTATAAGAGCTGGGCTTTCGTCTGACTGAAGTACAGAAACTGTTCCTTTAGGTCAAAACTTTTCACTAATGGACTTGACAATAATTTTCTCCGGTAGATTTTTATAATTTAAACCTGATAAAGGTCTTAAATAAAAGTACCTGCAAAATTAGATACTTTTGTTAAGATAAATGTGGGTATGAAAGAAAATTCCGGTTGTTGATGTAAATATTGCTGTTTGTCTTATGCCATCAGAGTAAAGTTCAGGGGTATAGGAAATAAAGTAATTCACATCACGTATCCTTAAATTCAAACATATTACATATTTTATTTGGTTTATCTTTAAATGCTTCTTTGTGTCTGTATAAGAACTGAATAGTGTAAGGACAAAATCAGTTGATTGTTTTGTCGTTAAAATAAAAAAAGTCTCTGGGTGATCATTTTCACTTAGATGTAGATAAAAGCAACTAAACGTAATGTATAAGTGTAAAGAATTCATACAGTGAATTGCAAAGTAATTTTATTTGTAATATATATATATATATATGCATATGTTTATTTATTATATATAACTTTTTATATATATATATATATATATATATATATAATATTTATGTATTTTATTTATTATAATTTATAACTATATAAATATATATATATATATATATATATATATATATATATATATATATATATTATATGTGTGTGTGCTTGTGTGTGTGTGTGCGTGCGTGCGTGCATGCGTGCCTAAGTGTTCGCGCATGAGTGGATTTGGGAAATCTCTTTTATAATAATAAATATATATATATATATATATATATATATATATATATATATATATATATATATATATATGTGTGTGTGCGTATGTGTGTGCGTGTGTGTGTGCGTTCGTGCGTGCATGCGTACGCACGTGTTCCAGTACGTGTGATTTTTGGAAATCTCTTCTATATATATAATAATGATAATTGTGCCTGAAAATAGGATTAGAAACAATGACCTGTTACCAATCTATGTTTAAATAAAATATGAGAATAATATACTTGAACGTCCGAATAAGTAGGCCTACTGTTTGTAACATTGTAACGAGAAATGAAACAAAACAAAGAGAGAGAGAGAGAGAGAGAGAGAGAGAGAGAGAGAGAGAGAGAGAGAGAGAGAGAGAGAGAGAGAGAGAGAGAGAGATATCGATACAAGGTTTTTATTCAGCGTTCCCTCAGGTTCTCATTATGATATGTAAATCACTTCCATCTGTCCCGGAGAGCAAACACTGTATATTTATTTCACTCAATGGCTTTATTATGATGGAAATTTGCATACGAGGCCGACAGTATTTTTTTTATTTCCTTTTTGTAATTCCCCCCCCCTACCCAACCCCCTCCCCTGCTTGTCGTTAAGAGCATGTTTTGTCATTATTTGCTGCCGGAATTTTATTTTGTAATAATAATAATAATAATAATAATAATAATAATAATAATAAATAATAATAATAATAATAATAATAATAATAATAATAAACACTATAAAACCACCCAGTCGAATAGGACGACTGAGATAGGTAAAAATTATATTATTATTATTATTATTATTATTATTATTATTATTATTATTATTATTATTACTGCAATTTATGTTGCTCCTCATTTTCATAAATTATCGTGTTCTTATAAAAAAATCACAGATTTGCACACAGACGAATATGTAAATAGACTATCGGTGACACATGTAAACGGGAACTTGATAATGTATATTCTGGACTCTGTAATATCATAACAGATTGTATCTTGTTCCTTTCGCTTGTACTATTATAACCTTCCATATATCGCGTTCAAATTGTGTGCTAGTAGAGTCTGCTGTATTTAAATGTAGCAAAGAATCCACCATTAACCTTTGAAAAATGTATTCGAACAGGTTATTGTCTATGAACACTACAGGATAATTTGCAAAGGTTATGGTCTACTTGTTACGTTCTTATAATGCGTGTAGTCACTTGAAAAATACAAGATGAATTTTGTAAGTCGATCTATAAATTATTCTCAAACAGCTTCTCTGTTGCGCAGGTTTTTGTCCGCATATGTGAGGGTTCGTGTGTTAGTTTTTAATGTTTTTTCAATGCTGATTTTTTTAAACATTACTTCACCTTTTTTTGTTATTTTCATGACGCGATAAAAGTCTGCTTTGATAGCTTTTAGCATTGACTATAACTTCTTTATTTTAAATCCGTTCCCTCTTTTAAATATTGCAACTCCCCTTTCTCGCGCTCAACCCCAATCACTAAATAATGTCCTCGTTTAACAGCTCTCTCTCTCTCTCTCTCTCTCTCTCTCTCTCTCTCTCTCTCTCTCTCTCTCTCTCTCTCTCGATCGTTCTCGCTCTCTCTGTCAGCTACGCCATTCGAATAATCACTTCTACAACATGTGCTAAGCGTGGGGCAAACAGGATTAGATCGCAATGAAAACGCCTGCCTGTCACTCGATCCCCTTGGGTAGGAGATGGAACTCTCGAGATGGCTTCATGAACACAGTTCCTGCAAACTTTCAACTCGTCTATTTTTATTTTCCTAGCAGTCACGTGTAAGATACGGTCGCAAGGCATTCATAATAATTTAGACATTGATAAAAACAACGCTGTTTCTTCTGTGAGTGCCAGGCCTTCATACGAGGAAGAGAAGCGGTCCTATGAAGAGGAGGACTTTCGCAAAAGAACGAACATTTTTGGAACGGAGGGAAGTGATCCGATATGGTGGGAGCGAAAGAGAGAGGCAGTAATCCGCTCATTGTTGGCATAGCTAGGGCAGCTCGGCCCCTTTTAGTCGTGAGCTGCTGTTTGCATTTTTCTTTTTCTTTTTTTTTTTATTGGGGAGGTCTTGACAATTCTTTCTTCTTGATTTACGCTGATGGTATCTACCTCTCCTTAAATGTTTTCTGCTCTCTTCCTCTTCTGCCTCTCCCATCTAGTAATCCAGCTTGCGTTTGGAAGGAATTTTCGTTGGAAATGTTCAGTTTCGTACTAATGCACTTCGGGGTTTCTATCATAAATGTTTTCCCATTATTATTTGTTGACTGACACCGTGTTCGCAGGTTTGTGTAAGAGGGAAACGATTGAATTCCCAAGGGAGGGCTGAGGGACTTTTACATTCAACGTATTTCGTTCTACATCTGTTAACGTGCAGATCTGTTATTCCTTTTTGCACATAACGAGTAGCTATTAATCAACAAATAATTTCCAATTATAGTATAATAAGTCTTGTCTAAATTTATATGAAAGATTTGTAATTTTCTATTTTTCTTGCTAGATTCATATCTTTTTGCAAATTCACCTTGTTCATTATCTATGTTCATAAATGACTATATTTTCAACTTCCGGTCCCACTTCCCTTAGGTGGACTGACTGTGGAAGGTGCTGCTATTCAGCTGCCTTGGAACTTATTTTCGTCCATAAGGTTGCTAACACCACGCTGCATTGCTTGACAGCTCAAAACTCTCCGCCAATCAATAACTAATTCTAACTAGTGAATGCGAAGATTCCGAAAGAAAAACGAAAAATATTACCAGTCTATATACTGAAATAGTTATATTTAGCACCATATTTGACGGTCGGTACAAATCTATTTTTTTTTTTTTAGATCATAACAAAAGCACGTGTAATTATGCTTATATTCGTGCGGTTTTTTTTTATCCGCTAGACTTCATCACATTTCTTCAATAACTGCAACTCCAGCTCTCAGTTTTCTTTCCAATCTAATGGACATTTAACTTTTTAAAGCTAAAAGACCACTCTTTTAATTTCATTTCTTATATAGCTCTTCTTTTAGCTTTAGTACATTCACTTTGCCCCTCTTGAATTCTACGTCTCTGCCCAACATTATCGGTTCCTATGACGCATGGAGTCTTTACTTTACTGGTATTTTAACTTTGCTGCTACTTTTTACTAATTAATTTTAATGTATTCCTTTTATGATTTACTGTGGAAGGAAGCTCTATCTGATTAAAACTTGCCTCATTACTATTCCCATACTTTACGCCTACACCTATGAATGGATAAGGTTATTTAACTTCAGCTGTTTTCCTTGGCTCATTCAAAAGAAAGGAGACTGCTCTAATTCTTCGGGCTTTTATCTTAGGCTAAAATACTCAGAATTCTACAGATCTCTCAAGCACCTTCATAGGAAGAGACTCCCTTCAGATCACCATTATGGTTCCTCGTAAGGTTCACGGGGAATCTTCTTGCCTGTGTAACTGGTGTTTCTTTCCCATCTCTGTATGAAAAACTTTTATTATTACTCATAGCATTTCGAAGGTATGATGGGGTCCTTTCAGCCGAACTACCTGCTTCTGGTGAAAGACATTCTTTCTATGAAATCATTTCACTTTTTTATCTTTCGTCTGTTGTTTTTGATTGTGCAGTTTTGCGATTTTTACGGCATTGTATAGTACCATCAATGCTCTCTTCCCTTACAAACATTTTACATCTATTTAAGAGTGCAGAGAGCTGAGATTAGGGAATCTAGATCTAGAAAAATAAGGTCTTTTCGTAGTCCTAATCACCGATGCTTTGTACTAATCTTATCTATCCTTATTTGGAATATTGCATTCAGGCTTGGCGTATTCTAATTTTGTTCTTTTTTTAAAAGGATGAAACCGATAGCAATATACATGAAAACTGACCCTTTACGTTTTCTCAAAAGTAATGATTCTTAACTCATTTCAGGTCATGGGCCACTAGTCTAAATAACAAATTTCGTAGATCACCTACTTTTGAGTAGTAATAAAAAAAATACGTAGGCTTCATCTAATACGTATCTTAAATAGGGATAATAGTATCAAATGAATAGGTAATATCTTATTTTCTACTATTTTCCATTCTGTATTACTCTTTGATAATTTTGAGCATGCATATACTTATTTCCACTTTATTTCTGGATATAGTGATCGTCCTATATACAAACGGTTGATAACGGCTCCTCTGAGGTTTCTTCCTATGCGACACAAGGCTTGCTTGCTGTCTTTTCTTTAGGTACCATTTGTCCTGTTGTCTTGAACTGAGGGAGAGAGTCCTTCCTGATATCAGATATCGTTGTAACAGTCGCCAATCGGTCACTTCCCATTCATCTGGGGAAAATGTCAATCCTAATTTTGAAAAGTGTTTCTCTTCCATTGCTAAAACTTTGAAGTGTTTTTCCTGCTTCTATGTTTATTACAAATCTATCTTTTACTTCTAAGTTAAGCCCACTGTTTTCCCGTCATTCCTAAGCTACGTAAGGTATTATATATAAAGATTATATGGGTCTGGTATACTGATATTGCAATGAATCATCTAATATTCCATTCAACTAGTGGTATGTGGTCTGCTTTCTACTTGAATTTAATTTTTAATATACTTTGTATACACACATACACATGTATATATATACAGTATATATATATATATATATATATATATATATATATATATATATATATATATATAGTGTATATACTGTATATACTTACTGTGTGCACGTATATATGTACGTGTATGGATCCAAATACATTTCATGCATACGCATCCTGATCAATACTTAGGGTATGGTACATCTAAAATTATGTATAACGGTATTTTTACTCATATGTATACGGTTTATTGTTTTTACACATGTGCATGTTTATATGTAGCTGCTTTATAAAGGGCTGTGAGCCAAATGCTTCGGCACTGAGAAACAGAAATGACGTGATGCATTTTACAACGAGAGGAGCGATGTTTTTTTTTTTTGTTTTTGTTACATAATTGATTACTAATTATTAGACAAGCTTTGTCCAAGAGGCTTCCACGAGTTAGACTCTCTTCCTCTCGAATTCCCGCAGTTTTAGGAAACGTGGTGGTGTTTTCTTCTGTCACTGTAATGACTCCTTACTTGAAGGGAGAAGCAAATCCCATTTCTTTCGTTGAATTCATTGGTCTGGAAATTTGGTAACCATATCGCTACTATTCCATGCGAATAAAGATAGTCTTCTCATATTTTAAAAAGCTCTTGGTTTTATAAAGGATCCTTTACATAGATAATTATTTCAAGTGTTACATGTACACAAAATTCATAGGTTTCTGTGACCAGATTGAAAACACCTGCTGCCAGTCAGCTCATGATTATTTTGTTTTTGAGCCTGATTGGGGCCACATCCCGCCAAATTAAAAAAAAGGAAAGAAAGTGTAATATTGTATGTTTTTGTTCGAATTTCAAAGCATTTTCATCGTCAGTAGATAAGAGATAAACACTTATAGCTTTACAAATTTAGGTATCCCTTACAGGTCTCGTGGCTCGTGAGAGGCTGAAGTGAAAGACAACGATGAAATTGCATTCAGTGAATTTTCTCTATACTGAAACGGAAAAGAGCAAGTTTTTTCCTCTTTCCAAGGACATTCAAAGCAGGAATGGCAGACGGACCTTCATCGGCGAAACCAAATTCGACTGCCATTCGGCGACATAAAACGCGACTTCATTGTGTTTATATTACGGCTCTCGAGATTCTTACGCCGACGAAACGAAATTATACCCCTGCCTTCCGTAAGGTCGTCAATCCTGTGGCAGGCGGACGCTCTCATCGCCCTTAGAGTCTCGAAAGCCATAAATCGCTTCTGTAGCGAGTTCATTATAGCCGAGATCAGAGCCGCCTTGCGCTTTCTGTTTACTCAAAGTGAAGCTGATGCGATTAAGGCGTATAAAGGCCGACGTGGACACAAAATGTTTTGAATACGCTCTTCAGGGAAGACTCAGAAGTTGCCCCTTCCCTTATTCCACCCTCCACGCTCTCTTGAGAAAGTGATGTGTCCTTTGACGCACTAACCCCCTCCCACACCCCCCCCCCCCCTCCCTGCCATTCTCCACCCCAATCCTTTAATCCTCTCTGTATCCACAGAACCAAACGGCGAAGAAAGAGAAAACGAAAAGGAGAAATTGCCGGTTGTTCCCCCTAGACTATGCCAAGGTCTCTTAAATATCCGATTATATTTAAAAGACCTTGGACTATGCCATGCATTTAGCACGGTATTTGAAGAGCAGTGGCGTTATTAGCCGTCCTTGACGCTCTTTCTGCGTTGACAACAATTTATTTTTCTCTTGGAACAATTAGTTAATTGTTTCAGTACAATCGACTAGATGGTCAACAATCAGTATTCGTTACCTCGAACTGACGACAGGCTAATAGGATATGGGACAGGTGAAACCATAATTAGAAAATCAAATGATAAATATTTTGCAAATCTAGCAATGTTTAAGATAATCAAATTAGTGTTTGTGAAAATGTAACCCTGATATGAAGCTGTTCGCAAGCCAGAGAGAGAGAGAGAGAGAGAGAGAGAGAGATTACATCCAAAAATTTGTTTCAAACTCTTCGAAACTGTAGCTGTTCCCAGTGAACAAGTAATGAATTAATAAAAGGCTCTTTGGTTTTCATAAAAAAAAAGGTTTTATATACTTAAATGGCAGATTGATATATTGGTATAACTTCGAGTTTCAGTGAGGCAAGTCTTCTATTTGATCATGTTTCACGTTGACTCTTAATTACAGGTATTTGGAAAAATAGCAGATATGGGGTATAATAAAATGGGAAATACATGCAATTATTATTTTTTGCTTTTAACGACATTCATCAGGATGAGACTAAGGTCAAGAATGTTATTACAGCTTATAATAAAGTCTGGACAAGTGAAACACCTTTTCTTCAATATAGAATTTAAATTGACTGGGATAATGGAATAAAAATCGAGCTTTACCCTTGAAGTTTTTTCTGCACCAATATGAAACTATAGCGGAATGATATTGCGTTGAATTTAGTATTCAGCAGTTCATAGAAGCCTTTTCCAGCTCTCTGAAATAAACAAGCTGTAATCCTGATCAAAACTGCTGTCGCATGGAAGTGAATTTAATGATGGAACTTTACAGACATTAAGCGATTATTTAAGGTTGGTCTCCCCATTCCTGTATCTTGGTTTTACGGCTCTCAGTCTTTCCTCAGTCTCGTCTGCGCAAGATCAAGATGTTTTACTGATGCTTCATGTGACCCCGAATACTCCATGGCTGATGCTCAGCCCACCTCGTCTTGCAATTCGACAAGAACTTGAACTGATGAAAAAAGATTTCATGTCGACCAACCAAATCTTCCTTGTCGGGTTCGGGCGAGGTTGTCGAAGTCGTTTTTTGCAACGCTAAATTACATAAATGAATCAGTCAGTGATCGCTGCTTATTTTACCCCGGAAGATCGTATACCAACAAACAATATACTCTGCTAGAGTTAATTACACGATAAAGCTGTTCATAAATCCGCGAGAGGTCAGTACATGAGGCAGCTTTGTTTCTCTTTTTTTTAAGGGACTCGACCAAAATGTCTTCCTCTTTCAGAACTTTCCCATGCCGATCATGACACATACTCTTACGTACACCTTTTGAGCTGTTTATTGTCATGTTTTTTCAAGCTTGTGTGTGTGTGTGTGTGTGTATGTGTGTGTGGGTGGGTGGGTGGATGGGTGTATAATTTTGTGTATATCTTAGTTCTTCGTTGGAGGGGTTGGTAGAGCTCTCGGCTAGCACGCTGTTGGGCCAGCGTTCGAACTCTCCTACCGGCCAATGAAGAATTAGAGGAATGTATTTCTGGTGATGGAAATTCATTTCTCATCATAATGTGGTTCGGATTCCACAATAAGCTGTAGGTCCCGTTGCTAGGTAACCAGTTGGTTTTTAGCCACGTAACATAAAAATAATCCTTCGGGCCAGCCCTAGGGGAGCTATAAATCAGCTCAGTGGTCTGGTTAAACTAAGATATACTTAACTTTTTTGTTTGCCTATGTATGTTTCAGTAGTAATTTAAATATATTAGGCAAAAAATTCATACTAATAATAGACTATAAAAAAAAACTGGATCCTAAATGCGCTTTCTCACAACAGGCCAGATCTGACATTAATTTGTCGTCAATGTATATTATGTATGCTGCCTCTTCCATACGCAGTGCGAAGTCATCATTTTGTGCTGCGTATGAACATCAGTGGCCATTACTGATTGGTATTGTGTTAATCCTTGCCATATAATCCTCTTGCCTGTATTGCTTGTCGTAGCCAATCAATCTTTCCTATACATGTCACATTCTTCACAAATCATTTACTTCGAAATAGGCTTTTCTTTATGGTTTCTACAATATATGTACAATCATAAATAACAGAATGCAAAAGGATTTGTTGTAATAAATAAAAAGAAAATTACACAAAGTTTGGGAATGAGTGTCCCACTTGCTTTCTGTTTGTATAGAAACTAAGAAGCGTATGTGTATTCAGTTACTGTAGTCCTTGATTAGTGAAATGCAATAAATACCAGTACTGAACTTAGAATAAATAAAATTTCATTTTTGCCTTAGGAATTTTTTTTTCGATAACCAACATAATTATTGATGGCTTCTCTCCTAACACCAACGTTCGTTTCCTACCCTGAAATCTCAATCTATCTGCTTTACTTACCTGTAGACACTTTTTTTATGCTTAACAGTAGCAACCAATTTTCGTAAACTTGAATTGATCCCTCTGAACTAAATCGAGCATACTTGAGAGAACTTTCGCTTTTGATTATCAGAATAATTTACGAAGGTGGCAAAAGTAACAAAAACCAGATTAAATGTCGGGTGTAAATTTTGGGCTTTGTAATTTTCACGTTGAATCATTTTTGTTGGAATTGTAAGAGCGCGTTGTTTAACCAGGTGAGCGAGCGAGTTATTCCCCGCGATCAAAGGCGGCGGTCTTTTCGAAACTGTAATGGTGATGGATACTTCCATAATGAAAGGTGTGCAAAGGGAGGTATCGGGTGAGGTTCGCACGTTGATATTTCTATCAGTTCAAGATGACTCTACATGAATATCTATTAAATATAGGGCGTGTTTGCCACTCGGTTGAGATGATCACTCGTAAAGATTGCCGGCAAAAGATAAGTAAGTTGTTTTCAGCTTCGTGATTCCCCATTGGAACGCATTCGTGTGTTATTTTCCCTATAATTATTCTCTGATCAGTTTCTCTGTAATTACTAGACAGGATATTTTTTAGCGCTTTTGCCTTCTGCTTCCAACAAAAACGAATTCTCACTAGCCCCGATTTCACGGTGTCTCCTGGCTGCCTTAACATCCCGGGTGTGGATATTTTCCTTCTTCGATGCCTTTTTTTTTCTTTCGTTTCTATTATCTTGTCTTATTTATGGCGGGTCTTTGGCAAAAGATTGGTTCAATAGAAAGGAAGGAAATTTTGCTTGATTTCTTGGCGCGATAAAAAGGATGAAGCTTTGCTGAAAATTATACACAACAAGCCTCCTGTTTTGAGAGGAGGCTGCACTTATCAATAAACGTAGAAATCGCTGTTACATTCATGCCTTTAGGTTGCTAATGGTAGCTTCATTCTCTACAAAGAAGCCTCCTCAGCAGCTTGTCGACCCATTTGACACATGCTGCGCCATCCCTCTGGCTTCACGGTTATTATTAAAATAATAATAATAATAATAATAATAATAATAATAATAATAATAATAATAATAATAATAATAATAATAATTAACAACAACAACAACAGCAACAACAACAACAACAACAACAACAACAATAATAATAATAATAATAATAATAATAATAATAATAATAATAATAATAATAATAATAATAATAATGACAACAACAACAACAACAACAACAACAATAATAATAATAATAATAATAATAATAATAATAATAATAATAATAATAATAATAATATCTTTTATTTCAGCTCAGGGCCATACCCCTCTTCATCTATAGCATTTGCTACATTTTCCAATCCAGTATTTGTTAATTCCATCTTTTTTTTTTTTTTTTTGAATTTTACCTACCTATGCTTTTCCATTTTCTTCACAAAATCAAACACACTCAGTAGGCACTGATCTACTTTTCAGGTCTGTAAGGTTTTTATTCTTTCTGTCTGACACATTTCCGTTGTATTCACGAGCAATAAATGGCATCACTGAAGGGAAACTACAGGACTGGTAGTAGAGGCTACCGGAGAAACCTGACATTGAAATTGATAGTTAACAGTTTTATTACAACAGAATCGTGCGATAGCCTTAAAATATATGTGTACGAAGAAACAATTCTTTAGAATAAAATTTGTTCTAAATCCATACTTCTTGTATTGACAGCAAAGTTTGAAAAGTGGCAATCTTATCGTCTTGCCACAGTGAATTTACATAATGAGGGAAAATTGGGGAAGACAGGGAATGACAAAATATAAAACTTGCAATGTGTGAAATACGTTACCGTAGTTTCCTAAGTAAATGCGATACTTTTATTGTTACCCTCGTTTATGGTTAGTCCCCCCTTTGTTATTTCCTGTCATCTGCCTTTCTGCTCCGAATGCCTCTTCCAGGAGACGCCGCGGGCGCTTCATAGGATCCGTAGTGTCAGTTTCAGTTCCCAGTCGGTTCGTAACGTATGATATCCTTCCTCTAAGATGTCCGCGTTTCCCAAGGTTCGAAGGATGTCATGTCCTTCTGGACTCTTCCGAATTTTCGACCGTGTACTCAGTTCGACTGATGTGTGTATCTTTGAATGTGAAATGGTTTTTAAAGCAATTTGCATGAACAGTATGACTTTTACTGTGATAGGTACATAATTGTCATCAAGCGTTATAGCTTGCAATTATAAAAACTTGTAGCAGTATTGCTAACTGAAACACACAGACTTGCGAGATATAGCTTCCTCTATTCATTTACAGATTTTTAATGGGAGCAACTGTATGCAACATGAATATTAAGATTACTCAAAAAGGCATACTTGCGTTGAAACAGAATAGAGATCGTCAAGACATAAGATGTAAAAATTCAGTAGGTAATAGAAAATGGAATTACCAGTCCAATCTGTTAACACGGTCACTTAGCCCCTAATAGTTTACTGGGCAGTCTAGTGGATGCAATGCATTGCTACCTTAATACTGTTCTCCTTGCGTTTTAATACATTTTTCATCTATTTATTAATTTATTAATTTATTTTGTTTTTTGATAAGTGATTTCTCTTCTTTCTGTATTTCCCTTTACCTCGAGTTGCTTCTTCATAATGAACACCATATTCTTTGGAAGCTTGACCTTCAAGTCAGTGGCCCCTGTGGGTTTGTTCCATATGATAAGGTTCATCTTGTAAATAATAATAATAATAATAATAATAATAATAATAATAATAATAATAATAATGGAGAACCAAATCTACAGTCATGTACGTGTACAGATTTATCTTTAAATATATGTAAACATACATAGCTGTGGATTTATTTCTCCATTTCAAAACTCATGCTACTATGAGTATTTTTTCATAATAATAATAATAATAATAATAATAATAATAATAATAATAATAATAATAATAATAATAATAATAATAATAATAATACAATTCAAGTTTGGGCAACCATGTTTTACGCCGAGGGACTTAAAAATAAGCCTCCCGTTTCCCAAATCCCGTTTTTCCCCACAACGTGTTCCTCAGGACTGCTTTTTTTCGAAGTCCATTTTCTGTCGTCGTCACCTGATATCCCCGGTTTTCTTTCGCCCCACAAAGAAACAGTGTAACCTTCGTAATCTTTGCCTTGCGCCAGAAAACCATTTTAAGTTTCTCTGTCCGGTTAGAGAAAGGATGGACAGGGTTCCCCTTTTTTCGTTAAAAGGTCTTGGCCTGTTTTGATGTACTTGGAATAGATGTTATATGTTTAGGGATATGTGTGTTTGTTTGTTTGTTTGTTTGATAGATTATACATTTTGTTTGTATGACAAGGACAGGTTAGCGGAGAATCTTAACTGCCTGGTGATGCCCACTTCTGCGATAAAACCGTGCACGCTTGTCTTTTTATGTTTACACACACATATATGTATATGTGTGTGTGTGTGTGTGCGTGCGCGCGCGCGCGCGTTCTTTGCTGAACAGTTTTGGTGCATTTCCTAAAAATCACAGTTATTCTAAATGTAACCTTTCAATTTTGTTCATGAATAATGTACATTAAAACTTTACATTTTTTTTACATACTACAGTATGCGTTAAAATTTTACCTTTTATACATACTGCAGGATGCATTAAAATTTTACCTTTTATACGTACTGCAGGATGCTTTAAAATTTTACCTTTTATACATACTGCAGGATGCGTTAAATTTTACCTTTTATACATACTGCAGGATGCGTTAAAATTTTACATTTTATACATACTACAGGATGCGTTAAATTTTACCTTTTATACATACCGCAGGATGCTTTAAAACGACCATATTTCCCTTTTTTGCCGCCAAAACCATATGTTGTAGGAATATCTATCCTCTCCTATAGTGTCACGGTCTGACTGCTTTGTGTCATTTTGTATTAAATGATTTGATCGTATGAAGTTTTCAAAATTACGGGAAATAGCCGACGATCGAGAACAGTTTAATTTCAGTGAGGTATCCCTACGCATCTTAACAAAGGTGGCAATGTTTGACACAAATTGGTCAGTCGACTTGATCTGATTCACACGTTAAACAATAAACTACGCAGTTGGTTCTGTACTCCGATGCGCCGAAGTGTAATGTTCTCAGAACTGTGGATTTATTTTCCGGAAGAAAAGTGGGAAAGTTTCGTTTTATTTTACGAGCAACATTCAGGGCGATACAATAAAGTCCGTCAGAAATAGCCACTTGCTGAGGCTAAATTGCAGTGCTAAGGAAAGCGACAGGTAAGTAGATGGTGGAAAGGCATCATTTCCTATCGAAGTGGGACTCTGGGAAACGAGAACAATCTAGACGAATACCGGACAGGCCTCGTCAGCACGTACCGAAATGTATGTTTGGTTGAGGAAAGTTCTCAGTCTTTCTATACAGGCTTTTTGTACTAAGCTTTTCCTATCTCACACAGTGTGTCTGTGTGTATATGTGTATATATGTATATTTACATACATACATACATACATACATGTATATGCATATACATTACACATACATAATTACATATATATGTATATATATACTGTATATATACAGTATATACATACATACATACATGTATATATATATATATATATATATATATATATATATATATATATATATATATATATATATATATATATATATATATATATATGATCCCACCTCGAGAGGAGGTATTAGAAAGTGTCGGACTTGTAGTCTTCTAGTTCATTATGTAGTTTAGGGTGAGGATGGAAGCGCCGTACATTTTTTTTAATTCTGGTTGTGACTACTACTGTACAATCATATGGTTACCCAATAAGTGATTCGCTATGTAAGTTAACAATGACATATAGAGTCGAAGGTAGGTCTTCTCATTGGCGGGTGAGAATGCTAACAGTTACACTATAAGGTCGCCCTGTTTATGTGTATATATATATATATATATATATATATATATATATATATATATATATATATATATATATATATATATATATATATATATAACTTCAACTATTCAGGTGGAAAGCAAGTACTCAACATTTACTGAGCGAAGAATATTTTGTATTTTAAGAGCTTCAATCATTTTTCTGTCATTTGCACTGACAAATATGAAGGAATGTTGGTTCAACAAGTCTTCTTACATTCCAAAATTTGCTGCCTTAGACATTCCTTTTCTCTTCTGAACCTCGTTTAAAGATCAAGCTCCTTTACTTGCTTCATGTATAATAAGGTTTTCCTCACTAATCCTAACATCATCTGTTACCTTTTCTCTCAAATAACCGTTTCATACTCCACCATTCATATCACCATTGATTGCACAATTTTACTAAATTTATTTGCTTTCACCAACAACTTCTCTGCTCGCGAACACTTTCAAACACATTCACCAGCTGAGCAGCTTTTTTCCACTATCACCATTCAAACACTATCATCTGTAAACATCAACCGCTCCACACCTTTCCACATTCCTTTTTTATACCCTGATATTTTCCCTACATCTCAGAGGGACTGTGGAAGTGTTCGCGGACAAAAGAGACCAGGAAGAGAGTATAAAAGCAGCAAGTGGAGGTATAGGGACATAAAATGTTTAGTGAAGAAATGCAAGCAGTGTATTTGAGGTACAGCTGTATTACAGAAGAGGAAATCACGAGCAGGTACATAGGAGTATGGATAAGGTAGTCAGTCAAAAATATTAAAAGAAAAACAAGCTATGCAATGAAAATAGCGAGGAGAAAGGAAGTTGTACTGCAGGAAAGTTGATAAGGGAAGTAAATGAAGAGAAAAGGTTGATAAACAAAGGGATCTAATAGTAAATAGATTTTGGAATTCTTGTGGAAATGACTGATGAGGTCATATGGAGGGCAATTAGGAGGCTAAAGAATGGAAAGACAAGAGGAGTTGACAAGAATTACAGGTGTGACGCTGTGGTATGGTGGTGGTAATATGACTGAGCAGCTGACCAGGGTTTGCACGATATGGCTGTGTGAGGAAAAATGAACTAAAGGAATGGGAGAGAAGTATAACTATTAAAATGTGTAGAAGTAAAGGCTACAGGAATGACTGTAAGAATTTCAAGACCCTAGCATTTTCTTACAGAGGAGAGAAAAACCTACAAAGTGTTGGATAGCCTATATGGTGTGAAAGAGGTATTGGGAAACCTTTACACCTAGAAAACAAGAGAGTGTCTTATGACAGACGTGTTCAGCGTCGTGTGTGTAGAGGAATTTAACTTGCAGACGATGAGCCTTCTGTGTATCCTAAACGGCTAATGCTGTAGAGGGTTTTCTGAACAAGGGGTTCGTCCATTATTCATCTATTAGCATCCACTGTAAATGAAACACACACACACACACAATATATATATATATATATATATATATATATATATATATATATATATATATATATATATATATATATATATATATATGTGTGTGTGTGTGTGTGTGTGTGTGTGTGTGTGTGTGTGTGTGTGTGTGTGTGTGTTTATGCGTTTCAACAACTCCATATCTGTACATTAAAAGACAGCTAACGCGAACATATTTAGAAATAAAATGTGATGTTGTCAGGAGCGCATCTTTTTTACACATGAAGTATGTAAGACAAACGAAAGGTCAGGAGAACAGTGAATGCTATTAGAAAAAAATGACAACTTTCTTCAGAAGTAGCGAAGAGGGTATCATTAACCCAATTTTTTAAAATCGTTTTAGGAGTTTCCTTAACTAATGGTTTCCTGTAAAAAACTGACAGTCAGTAAGA
The DNA here is from genome assembly GCF_040412425.1 of Macrobrachium rosenbergii. Classification (NCBI taxonomy): domain Eukaryota; kingdom Metazoa; phylum Arthropoda; class Malacostraca; order Decapoda; family Palaemonidae; genus Macrobrachium; species Macrobrachium rosenbergii. Next base: position 19,811,357 of record NC_089754.1, on the reverse strand, counting down.
TTACAGGAAATAATTAGGTACTTTCGATGCCATTTTAGGTCTGGTTACTTATATCCCAGGCAACCTTGATAATGGATATGAGCCGAGACTTCTCAGATTCCCATTTCTAGGCCTTTAAATAACGTTATCAGAGTTTTTTGTTGATGGTCCTAATTGTAACCTTGTCCTAAGCTTTCCACGTGTTGCAGCGGCTAGTGTTGAATTACCTTAAGCGTTTTTAATTTGCTGTCAAAGAAAACTATTGAGATGGCTATTTGTCTTTCTGTCCGCACTTTTTCTACCCGCCCTCAGATCTTAAAAACACTGAGGCTAGAAGGCTGCAAATTGGTATGTTGATCATCCGCCAACCAATCATCAAACATAGCAAATTGCAGCCCTCTAGCCTCAGTAGTTTTTATTTTATTTAAGGTTAAATTTAGCCATGACCATGCGTCTGGCACCCCTTTAGGTGCCAACAACACAGGCCACCACCGGGCCGTGGCTGAGAGTTTTATACAGAATTTACATTTTACAGAAAACTCGACTGCGCCGAAGAAACTTCGGCACATTTTTATACTTGTTAGTCTTTATATGCCACAGAATATGAAAGTACAGTATTTATTGTACTACCTCTCGTCATTTACCATAGCCAGCGACGATCTTCGTGGATTTTTTAGGTTTTAGCGCTATTTATCCATATAGTGTCCATTTACATATTGTTAAATGATATTTATTCTTTTTATCTCCTTTTTCGTCTAGGCTTTCTTTCCTGTTGAAGTTTGCTTTGCAAGCAGATGGCCTTTCAAGTATGTTGCAGGGAAATGTTTATTCATTGTCGTTGATTATAAAAATTAATAATGATACCTTGAGCCAACTGCATTTTAAAGCAACTAATGATTAGTTTTGATTTATAAATATGAACTCTGTTTTGAATTAGTCATATATATTAACTGGTATTATGTTTATAGATGTTGAAATGCAGCCCTATTTTAATTTGTAGAGAACATGCAAGATTTACAGGGATGAAAATGATTACATCTCAGTTTGTTAGACTCCTTGGAGACAAAATCTATGGGCTCGGGTTAGTAGCTGTTGTTGCCACCAGTGATTTCTGTATTTCTTTCCTTTCGGCAAATTCCAACAGGTTTTAATAGACCTCGCCATACCATGAAATTTAAACTTATGAATGAGAGCAATATAAATTTACTTTTAAAGATACATTTAATAAAGTTCATCAAAATATTTTTGGTCAAATTAGGTGAAATACCAAGACTCGCAGTTTTATTGTTCTTCCTTTGATCTTCCTTTGCTTAATGCCAGATATTGTAAAAAAATCAGATTAAATATTTACTGCATTTTTTAGATTACAGAAGTCACAACACAGTGTTACCAGATATAGCACGAGTTTATCTTTGAAAATTAGAACAGTGATAGGGACGTTTAAAAGTTATGTATATATATTATAAATATATCATATATATATATATATATATATATATATATATATATATATATATATATATATATATATACCGTGATTCATATATATATATCCAATTCACTCTACCTCGGAAATAATATATTTTCATATATATCCACCGTTGTATATAAGTGAATAACATCTCCCATATATATGTATATATGTGATATATAATATATATCCTTTAATATCCATATATATATATATATATATATATATATATATATATATATATATATATATATATATATATATATATATATATATATATATATATATATATAACCGGATATCAAAGTTACGTTTGGCCTGGCCAATACGTGGATGTGTTAGGAGGAGCCAGAGGCCTTAAGCACACAGGCCCTCTGAGCAAAGCGATTTTCTGAAAATACACTCACGTATGTTTTTGATAAAAAGTGCCTGTTTGTATGAAGATACACTTAGTTTTTTGTATTATTATCTGGATGAATTATTACTGGCCACACTTCAGATTGTTTCGAGACTAATAGACAAATCGACAAGTCACACCCGAGTCTCTTGTTACTTGTTACTAAGCTACGAAATGTATCTTCATATGTATAACATTTGTGTATCATAGATATAAAAACATTATCTGGATGACACGTCGCATGTGGAATGTAAATGTCGCGCATGTTACGTCATCGTACGAAGACTTTTAAACTGCCAATAAAGGCCCTCTGGGGATGTAATTTGACCATCACTCAAAGAAAGGAAAATACGAAGTGGCGTCTGCACGTACTGAGGCGCCGCCGAAAATGATGAAGCTCTCAGCAACGGAAACGGAGAACGACGGAGGATGGTAATTTCGCTGATAGATCCTCGCATTTCATCGGGAATAAATGAGGGCGTGACTCCTTTAATTTCTGGAAACAAATGGGATTTTCCTCGAAGTCAAGTGGTCAAGAAATTTCTCAGGCGCTCGGCTGTCATTATCAGGGGTCTCGATAACGAACTGAAACTGAGCTTGATCGCGGGCGCATGATGGTCGCGGGGGAAATTGTGTCGGTCCATCCTCTTTGATATTAAGTTCAGAAAGCTAATAAAAGTACTGCGATTGTCGAGTTAAGTAAGTATTACTGTGACGTGTAATAAGGACGTGTCTAGCATCTTCTACTGCTTTTTATTATCACTGTCCGTGTTGCTTTTCAAAGGGGGGTCTAATAGCCTGTCTTTTCTCTCCCAGCAGTTTGACATTATGGCTTTGAACGCCGCGCAATTCGCTTTATGAAACCCGTTGGAGTTCTTCCTGTCTTATTTGTACGTAATACTTTTAACCCGCAAAAATAAGAAAAGGATGATTTAGTATCGCACTGATATATATCACTTGTAATATCATCCTGAATATATGTAATGCAAAAGAAATTTCCAAGTTTAATACAGGTTTGCAGAGCCAAAATACGTTTTGATTAGGTATTATTTCACTGTATTAATCTCTGCGCAGTCCGAGTGGGCCTTTGGCCAGTAAAAGGTTCTCAGACATTATAACAAAATAAAAGCAGATTTTTAATTTAAAGCAAGATCAAGAGTCATTCAGAGTATCGTATTAAAAATGGGAGCCAGATAATTTCCTTTATGGAAAACTTGATAAGGTAGACTGTAACCGCGAATGGAAAAGATCCACTGACGAAAGAAACATCTTTCTTTTGAAATGCTTTTGAAATATTTTTGGGAATTATATTTCCTCCCGCCTTTTGATGTCTTGAAATAAAAATGGTTATTAATTGATCAACTATTTGAAATAAAGAAGCTAAAATGAACACAAGAAAAATCCATCCATAATCGTTAACTTGTGGTTCCGCTTACGGGAGGTAAAAGTCACCTGATTGGCACTTGCCAATCAAGTTGGAGTTTCATATTCTAATGTTGACACCGGATGCAAGAGATATCAGGAATTTTAATGGCATTCATAATGGAAGTCTCTCTCTCTCTCTCTCTCTCTCTCTCTCTCTCTCTCTCTCTCTCTCTCTCTCTCTCTCTCTCTATATATATATATATATATATATATATATATATATATATATATATATATATATATATATATATATATATATATATATATATACATATATACATATATATATATATATATACATACATATATATATATATATATCTCTCTCTCTCTCTCTCTCTCTATACATATATATATATATATATATATATATATATATATATATATATATATATATATATATATATATATATATATATATATATATGTATGTATATATATATATATATATATATGAGCATACTTTCCACTTCTGAGTATTTTTGTATACTTTCTCTACTTTACACAACATTGCTACAATACTCTTTTTGGATAGTTTAAAAATTCAAATTATTCTCTCTCTCTCTCTCTCTCTCTCTCTCTCTCTCTCTCTCTCTCTCTCTCTCTCTCTCTCTCTCTCTCTCTCTCAAGGCAGTCACTTACAATCTACAATACCATGGGACTTCAGTAAATTGTTTTGCAAATCGATTATGTAAATTATCGTCCATAATTCATGAACAAAAAACAAATAGCCGTTAAAAATTCTGTTTGAGGTTAACATTTTTTACGCCATATCCCCATCCCTCCTCATGTTTAAGTCCATTTAGAATTGAGAAATGATGGCGCAAAATGGATGAGGCTACAACATGATAGGCAAAATTAATTACCTTTCCTTGCCTTCCCCTTCCGCCTTTAGTTCCTCCTTCTTCAACATCTTTATCGTGTCTTCAATTATTAACTCCCAGTTCCCGTCGCGCTTCTCCTCTCCTGAATAACATAAAATAATTCTATCTTATTGAACAGACCTTGCTAACAGTCTCAAAATCAGATTTTAAAAAGCAGCTATAAACGTTTTTGGGTGGCAGGATTAATAAATATGTTTACAAATCAATAACAACAGTCCTTCTTGAGAATATTAACTTTGAAGTTCGATTTTAAGGATGAAACTTGAAATGGTCTTGATGATGACTCTTACTGTGAGTACTGAGATCATAATCAGTGTATCGGTGATAACAGCAGAAGATTATTCACTACTAGATTCTTCAAAAAATGCTTCCTCTTTCTTCATAAACAAAGGTTTGCAAGACACATACCTGGTAGAAATCAGTTAGATTACCTTGAACTTAAGTGTGGGCAGATTTCACATCGCCTTGCAAAGGAATATGAAAAATTCAAATAATGAGTCTGATGGTGGTGCTCCTTTCGTCCAGATTCTGATAAGCTCATTATTTTCACTTTCATCTTGATCTTTATTAGCGAATGGACTGAGTACCAGTGGACACAGTTTCCAAGCATGTTGAACGGCAGCCAGATAATTAGCTCTGAAAACATTTCGTCAGCATCACCGACATCAAATTGGGCATCATAAAGTCGACGCGTAAATTCTTCCAAGACCTTGGAAATATCTTCAGTGAGTTGCCATCCTTCTCCAAGACTGGTGAAGCTATCCTGGAAGTGATCGTTGGTCATAGCGTTTCATTGCAGTAAGCCTCCAACGACCACTGAAGGCGCTTACCATATTCCACACACTAAAGGAATGTAGTTTAAGAAAGGAATCGCACACGATTATGACAGTTACAGCTGACTATGTTAATGCTAATATTTCTGGCGGTGTTAATAGTTCCACACGTTTTATACACATGCTGCGGTATACGTAGTATGTGCAGTATCTACGTCTTTTATTTTAGGAGTAAGACATGCTGTTTTCATGTCAAATTAAGGCTTTGAATTTATAAGTTTCATATTACTTGTAAGTGTTATGCCATCCCATAGCAGCAGCAGTCCGGCGTCAATAACCTAGATGTTATGACGCCAGTTCAATAGACATAATCAATCAATCCCACAGCAGCAGTATGTGCTGGATGGAAATAACTGTGTAATGCACAGAATCAGGCATGACTAACTGAAAGGACAATGTGCTTTTGCTGCTGAGTCCAGTCTCGCATATTTTTTATAAGAATGAGGAGTATAAGGAAGTATTCTGGACTGTTCGCGTACTCACAATTCAGCCCATTGAAGAAAGACTGACTATATCAGAATCATCACATTGCTATAAGAAAGAAAATGAAAATATTCAGATTCAGTTTCGTGTTTCTTTGTATGAAGTTTCGTATCATCGTAGCCAATGTATGCGTGACTTTTACGAATGGTGGGGGTAGGGCAATGACGTCTTGTATTCACTTGAACAGAAGCAGGCAGGACTACTCTACAGCAGTTTAATGCAGTAATCTTCATTAGGAGAGCATAGAAGATACGTTTTATGCCTTTTTGTATAGCTACAGTGACAAGACTTGTGGTAGTACTCTTCAGCAATAACCAACTCTACATGTGAGGTCAAAGATGTGCTGATATAATTTGACTTGTGAAGCATTTCTCACGCAATCATTAGAGCACAATTTTGTCCATCGAAACTGAGTTTTCCTAACATATGAATGAATATAGATATAAGATCCAGCACACGGCAAGATATCACTGATAGAACAACGATGGGCTTCCTCCTCCCCCTCCTTCTTTTATCTACTGTAAATGTCTTAATTGTTCAGTCTCCAGTTATCTACAAACTGTCTTAAACGTTTTTTGTGGGTGGAAGAAGCTCAGTGATTGTTGTGGTCATATAAATGTTCATGTTCTTCCAGATAATTTTTTCATACATCGAAACTTCATGTTCTGGCTGCTTCTATTATTATGATAAATGGTTTTCCATCTCTAGGCTTTGCCAGAATTGAATCTAGTGACAGTTCAGAACAGACAGTTCAAATCCTCGTTTTTGAAAAGGGCTTTATTGTTTTCCCCCTTGATGATGCCACCCTTCTATACTTGGATTATGATTTTTGTTCCATCACTTGGATAGATATAATAGTCACAATTCATCACCATCAAATCACACGTGAAAGAACCTTATTGAATTTCATCCGGAAACATAAATTCACAAAAAAAAAAATGGTTAAATGGTTTACCTGGATTTCAATAATAAGCAAAATATCGTACGGCATTCCAAACGAATTTATGACTGTCAGATGCAAACATCATTTTTTTTCTCCTTGCATTGGAACTTTGTGGAAAACTTTTAGAGACCAAAACCTGAAGCCGAATAGGTTCGTAAATGTGCCGGTCTTGAATGGACTATGATTAATAATGGAAAGTGTTTATTGAAAGTGAACAATTCCTTCACTGATGAGACTCAGTTCCCACTTTCCCAAAAACTTACTGATTTTTGTAAAGATTACTGCAGCAGTCCTTGAACTGCTTGGAATAATGAATGATTTTCCCCTTTACTGCCAAGCTCTGGAATTTTTTCCTGCATCTATTTCCTCTGGTGCCTATAACCACATTCTTTCATGCGTCAAACTTATTTGTTCCTTCGAGGTTGAAAATCATCCTTTGTCATTGCTGGCCCAGTTGTCCTTTGTACAAAATGTCTCACTGCCACACCTCAACTTGAATACCCTTTGCTTCGGCATAACTTAAGAAATATTGAAACCTTAAGCTTAATTTCATTTTCTACAGAATTGCTGCTGCTTGATCCCAAGGTTAGTTACCAATTTTGAATTAGTGATTTCCCCACTTCCAAACAGAATTCAAATACTTTAGGAAGATACATCACCGCTGGGATTCACTTTAAAGTGTCATCACAAAGTATTGAAAAACTATCTTAGGAGACTTTCCGAGTTCGCTCTTGGAATAACATTTCCAAAATGATGCCAAAGAAGAATCTACATAAAGCCTAAGGTTCATTGTACACAAATTTTGAAGGAACCCCCACTAATTTAGGATCCGAATCGCGATAAGTGCCCTCCATTATGACAGCACATAAGCAAATTGACTTTCCAGATTTTTAGTTATCCTTGCTCTTCCTCAGGTTATACATCCAAATGGCTTCCTGAAGTCAACAAAATATGCATAGATTTCACTCAGACGTAGATCCTTAACCTTAAATGAATGCACGAAAGTTTATAGTTTTTGTTGTTGTATAAGAAAATCATATAAATATTTATGCATTTATATATAGTATGTTTTTGTTATACAATATGTAAGCAACACACATTTGCATGTAGACACTTTATACATTATAAGGCATATTCATGTGAATATCTAAAAAGACTGATAATTTGAAGTTCATGGAAAGGCATTCTGTTTATATCCGTTTATTAAAAAGCCGACGTTTCGTATCACTTGATACATTTTCCTTGCTGACAAAGCGATTAAAAATGAATAATGCTTGTATACATTATGTCAGGAGTATATACAACATTTACTTATTAACTAACAACATATTTATATCTAAAACAGAACAAAGAGGGAAAAGACAAACAGGAAAGACAGGACACACCTATACCCACATTGGTAGCACAAGGCAAACTGACAAAGAGGATGAAAAACTAATACTAATATATATATATATATATATAATATATATATATATATATATATATGAAAAGAAAGAAAGAGAGAGAGGGTGGAAATAGACACGTACGGCAGACACTGACGGGGAAAATGGATGATGAGACATAACGCCATTCTATTACAGGGACTAATTTAATTGAGAGAAGGGATTGAAGTCCGTAAAGTAGTGAAGCGCATTCAGCGGCAGTGACCCGCGTCGGAGCATCGGAGAACTTCGTCCTCGCTTCGAATCTATGGTGCCGCGTCATTTTCAATATTAATCTTTTCAAAATGCTTAGGACGATACGTCTGTTCCATAGAGGTTATTTATGTTTAGATCTTTTGATAAACCTATTTTTCTTTTTAGTATAAAATTTCGTATCGATTCATTCTGCTTTCAAGGTGGAAATGGGACTGTGCAGTTATAAACATTGGTAAAACTAATGGAACTGATCATTCGCAAGTGAACTGAACGAAATCCTATGGATGGTCGACATTATGGAAGGGTAATTGTTTATCACCCTTTGACACCCAGAGGCACATCAGGCTAGGATGCTACGTTGACAAATCACCCGCCAGAACACGTGTGTGTCGATCAGGGGAATGGCTGATAAAGGGGAAGGGGAAGAGATGCTCTCCCGTTTGGGGCTGGAGGCTGACGGGGAAGGGCCTGTCACCACGTGTGATGCTTCCATGTCCAACTTGTCAGGACTCCACCCAATCCACCCACTCCCACCGTTCTCCCACCCATCCTTACCCTAGCGAGCGTCGTTTAGCGATGCCCGTGCCCATGGTATTGCCAAGTTGGTAATTAATGTACTTCATTGCAATTACTTTCCTCGGAGCCTTAAGCTTTCTTAGGTTATGCCGTTTTCTTTGCTTTCCCAACCTGATCTTTCTTCTCTCTTTAGTTTCACGGGCTCATTTCCCCTCAGTTCATTCTTCCCCTTCGTTCACTCCCATTCTTATAACTCCACTGCAATTTAAGGAAATTAACGCTTGGAAAGCATCTATTCTTTTCCAGTGTCATGGTATATTTTTTTTCTTTCCCTTGATCTATTCTTTCTTAATGTCTAATGTACCTGGATCTTCACGTTTCCCTGTAAAATACAGATTGGACAATCTCAGATTGAGAATCACAGGGCTGGAAGAGTTGATGCATGGCTTGATATTCGTATCAGTCAGCAAATTCAGATCCATCTTGGTTCGTTGGACTTGACCTCCCTGTGGCGGGGCGCATTTTCACCTTAACAGACATGTTAATAAACTAACAATGCACCCCTAAGGCACAGGTGCAGCCTCCTGAACACATAGCTTGACTTCTTGGTGCTACTTTGGCTTGTTATCTACGCATCACCTACTCCGAGGTGCTAGTACTAAACTTGGCGGAAGCTCCTTGGGACGCCGTGTTTAGTACTAGCCCCTCGGGGATCAAAGTATTATATACAACCATTTCCATATTGTGTGGTCGACAAACTATATTAATATCGACAAGTTATATTAATAAACGATATCTAGTACTAAACACGGCGTCTCAGGGAGCTTCCCCCATGTTTAGTACTAGCACCTTGGAGTAGATGACGCGTACATAATAAGCCAAAGTAGCACCGACTTCAAAGTGAGGAGAAAGTTATTGACCCCAAGTGGTTTCAGGATGAGAACGATGGTTCATTTCCAGTAAGGGCAGTTTGGCTTTATCACAAAAGGGGCCTCTGTAGTCTTCACCTTTAATGAACTCAAGTTTCTGCATCCATCAGTACTGCTAGTTGAAAGACTGCAGCGGGAATTAAGAAGGAATTGTTGATTTTCATGAGAAAGTTAACTACTGAGAATTGGTAATATTTTTTTATCATCCTTTGTTTTTTTTTTTTTTTTTAAAGGCGCAGGTTCGCGTCTCCCCCCCCCCGATGATGAAAAATCTCTGGCTCTATCATGATCAATTACTGCTACAGTGTGGGGTCTGCGATGGGAGGTTGAAACCAACATTCTTTGGAAGCTTGAATTTCAAGTCGATAGCCCCTGTGTGCTTTTTCCATGTGAATATGTTTCATCTACTGAAATAATAATAATAATAATAATAATAATAATAATAATAATAATAATAATAATAATAATAATAATAATAATATACGTTCCAAGGAACAATGACTATTATTAATCCTCTGTGATCCTTGCGGTCACATCTGTCACCTTTCATCTTAGGTAAAATGATTAGTAAATCAGTCACTCAGTTGCACTATTACAACTATATTACTTATAGTCCTATCACCCAGCGTCTTTCCATTTTTCAACCTTTAATTGCCTTCTGCTTATCGTAAACGGTCGCACCCATAAGCATTTTCAAATTTGTAACAGCCGCTTTCACTCTTGCATTATTCAGCCAGCCTCCCTGTTGCCCTTCCCGTAGGGGGGCAGTGCCGTCAGTGCCCCTCATGCGGTGCGCTGTAGGCATTACTTGAGGTTCTTTGCAGCGTGCCTTCGGCCCCTAGCATCAACCCCTTTCGTTCATTTTACTGTCCCTCCTTTCATATTCTCTTTCTTCCATCTTACTTTCCACCCTCTCCTAACAATTGATTCATAGTGCAACTGCGAGGTTTTCCTCCAGTTACACCTTTCAAACCTTTTACCGTCAATTTCCGTTTCAGCGCTGAATGACCTCATAAGTCCCAGTGCTTGTCCTTTGGCCCAAATTCTATGTTTAATTCAATTCAGTTCAATTCCCTATTGTCTTCCCCATCTATTCTCAAAGCTCCCTCCATTGACGTAAGAACGCATTCTCTTCCAACAGCATGTCTTTATGTTTTTGTAAGATGCGTTTGTTCCTTAACTTTCATATACGTTTAATTCTCTCAGTTACAACTTTTTATATCTACTCTTTCAAATTCGTCCTTAGATTTCCATGAACTTCGTCTTTCTATCTTTTATTCCATTGCTCACCACTTTTTTCATCCTTCCGGATGGTTCTGCAGAATCCTTTCTTACGTTCTTTTATTTTTTATTCATCTTCTCATTTCATTAACTCGTCATTCTCTGGTTTTGGCAAGCCATCTAAAGCGTCTAAAGCCTTACAAAAGGATGAAGGAAGAGTCTAAGAATCTGTCGTTTTGATGAATTTTATCCTGTTTTCGGAAACTGGTTTTCCTTATTTATCGTGTTTCCTTATTCGTGTGATTTCAATCTTTTCCAAAGTTCGGTTTTGATATGATATGCTTATAATGGTATGGAACTTATTTTGTAACTTTCCAGTTCATCACAATTTGTTGCGAATGATTCTATATTTAAGTTTCTGGATATAAAAGTTGATAAAAAGAAACAAAAAATTTATTTATGTCCATTTAACTCGTAAGATGTTTTGTCTGTTTATAAATGTCAATAACCACTTGACTGAATTCGATCTGCATTGCAGATTTGATTCGGTGACTGTTATATTATTATTATTATTATTATTATTATTATTATTATTATTATTATTATTATTATTATTATTATTATTATTATATCGAGACGCGCTAAAGTGACCCTTTTCTTTTTTTAGATCTGTAAAATTATTGGAAACTTTATTTTTGTTTGAATAAAATTTCCTCCTTTGTATCATGATATGCAGAGTGCGATCCGGCCATTTTTCAGCTTTGACGTGAAGTTCTGACAACTTGCTAAGGGGTAACTTGGTCTCAACGTCTCATTGCGAAAGTATAATGATCAGTAAAGATAGATCATTGTATTTTCCATCTTTTTATCTGTTTTTACTTAGGATGTTTTCCTAGTCACCTTCTCAAAATAAAGTAGAAAAGATGTGAGCGCTAAGTAGCATTTTAGACTTCAAGACCTGGAGAGTTTCAAGCGAGGTCACAAAAACTAGATCGAAACTGAGTTACTGCCGTCATATCTTGCTCACAAACCTTGTTCGATACGATTAATAACTATTTTCTTTCCGTCTCTCTAATGAAGTTTCGATCAACTCGAGCATGACCTAATCATAAGAATTAGGATGCTATATATCTCCCCAAAAAGAAGAAGAAAAAAATGGAAGCGCCAATCGATCCTTTTTTTTTTTTTTTTTTTGAAAAGGATTAATATATTATGTTGATGGTGTGATAGCCATAGCATGACAGGTGCTTAATTAGGGGATATCTCACCTCCCGGTGAGTTGTTTTCTATAAACCGTAATTAAAGTTTTTCGTCTCTTTTTCCAGCGCTGTAGATTAAGTTAATTAGTCTCGCTCATTAAGTGAACCATCCCACATGATATGCGGATTCTTCTTGGTCAGTTGCTTCGGGGGATGTTCTTTGGTCTTATTGTATATGGAACGCATCGGCAACAATAATATTTTCTCTCAGAAACAAAACTCAGGAACTTGATGCCTTTGATCAGCCGTCATTGAAAGACGGAGGTTTCTTTTAGACAGAGTTGCTTTGAGTATATACGGTTCTACAGAGGACAGTGCTCTAGTTGCCTCTGTTTTGATTAAGTTTCTGATCTACTGTGAGGACTATAATATAGAGCAGTTACACAGCTTTGTTAGGGAGGCGGGCCTCCTCAACAAATTTTAAATCTTATACATATGTAGCATGCGTGTATGTATGGATGGTATATATAAATTTACAGATGAATATATATATATATATATATATATATATATATATATATATATATATATATATATATATATATATATATATATATATATATATATACACATATATATATACATATAATACGTAATTGTAATAGCTACAATGCCCTCTTAACTTCTCGAATCCTTCGCACTTTTTTTGATACGTTTGCCACTACAAAGCCTTGAGATCAAGTGCAAGAAATATGAAGAAATTATGATGCCCGGTCGCGGGAAACGAACCACGTCCCATAATCAGAACGTGACCTCGTTCTGATTATGGGACGTGGGTTCGTTTCCCGCTACCGGACATCATAATTTCTTCATATTTCTTGAACCTGGATCTTAAGGCTTTGTAGTGACAAGCATATCCAAAAAAACGCGAGGATTTGAGAAATTGAGAGGGCATTGTGGCTATTACAATTGCATATGTATTAGGTAAAAAGTGGTCAGTAGATTCTACACACACACATACATATATATATATATATATACATACACACACATGCATACACACATATATACATTTTTATATGTTTCTTATATGAAACTCCTTTTAAACTTTTGTTTTAAATTTCTTATTTAATTTTTTTACGGCGTCAGTAACCTAAATGTTGTGACGTTTGACACCAGATTTAGTAATCATGCATCAGTCAATCAGTCTAATCTATGGTCTGAGCACGATTATCCGTAGTACGTGTTAAGTTTACCAACATTTTTCTTGTATAAGTCAGGCCTGGCTATCCCCTCTGAAGCAAGAAAATAATGCACACTAAGGTGCGCCGACACTTAAAGCATGTCATAAACACGTAACGATAACTTATCGCATACCTATCACAATCAGGTTAAATATAAGACAGTTATCCACCATTTGCCAAAGGTGTTGTCCACTTGTGATCGTTGACTTGTTTTTGTGATGTTGATGCGATCAGTTGCCGACTTATTTTTATGACTTGTTTTACTGTAGTGTGGACGCACTCTTACACATACAAACCATTTTAATACACGTATTGCAATTATGTGTTTCATTAATAGTAGGGATTTTAGCATGCTGTCTACAGAACCCCTTTTTAATCTGATATTGTTGTTGCTCTTAATTGCTTTAATTTTCTTACGAAATTAGATTATGAAGTAAAAACTAATTTGCGTGTTTTAATGGGTGATGGCGGTAGTGATCACTACCCTTTAGCTTAAACGTTAATTGTTCTCCTGAAAATAAAACATATTGCCCTTTTTTTGAGGTGACGGTAAATCTCTCCAGACAATATCACTGAAGGCAAATGTATTTGTTGGAAGATCTTACTGGTCATCACCCATTGGTGATAATGATATCGAATGTGGTTATTTACTATCACCTAAAAGAAACAAGTAAAAAATGCGCCGTAGTTTCTTCCGGCGCAATCGAGTTTTGTGTACAACGTAAAATCAAGGCTACCGAAAATAGATCTATCTTTCGGTGGTCTCGGTATAATGGTGTATAAGCCGCGGCACATGAAACTTTAACCATGGCCCGGTGGTTGTCTGTCCTATATCGTTGCCAGAAGCACGGTCATGGCTAAATTTAACCTTAAATAAAATAAAAACTAATGAGGATAGAGGGCTGCAATTTGCTATGTTTGATGATTGGGTGGTGGATGATCAACATACCAATTTGCATCCCTCTAGCCTCAGTAGTTTTTAAGATCTGAAGGCGGACAGAAAAAGTGCGGACGGACAGACAAATAGCCAACTCAATAGTTTTCTTTTCCAGAAAACTTAAAGGATTATAGTTAGATTATTTATAGTCCCTGGTGTTGCTAATGATTTAAAGAAAAGACAGTCAACGTTAAATTCTCTACTTGGGTCCCCACCCTGCCCCCCCCGCCCCTTTAGTTCTTTTGAAGATGGCAGGAATGCATGATAGATCAATAAGTCAAACTAGGGATTTCATACTTTGAAGATAGAAGCAATAATTTTTACTGTTTTTGTATGCGTGGCCAAAAGATGGAAGCCATCTTTTAGGTTTTTTCCAAGTTGATCCCCATAAATATTTTCCATTCACACATAATAAGACCTAAGAAGTTTCCTTGTCTTTTGAATACGTTCCTCTTCATGTGAGGAGAAGGAAGTGTCCTAAGAAGGAAAACTCATATTCTTCTAAAATCCCCAACACTTTGGCAAGGGTAATAAACAAGTACACCCCGTAGGGGGTTAGTGCCGTCAGTGCACCTCGTGCGGTGCACTGTAGGGAGCACTTAAGGTTCTTTGCAGCGTGCCTTCGGCCTCTAGCTGCAACCCCTTTCTTTCCTTTTACTGTACCTCCTTTCGTATTTTCTTTCTTCCATCTTACTTTCCACCCTCTCCTAAAAATTGATCCATATTGCAACAACTGCGAGGTTTTCCTCCTGTTAAACCTTTCAAACCTTTTACTGTCAATTTACGTCTCTGCTCTAAATGACCTCATAGATCCCAGTGCTTGGCCTTTGGCCCAAATTCTGTAATCAATTCAATTCAATTCCATGAACAAGTACACAAAAAAGGGGGAATTTTACCAGGACTTAATTCGTGTTGGAATTACGATTTAGTTGTTGCAACATAAGCAAAGATTTATGATCAGTTAAAAGAGCAAGCGTTTTTCCACACCTCAAGAATGAAGTAAGGCGACTTTAGACTGGGGAAAATTTTACAGTGATTTTCAATACGTTCAATTTCACCTACTTGCCTGTTTTAATTTGTATCTGTTGATATATTTTTTTCTATGGCATTATTGAGCTCTCTCTCTCTCTCTCTCTCTCTCTCTCTCTCTCTCTCTCTCTCTCTCTCTCTCTCTCTCTCTGCCGTTCTTGTCATGTAATGTACTGTAGTGTTTTGGTTTTGCTGTTGTGACAAATCTAGTGTATTTTTCTTTATTTTTCATTTTTGAGAGCTATGTAGTATGGCAAATACGTGAATTTTCTTATTCATTTTATGTTTATGAACGATCTCTTATAACACTTTCTTGTATGTTCTTTTTTATTTTTTTTATTATTGTATGTGTCTTATCAGAAATTAAAAGACACATAATTGAAATTGAATATTTAATACAGAAACTGCGCAGGAGAACTTGCCATGCAGTCTTTTTTATCATCCAACGAAAATATTTAGAAATAACATATTTACTAACATATTTTACCTTCGTAGTGTTAAGTTTCCCATTTTGTCGGAGTTATGTTCCCTAATGTCTTTATCTTTATTTTTAACCTCTATGATTATAACTAATCATTCTCATAGATCCAATATATCTTTCTTATAAAAATTGATTTTCCCCAACGATACTTACGCTCAGATCTAGTCCATCTTCCAGGCATAGTCTGGAAGCTAATGGGGAATTAATGGATATTCCTGTCTGTGTAAGTTGTTTGATAATACAGCTTCGAAATCGAGAGCAGGGTTTAAAATAGGAAAAGAGATGGGACAAGAATTTTATTGCACACGATGGTTATACTCGATATATATATATATATAGATATATATATATATATATATATATATATATATATATATATATATATATATATATATATATATATATATATACATATATCATATTATAATTATAATCATATATATA
>NC_089754.1:19742802-19785302 GCF_040412425.1 Macrobrachium rosenbergii | reverse complement strand
AACATATGAAACAGCAAAGCGTCATATGCTTTTACAGATACCAGTCAGAGTCCAGAGTTTCTGGACCTTGGTATGAAGTAGGGCCTTGTACTCGTACAACTTAAGTCAACACCCTTCGAAAGTCTGAAAATCTTCCCACTAGACAGTTTCCTAACATAGGAATTACTTTCGATAGTCCTCGTCAGTCTCTCCATCACTGTTGCCTGTGTCGTTCGGGCAGTCTTCATCGTCTTCCATATTTGTGCAATCTTGAACTTACACGCTGGGATGCAGCATAATCCGTTCATCACACATGGACAATCTTCTTCACAATGTCTTGAGCATCTGCAGGACATTAGTTCCAAGACAACTTCTGAGGCTGGTGCTCCCATGAACCAACATATCTCGAGCATCTGCCCTTCTTTGGCACTCCACCCATGACCATCAGTTGGACTTGGAATTCGAGGTGAATGCTCAAGACTCCTTCGCCAAATGGCTGCTTGGTAATCAGAACAATTTGTATGTTGCCTCAGTGCATCACTTGCATGGTGGGAGCTGTCCAGATGATATGTCACATTTTTTAGCACAAAACATTTCATATCTGAGTTCGTTCACGAACTTAATGATTGTGTTGGTACAATACATGCTGCAAATGAATGCTTGAATGGTTTGAAAAACATTTTCAGTGACTTGCCATTCTTGACCAAATGCTATGAACAGAGTCCTGAATTCACTGTGCTTGCCATGTCCAGAAAAAGAGCTGGGCGAATCACATCCAGTATAGGCACGAACACCAACCAAGGCATTGCAAACATCTTTTCCAAGTATGGGCCCCTAGTCTTTGTATGTCTATGAGTCTCACTTCATTCTTTTTCCCTCTTCTCATCAGTACCCTGGCTGGAATCTGTGAATGGAGGGAGAGAAGGATGACAAGGACATCTGTGTCTTCAGAGATCACTACAACTCTCTGGCAACTGGTAGCTGCATGTCTTGCATGGATCATCATCCTAGTGTCAGCTTCCTCTTTTGTTGATCTCAACTCAACAATCTCTGTGACGTTATCTTTTGATAACCTAAAACAGTGTTTCCCTTCAGTTACCATCAGTCACATGACCAAATTTCTCCCTTTTGCACTCGTCTTTCCAGTTTGCTGCAAGGAACATGGTGAACTTAGATTTGCTTTCTGTGCTAGCCAAGATTCTCTTCCATTTCTTGATGCAATGTCCTGGCTTTGTCTCACTAAACATTATGCCACACTGTAAGCCACGTTTCGTCCACTCAGCAGTCTTAATTGATTGCTGCCTTTAGATGTCAAACACCACATCAATGCGATAACTTCCTTGACCATCATTTAGCACCTTCTTTAGAATTGTATCAGACAGTTCCTCAAATGTTAGGTTCCCACCATAAACCGTTTGCACAATTGCCATGGCATCAACTATTGTTGCCCTTGGTCCAGGTGGCAATTCAACATTTGCCACAGTTTTCTCAGTAAAAATAAGTATACCTTAGTTTTACCAGACCACTGAGCTGATTAATAGCTCTCCTAGGGCTGGCCCGAAGGATTAGACTTATTTTACGTGGCTAAGAACCAATTGGTTACTTAGCAACGGGACCTACAGCTTATTGTGGAATCCGAGCCACATTATAGCGAGAAATGAATTTCTATCACCAGAGATAAATTCCTCTAACTCTTCATCAGCCGGCCGCGAGAATTGAACTCCGGCCCATCGAGTGACAGTCTGAAGCTCAACCGACTCGGTCAACAAAGGGCTTAGTTTTCTCCAGTCCACTTCCCTAATGCCGACTCCCCAGTTTTTTTCAGCGTTCCATCTGCATTTGCCAATGCCCATGGTTTTGGTCTTAGATGATACTCAAGAACATCTTTCATATCCAACTTCCTGTTTTGAGCAATCAAGGGCATTTGTCCATACTATCGATTGTCTGCTTTCAAGACTACTTCTCTGTTTGCACCAGTTTTGACAACAGTACTTTTCTGCAAAGAACTGAATGTTTGTAGATTCAGCTTCTTGATAGGATCATGGAACCCAGACCCCGCCTTTTAACTTTTCCATAAACGTCTTGAAAGCCTCTTCCCCTTTATCATAAGCACTTAGGAGATCCTTGCTTATTACTGGTGTTGCTGCTGAACCAATAGACAGACTCACTGAATCAGAAGGTTCACTGGAAAAGGGATTTGTCCAGTTGTTTTCCAGCATGTCTACAATGGACATCACGTCACTTTCATCTCTCTTGCTTGATTCATGATGTCTGAAGGTCAGTGTGACCAAACCCTGATTGACTGCATGCAGATACCAAGTCTCTAAGTTGGTTCATCACTTCAGCCCTGTGTTCAGCTGTCACATAGTACTGCATGAGCAGACTTTTTCATAAGCTGAATCCTTTGGTTCCCCTTGGTGTCTTGAGTGTCCCTGTTGATAGTTTCCTCCAATGCCTTGGTCTACTGCAATCTTGCCAAATTGGTTTGATGACCCAATCTGAACTGAAAATCCACCTCTGAGGAAATGTGAATGAAGCTCAGGGCACTTCTCTCTGTGTTGAGACATTTCTGCAAAATAGACTGGGAGGTAGTGGGCGTAGTTCGTTTTTTCCATAGCAAAACACCAAGGAATCCTTTCCTTTATGCTTGCTAAATGCAAGTTTCAGTCTCCTCCTCGATCTGCTCTTATTAGCCCAAGTAGTATCTCCACCATGTCGACATACATCATCCAAAAAGAAGCGAGGTCCCCCCTTTCATGCCTCAGACTGTCCAAGTAACTTCTTAACAAATTCAGGACCCTCTGGCAAGATTCATTAGCCAGACAAGACTCTAGGGAGGCAGCACAGGTGTCGCCATGCATCAGCATCACCACCTGCAGTGTTTCATCAAAATGTGTCAATTCTGAAGTGCAACTGCTTTTATGCCAGTCAATGAAACCCTTCCACGCGAGTCGCATGAGAGCCTCATATGTCAGCTTATGTAGGTGGAAACCTCTGTTATACTGCTTACCCTCTAGTATTCTGTCAACTGACCCAATAGCTATCACGCCAGATTCCACTGCTAAGTCCAGCCTCTTGAAACAATTTCCCTATTATCGACAGCATGTTGCAGATAATATGAAAACTCCCCACCATCAACTGGATGCTCTCAAATCTCTGACGTTACTTCCAGACAACCTCGGTTGCTTCTGCGAAGAGAGCCTGATCTGTAACTTCGGCAGTCTTGTCCAGGCCAAGTCTCTGTTGAATGTAAACTGACCGGGAAAGAATTGAATTTCTCCCTGGTTTTGATGCTGAAGCCAGTCCAAGAGCTTACCATTTGGTTTGCAGTATCATGGAGACGCTCCAACAACCACAGGAGGTTTCTTTGCCTTGCCCTGTCCATTACATCTTCAAGTGGTAGGTTTGATATGCTTAACGGTGGAGGGCCCTCCCTCTTGGTAGAGATGTACTCTGGGAGGAGCTGCTCAGGTACATCTTATGTTTTTCATTTGTCCTTTCTGTCAGCAACCGACTTTCTGGTGCAAGTCGTGTTTGAGGTTGGACAATAATCCCATTGACACGATGGGATGTGCCTGCTCCACTAAGTGTTTCCTCCTATCTGTCAATATTATCAAAGGCAAAACTACAAACATTAGTCATAATAAGGGACCAACATGGAAAAATTGAAAAGATTCCAAACAAAATGTGTAAAAATGTGTCATTTTTATTGATTGTTTTGAGTTTTTCTATAGTGCAAACATGTGGAACCCAATAAATTACATATCAAAAGATTCAGAATTTAAAGAGGAACATTTTGAGCCCATTTTCAGCTTGATAGGTTAATACAGGAAAGCGTTATGGGAGATTTTCTGAACCTGGCCGTTTCAGTAAAACAACGGCACCCATCTTTAAAGATGGTCGCCAGAATGTTATTTAGTCAAGTGACCCAAAAGTACATCAACGACTTTTGAAAACCTTAAATACCATGCTAACCAAAAATCATAGTGGGATCTGTTCACCGCTTTGGTACCGACGCTCCATATTTGGAGGTCTAGCACATGGTCTATAATGAACACAATATTCTTTGGAAACTTGAATTTCAAGTCAGTGGCCCCTGCGGGCTTGTTCCATATGAATGGGTTTCATATAATGAATGTGATAATAATAATAATAATACTCGAGCCCATTTGCTAATATTAGTCGTCCTTAATGTTTACACAGTTATTGATTTGTGTTTATAGAAAATTTGCTTTGAAAATACTGGGCTCCATCAGATGCCATTAGTCTCAACACAAGACAAATTACATGTGTGTACGTAATCAGATAAGACTAAACAGTATTTTACGGAGAGAAACTCCGCACATATTGAAAGCTAACTGCATCCTCGGTCTTTCGCTAGTTTTATTAAAGCAGCCAGATTTATTTGGCACTGTATTTACCGTTTTTTTTTTTGCGAGCCCCGCTAAAGTACAGGTGTACAAAATAGGAAAGATGCATCTAACCGTCTTCACAAATATTGCAGCTGGTAAAAATGAAGTATAAGTTTAAGGGGTTTCTCTGGACATATCTTTGATCGAGCATTAGGTAAAGACACGTGCCTTCTTCATTTATAGAAAGTATTTTGATTACTGGATGTGAAATTATATATTCTTAGATTTGACAAAATTTTCATACTCTCTTGGTCATTCTTAATACAAAGCTGAAGGAATGATTTCCTTTTTTCAAAGGTGTGCTTAGTTATAAGCAAGCACAGCACGTTTTCAGGAATTTCAGGATTTCGTATGTCTGCTGACCCATAATGCAAATGCTTAGTTTTCTTTCTCTCATGTATATGTATATGTATATATATATATATATATATATATATATATATATATATATATATATATATATATACATACACATATACCTAAGTCACAACAATCCAGGGGTCCAAATCCCCCACATCATTCCTCAGGCGCGAGTAAGCTTGAGCTAAACCAAAAGTATGCGAGTAATGTTAAAAGTCTTGAAGTTTTCCCACTACTCATCACATTATTCAAAGAAGAAAAAACTACATGAGTGTTGTTCAAACATAAGAAATGTTCACTGTTTTTACGAATAAAGTGTTAATATTAGTTTTGAGAGTAAGAGACGTGCTCTTCCAACAATGAAAATATATATATATATATATATATATATATATATATATATATATATATATATATATATATATATATATATATATATATATATATATATATATATATATATATATATATATATATATATATATATTCATTGTTGGAAGAGCACATCTCTTACTCTCAAATTATTCGTAAAAACAGTGAACATTTCTTATGTTTGAACAACACTCATGTAGTTTTTTCTTCTTTGAATAATTTGATGAGTAGTGGGAAAACTTCAAGACTTTTAACATTACTCGCATACTTTTGGTTTAGCTCAAGTTTATTCAGCTGTAAAATAAATACCTTAGCATGCACATTTAGGTCATAACAGCTGCCTCTTTCAGCGGAACAGGACATGACCTAAATATGAAGTAATGGTCAAGATATCCAAGCAACGCTGTTGTGCTTTGCATATCACTAGGAGATAACGAGCATAACAATAGTAAGGTTTTTATAGAAGAGTGTAAAAATTAAAAATCAATAAGAGTAATTTGGTTGTCTTCGAACAGTACATTTGTGTGCACCTGCCTTTCGTCAAGTGTGATTTCATTATTTAATGGATTTTACTAATATTTTTTTTTAAGGTTAACAGTCCTTTCGAACAACAATGTGCACATGTGCCCAAATCAAGTTATTCTGAAAGGGGAGAATAATTTGTCTGTCAACAAACAAAATAGCGAATAATTCACCTCACCTGTTCTTTCAGCTCGATCAGATTCCCTTTATAAAAAGAAGAAGAAGAAAAAAAAATGCTTAAACTAATAGTTATTCTAAAATTGGGGGAAAATAGTTTGTTTTTCGATCAAACAAAATAGCAAACAGTTTACCTCACCCGTTCTTTAAACTCGATCAGATTCCTTGTATAAAAAGAAGAATAACAGGACAGTAGTCGCCCCAATCACTTCTCCCAAAACCGGTTCCCTCACTCCAGCGTGTTAGAAAATGGGTCGCGGTTTATGACTAATATCAGTCCAACTCGATCAGATCTGTTGCATCAGCGAAGTTTGTCTTCTGTCAAGTTGGCGACTCTCGAACAGTGGCTTAGAAATTGCTCTTTATAGTTGTCAGTTTTATCTATTTACTGAATTCATTCTCTGGGTAATAACTATTCCTTTATGGATACTTGTCCAGTGAAGTTCATATTTTTGGGTCTACCTATTTTATTTAGTTTTTGCCCGTACTCTCACTTCAGAGAAAGCGAGAGGGTTGAAATAAGGCACCTCGGCAACAATAAAATTACTGTAACACAATTGTGGGTTTGGGGAATATATATATATATATATATATATATATATATATATATATATATATATATATATATATATATATATATATATATATATATACATACTGTATATATGTGTGTCTGTGTTTGTGTGTCTGTGTGTGCTTGTGTGTAACGTAATTGATTAGTTATCCTATGTTACTTGCATTATGTGAACAACAGATTTTGTATATTCATAATTCTGACTATACTTTCTTAACTATGATGGAGTTGTCATCATATTCATTTCGCCACCCTCCCTAAACTTATATAGAAAGATTTTTTTTATTATTTTTTTTTTTTTTGTAATACGTGATAATATACATAATAGGTTTTGCAGTTCTGAGTGTGAAAAACTACCTTGATTTTTTATGATCATACCCAGTTTTCACTGCAGTTTTAGATATTCTTTTCCTGCATTGCATTTGGGCATACACACTTTCCTTTTTACTTAATTGCAAGTTAAATACTGTTCCCACATTCAGCGGTACTTTTGAAGACTGAAATAAGTTTTCGTCCTCAGGTTACAAATTGCAACTTAAAAAAAATTTTTGAAGTTCCATTAAAAAAAAATTTCAGGTCTGTTTCTCCCAAGTTTACAGATTTTGTTTTGGAACTAAATATATCAGAGAGCATAAACCAATAATAAACAATTGCTTAAAAAAATTATATATATATATATATATATATATATATATATATATATATATATATATATATATATATATATATATATATATATATATATATATATATATATATATATATATATATATATATATATATATAGATATATATATTTGTTTCTGTTTTAAGAATCAAGAGGTCGACATCAGTACTTTTATCCTTGTCAAAAAAAAACAAGGGCTTTTTCAAACACTTATCTCCTTAATCTAAACCAACTAACAAAGTCATTTTTCTTCCTAATTCAAACCCAAACCATAATGATTAAATTTTAAGGTGATTCGGTCAATGAAATATCATTCAATCTTATTTCCTTTGCCTACATAATATTAAAAAAAGTTAACATATTAACAGTTATAAGAGGAACAAAAGCACCAGTTCCATGTAAATCCAACGAAATATTAAATGCAAATTATTAACAGTTATAAAATTTAGATAAGTATGTGCCAATGAAAAATAAAATTTTCAATTCTATGGACAAAAGTAGCATTGTCCTTTTCTCCTTCAAGAAGAGAGGTTCATAAAGTAATTCCTTTACGTTTTTAAGTACGGTTGGCATACAAGAATTAGGTTAAAATCTCCATGCATCTGCTAGAGTACAAGTAGGATCCTTATACATCAAAAGAGTGATACTGATGATGTTGCAAGAAGTAATGAATAAGCAAATGAAATACTTTCAGAGGTTAGTGAAGTATTATCTTCCGTACGTCACTGTAAAAAGAACAA
Source organism: Macrobrachium rosenbergii (assembly GCF_040412425.1). NCBI lineage: Eukaryota > Metazoa > Arthropoda > Malacostraca > Decapoda > Palaemonidae > Macrobrachium > Macrobrachium rosenbergii. The sequence goes on along the minus strand of NC_089754.1, from coordinate 19,777,499 downwards.
TTGCGAGTTTTATGTACAGCTTATAATGCCATATGAGCCGCGGTCGATGGAACTTTCAGCCACAGCCCGGCGATGCATGGTCTTTTTCTATAGCGTTGCCAGACGCACGATCATGGCTAGCTTTAACCTTAAATGGAATAAAAACTACTGAGGCTAGAGGGCTGCAATTTAATATGTTTGATGAACGGAGGGTGGATGATCAACATACCAATTTGCAGAAGTGCGGACAGAAAAAGTGAGGACGGACAGACAAAGTCATCTCAGTAGTTTTCTTTTACAGAAAACTAAAAGTGATATGAAGTTTACATAAAAGAAAACATATTCCCCCCAAAAAAATGTTTATATGAACACAATAAAACTTTCAACCAAGGTAGAACCTACTGTGTCCCTTAAAATTGAACTTATAATATCTTGAAAATAACTTACACATTAAGGGAAGGTTCTAGGATAGTTCATCTACCCCAGGATTAATAGGGTACTCTATTAATCCTGCATCTACCCTATGCCTTTTGGGTTTTACTCAGAAGCGATGATGTTTTATTGATTCAGCTATCAAGAGTCTTATGGGGTATTTGTGGCTTAGTAGCTGAGAGTGTGAAGGTCATATGTGAAATAGTGCGGTACATATGTGTGTGTATATGTATGTATGTACGTATGTATATTTGTACAAATATCGTTGATTTTAAACCAGGCAGCGGTTCGAATCCCACTAGTGACGGTGCACCTATCCAATATAATTCCCCTTGGGTGTACGTTATTCCTGGTGATATATATATATATACATATATATATATATATATATATATATATATATATATATATATATATATATATATATATATATATATATATATATATATATACACACATACATACATACATACATACATACATGCATTGTACATACATACATAGATACCACTACCAATGCTTACTCTTGTACATAGATACAAATATGCACAAATGTGTAAAGTGTGCAATACAACAAACCCTATTCTGTGCGCTCCTGGTTCTTCAGCTGACTCAGTACTACAGGATGTTCTATTGTATTAACTTGTCGGAATCTACCGGATACTTCAATTAAGTATTACACTTGACCTTTTGATAAAACCACTTGATGTAAAGCAAATTCCCAAAACAGTTAGCTTTGAGGGAATATGTGATGGTTCAGATAACATTTCAATATACGTTGTGTCGTTCAGCCCTTAGGCTTGATCATCTTTTTGTTTCTTATTGGTATGCCTTTATTTATCTTTATTTTAGTAATAATTTTACGGTTTGCTGGAAGTGCTATTGGAAGGTTTCAAAAGCCCAAAATGTGGGCAGATTCTTATTTCCTTCAGAGAAACAAGACATAGGATTTTTTCAAAGGTAGTTAAATAGGGTATTTTATTTTTGATAGAGCTTGGGTGTGTAATTCTGAGTATGAAATTAGTGAAAGGTCGAGCTAAAATTTTATGACTAGGTAATTTAGCAACAGAATAATTTTCAAGTGAAATAGAACGCATTCGAAGGTAGTTTTATCCAAGGTCCATAAGACCTTGGTCTTATCCTTAAACTGAAATGCATAAAATGCTAATGGTGATGATACTTCTTTTTTCAAAACAAAAGAAACAAACATATTTGTAACTGAAACCACTAAGAAGGACTAAAGTACATTACTAGTTAGTGATATCGTACAGGAAACCTCAGTATTTCCTGATTTTCCACTTCAGTGACCATCGTATTGCCTCACAGTCTCTCCACTTGATCAAGACATCTCAAAACATTCTGGACCATTTTTTCACCTACACGAACATCTTTACTGTTTCTTTAAGACTCTTGATTCATCTGATTTTCGTCTTTTATATCCTTTCCTTCCCATTCACAGTCCACAGGTCGTTTTCATTAAGAAGTGTCTTGTCAATACCTGTGCCGTCAGTGCACCTCATCCGTTGCACTGTAGGCATTACTTAAGGTTCTTTGCGGCCCTTCGGCTCCTAGCTGCAACCCCTTTCATTCCTTTTACTGTACCTCCGTTCATGTTTGCTGTAATTCATAGTTTCCAGCCTTTCCTAACAATTGTTTCATAGTAAAACAGCGAGGTTTTCCTCCTGTTACTCTTTTAAACCCCTTTTGCTCTCTTTTCCTTTAAGCTGAATGACCTCACAGGTCCCAGCGCTTGGCCTTTGGCCAAAATTCTATATTCCAACACCTTTATACGTTCCGATTACGGCCTCTTAAAACATCCTCTCTCCATCCTCATCTTTTGCACAAACCCTGCTCCCTACTTGCCTCACCTATTCAGTGATTCACTTCTCATACTTTATCAAATCTTCCCGTTAACTGCCTCTCCGTATCTATTGTACTTTGAAAATTACCTTAGAAGTAAACAACAATGCACTGTGGCAATGTCGTTTAAATTTTGCCTCTCTCTCTCTCTCTCTCTCTCTCTCTCTCTCTCTCTCTCTCTCTCTCTCTCTCTCTATATATATATATATATATATATATATATATATATATATTATATATATATATATATATAGTATATACATATAGATATGTGTATATATATATATATGTATATATATATATACATATACAGTATATATATAATATATATGTATATATGTTTATATATATACATATATATATATAATTTATATATATATATATATATATATATATATATATATATATATATATATATATATATATATATATATATATATATTCATAAATACAGTCCTCAAAAAATCGGAATAGTTGTTTCCACAAAAATGAAGCCATATGGGTGACAGTTGAGAGAGAGAGAGAGAGAGAGAGAGAGAGAGAGAGAGAGAGAGAGAGAGGGGGTGGGGAAGGGGTCGACATTGAGATCATATAATTCCCCTTTGTAATGGACTCCCCAAGGGCCTATGGAATAGCAGACTGTCCGGATTACTGATTCACTAATCTGATGTGCTAATATTGACGCTGTTCCCGCTTTCCCCGAGTGGAAGAGAAGTCTTCCGCTTTGAATTGATTTTTTCTCTCTTTTTTAGTGTTTTAATGCTGCGTGTTTTTGTTTTTATTCCTTAAGCTTTTATTAACAGGAAATACATGATCGCACTTGGGTATATTGCTTGTTTACTTATTAAATCACCTTTTAATTTTTTATTTTAATTTTTTTTTTTTTGAGGTGTTGGTCGGGAGGGGAAGCTTTATCCGTTTTTGATGCTTCAGTAACTTTATCCTAAGAGTCAGTTTATTGAAAACTTTTTTCCCCAATTCGTTGAATTCCTGGATTAAAGAAAAGTTGTTGATCGATAATAACTCATATTAGTAGCCAACTCATCGCTACTCTTTTCACCGTGTTATTGTTAGTATTATTATTATTATTATTATTATTATTATTATTATTATTATTATTATTATTATTATTATTATTCATTTCAGTAAGTTTCTCTCCTGTGGCAGAGCGCGTTTTGATAAGAAAACCCCGCTTATTAGCACCACTTCCTCCTGTACGTGTTGAATCACGGACGAGCTCCTGTGTACCAAACTTCCAAAGCAACATAGTCGTTTCATACACACACAGGACGTTATACGGGGCGGAAAAACTTGTGTTTAGTTTCACGTATACTACAAAAGTTAAATATGTATTTGGTGTCAATGACTGTAAATGTTGATACATCAGCATCTAGCATCAGTACCTGTTAATCTACCTCTGAAAGCATTTTTGTCTTACTATTGACGTTTTTGACGGTATATTGCATCACTTTCCTCATTATTCCTCTCTCAGTAAATACTGAATGGCTTGTGATCTGTTACACTCGACCAGCTTAAAAGTCAAATTCCTGAATGTGAGCCTCATCCGTAGGCCTACTGTCATCTCTGTCCCTCACTGAAGGAGCAGAGCTATTTTTGAATGATGTTTAATAGGATTGGGTATCCAAACACAATTATTGTGTTATGATTACCTTCTATGCTTTTTTTTTTTTTTTTCGTCCAATTATGATTCATTTTAACAGTGATCTACCTGTTGTGCAGAAAGTAGTGTTCATTTTAAACAGTGACCTACCTGTTATGCAGAAAATAGTGTTGCCAATTGCTCGCAAAGCTACTTTTTAGTCACCTGTATATTGAAATATTGTACGTCTGTCTTTTTCTTGTAATTGCACTGAAAGAGTTCTTAAATTACATTGAGTGCAGTGACTATGCAGATTAATGAGCCTATAATAGAAAATGAGCGAGCTTTGTTCGAAGAGCAAAATAATGCTTTGTAAACCTGTTTTCCTTTTCCTTGCTTTGTTCTCCGGTGAATAAAAGAACATCTGGTCAACCGAAAAGTTGAACGAGGTAATGTAGAAGATTGATAAGAACAGATTGAAGTTATTATGCGAATATCTTCGCCGTAATGGGAGAACAACAACAATTATTTGAAGATTTATTGATGCTGCTTTGGCTTGTCATCTTCGCGTCACCTACTCCGAGGTGCTAGTACTAAACGCCGCCTGGTAAATGTAAAGTAGACGGCCGCAAGAAGATATTGTTTATTAATATAATCTGTCGACCACACAATATAGAAACTGGTGTATATATTACTTTGATCCCCAAGGGGCTAGTACTAAAAACGGCGTCCAATCCAAAGGAGCTTCCGCCATGTTTAGTACTAGCCCCTCGGAATAGGTAACGCGTAGATAAGATAACAAGCCAAAAATAACACCGATATATTTTTCATCGTGTAAATCCCATTATTCACTTGAAACTGACGAATCACAATTTTCTCCGTTATTTTCTACGTTCAGATAAATAAGCTAAATTCACTTGAATTTGCATTATAATGATGTTTAGTCTTGATGCTTGTTACATTTTTTTCTTCATTACATTCCCTTCATCTTGTCCAAAACATATTATAATTCCACTGAAGGATTACAGGGACTAAGTATTCCAAACATGCCATCTTCCTTCCGGGCAAAGGTTATTTATTTAGCCAAAGAAGTCCAAGATAATTGTATTGCTCATCTCATTCTGTGACTGTAATTATGTAGAAATTAGAGCATGCCATGTCCATGGCTACATTACTTATTGAACCACCAAAACTTTTAAGTGCATTATTATAAGATGTTTGGTAAGCAAGCAAATGCACACATATAATATATATACTGTACATATATTATATATACATATATATATATATATATATATATATATATATATATACATATATATATATATATATATATATATATATATATATGTATATATATATATATATATATATATATATATATATATATATATATATATATATATATATATATAATTCTGAAAATCTCGTTATATCGGAGATGATCAGTAAGTTTGTTATATTCTATTTTTACAAGGAAATTTAATCTCAAGATCGTTTGGTGGTACGTTATATTATCTTATGGGGTTTTATTATCATTAAGTATCGTCATTTTGACCAAATTAACATACGTGTACTGCACATCTTTCGAGTCTTGAAAAACATTGAAAATTAAATTTTATTTATGCATTTTCTCATTAATCATATTTCCTACCAGACTCAACTAGAGATAAGTGATGCATAAAATTTGAGTGTTCTGATAATGCAATTTGTTAATTAAACTGAGTTTATTTCAAAGAATTAAAAGATGATCTGTGTATCAGAAATATTTCCAGTCGAATAAAAGGAAAACAACATTCCCAGGACACAGACACTAACCACTAGCCAATTGATTTAAGAAGACGTAAGTAAATTATAGATTATATTGGCTTCTGGGAGCCCTTGAAAAGGGGAGCTGTTTGTAAGGGTTAGGACTGCTTCTACGGCAGCTGATAGGTTTAACAGTCATGAGTGTGACATCGTCTATTCACTACTCGCATGTAGGCTTTGAAAACGAATTCATACATTCATTTACTCACACCTGCGCAACCCTGGCACAGGAATGAATACTTCTCTGACTGCTTATTTTTAGGGTTTCTTTGTCAGTCGAAGGTTACCTGTCAAGTTTGGTCTGCTGATCTTACGCAATTTCCCGCCACAAATTCTCGGTAGTTTCTCCTCAATGGGGGAGGCTGGTTTGAGCATTTAGGCATCGTCAGGAAACGTCTCTCTCATTCGTTAGTACTGTAATTTGTTTCAGTATTCTTCTTTACAAAGTAGATTCATGTATTTTATTCGTAGCTGCTATAAGTATGATCGTTTTCTTTACAATATTTTCTCGTAGATAGTTGAAAAGCAGGGACGGGAGCAGCCTCTAGCTGTTAGGCATCGTCAGGAAACTTCTCTCTCATTCGCTAGTACTGTAATTTGTTTCAGTATTCTTCTTTACAAAGTAGAGTCATGTATTTTATTCGTAGCTACTAAGTATGAAAATTTTCTTTACAAATATTTTCTCGTAGATAGTTGAAAAGCAGAGACGGGAGTAGTCTCTAGCATAGTTTCAGTCATAGTGAAGATAGGAAATAAGTAAGATGAGGTTATATGTTCAACATACAAAGACATGAAATTCTTAAGGAAAAGGAAACGCGTGTAGTGTTAAGTCACCTAACGCCATGACGTGACTCGGGTACATACGATAAGCATTCAGTGGAAACGCTTCCCACCCTCAAAAGAAAGATTAATGAGACCTGGATTAATAGGACCACCTCCAGGAAGAATATTGAAGGCTTCTAGCCTACAGTTAATTCACTACAGTTTAAAGAAATATTCTAATCCTATAAAAAAACTGATGTCTTAAAACTAATTTATTTTTAGCCCTCTCTCTCGCCTCATGAAATTTTATTGCACAATTTATGTAAATATGCATTGTATATATATATGTATATATATGTGTATATATATATATATATATATATATATATATATATATATATATATATATACACAGTATATATATATATATATTATGTGTATATATTTTGGTTTGCAGGTACTTATTAGATAATTACCTTTTTGCTACACTAAACCTTTCTCTTTTTCATCCTACAATATACTACTTTAATTCCCTCTCTCAGCCTTCCTTTACCCATAAACTCAGTGCTGATATTATGACCGTCCTTGAATTTTACATCGCCTTGGCCATAACCTTAGCCAATATTTCATCAGTTTTCTCCTTTCATGCTCTTTTAACTTCCTGTAACAGCTTTAAAATTATTACTTACATTTAAAAAGCCATATTTTTATCTCCATATTCACTATCAACCAACTTGTACTTCTGTCTGCTCTTTACTGACACATAATCTAACAAACTCTTTTCCTCAGTAGATTCTCTGCCTCAGGAATGCTCAGCAATATAATTATCTGAAAATCATAAATTTCAAACAACCAAACACCACTTTAAGCATGTTTCTACAAAGTTCTCATTATTCTCATTTGCTGCTTCAAGAACTTTTATACTTAAAAAAAATAATTTACCTCTCTGCTACCTACCGTTATGCTTGTAATACCTACCATAATCACTATTTCATGCTCTTGAAACCAACCTGGCACAGATTCAGACTCTCTTAAACTCACCCTCTTTCTCTGCTATTCTAGTTCTCCATAGGGGGATATTGTCGTCAGTGCACCTCATACGATGCACTGTAGGCATTACTTAAGCTTCGTTGCAGCGTCCCTTCGGCCCCTAGCTGCACCCCCTTTACATTCCTTTTAATGTACCTCCGTTCTTATTCCCTTTCTTCCATCTTCCATCTTCCTTTCCACTTTTCCTCCTGTTACACCTAAACAGTTTCCCTTTTCAGTGATTCATCGGTTGAGTGACTGTCTTCCCGCGAGGTGATGAAGAGTTAGAGAATTTATTTCTGTTACACCTTTCAAACCTTCGGATTCCACAATAAGCTGTAGGTCCCGTTGCTAAGTAACCACTTAGCCACGTAAAATAAGTCTAATCCTTCAGGCAGTGGTCTCCCTTTTACTTTTACTTTTCAGTGCTGAATGACCTCATAGGCATCAGTGCTTGGCCTTTCGCCTAAATCCTATATTCTCTCTCCCCAGCTACTATTCTGTTTCATAGATGACCCATCCTTACTCAAGGTAGCAGTTTATTCTTCTTCCATTCAAATCTTGAAATACACATTTGTAATATTTCCGTGATCTCCAGAGAATTTCCAACCTTACAAATGCTACTCTATCCCTGATTTAGCAACCTTTCAGCTACCCTAGACTCAATCACTCATTGTCCTTCCAGTTCCTATACTGGCTGCCCTTTTTCTCTTGTCTTACCAAGCACTAAAGCATCCTGCTCTCTCTTATTTAGCAACTCAAGTATCATACGTATCTTCTGTGTTGTACTTGACACTTTCAAAACTCCAGCTTAGTAATGTTGTTACAGGCTATGGGACTATAAACCCCATGACCTCGTCTGATTGGTGACTTACGTACTATACAAAGCTGTCAAAATTTTGTGTCCTGTACCTGGTATCAGACGCTGGTGAAAGTAGGGTTACCACTGGCTTCAGAAGGATGGTCCATCTGTCATCTAGTAGGTAATTCATCCCACTGTCAAAAGCAGGTGCTCCTTTGCCTTGAGTACATTGGAACTATATAACAAATAATTATCTAGGTTGGACTTCCAACTGTTAATGTCATAGCACTTTTCAGCAGAAAGCCTAACCTGACATCGTGATGCTGAAGTTGACTTCAATGTAAAAATGCTCTTGTGCCATTCAGGGGCCATTTACTTCCTCTGGGGATTCACAACCCACTAAAAGGCAATTTTCTGCATTGGGATATGGTGCATTAGAATCCCACTTCACTTCCAAAGGCTACAGTCCATGTAGTACCTAATATGACCATTGTAGTAGCAGTTTCATAAGGCTTACTTGCTGATATATGTATATATATACATATATATGCATACATACATACATACATACATACATACATACATACATATATAAATAATATATGGCAACCCCAACTACCCGTCTTGAATACAAAGTGGATGACAGTTTAGTTGTGCAGCATTCAGCTCACATTTGCTAGGTTTGAGTACTGAGCCCAGCCTACCACCCACCATTCCACCCACATGTAAAATGGTACATTCTGTCGGACTTCAGATAAAAGGTTGTGGAGCTAACAGCCGCACCCATATAGACTAAATAACAAAACCAGAGGGCTGTATACTTCTGGTGCAACTTTCTCCATAAATACATATGCATATATATTCTGTATATATATATGTATATATATATATATAATGTGTATATATATATATATATATATATATTTATATATATATATATATATATATGTGTGTCTGTGTATTTGTATGTGTGAGCAAGCATGTGCCGGCTTTTATATTGGTGTGGGCTTGCACTTACAAGTATATTACTGGTATTTATATTACGCATTAACACACACACACACACACACACACATTGTCGAAGAATCATCAGTAACACGGAATTGAAGGGATGCCAAGAAGCTCTCCCTCCTCCCATTTTTGTAAGGTTCGGAACGAGGGCGACAGCCTTGTTATTTAGATTTTATGGGGATAATCGGAAGCCTTTTGGATCCTGCGCGATAACCATCTCCCGGTTGGTGTTTAGGGAACTGCGCGTCGTCGACATTTATTCCCATCGAGTACGTATCTATCTTAGTCTCTTTCCTCTTGCTATTTCATTTTCCATTTTAAAATTCTTTCATCTTCCGCAGTGATACGGCTTGCTGAAATCGTTGGTTTAGTCTTGTTGCTCTTGTTACTCCGAGGTCTCGTATTGTTTTAGTTGTTTGTTTACGTTATAATGTACAGCATCCCCTTCACAAATATTAGTTTGTTCTCTCCCTCTCTCTTTTTCTCTTGTCGAAAAGCGCGGGAGTGCGCGGGGGCGAACACAGCGCCACTGTAGCAGTTGTGCTCCATTACGTCCTAACAATGCGATACCATCTATATTATTTACGCCCAGTTTCCAATATGCATAGGTCCTTTCCTTTTTCGTTCGGTGGGAAGCAGTGGGAGAAGGTTTGCTCCGCATATCAGGGTTGATTTTATGAAATAGGAAGCTATGGGAGTTGTACTTTATTTGGAAGGTTTAGTATGAATGTAGGTAGATATCTGGTTAGAATTGGCTTAATTACTTTTAGTCTCATTACTCCGAGTGTGAAAATACGACCGTGAACGAAACGGTGTGGCGCAAACTACCCTTCATCTGGGACCGACACCGTATCTGTTACATGGTCTTGTACATTTGAGCAGAACGATATTGTTCAGTTTGGCCCCTCATCGTCGGTCAAACCTCGCCTGAAGGGCCCTCTCCGCTCCACATTTGCGAGGGGGAAATGGCCCTTAGTTGCCGTTGGTCAGAGGTCGCGTTTTCCCTGTCGAGTGGCGCGCCGGTGAAGCCCCTTAGGTTTGCCTCGGGGGTGATAAGGGCATGACAAGTAGCCTTTTAGTATTTGGAAGGGCTCTCGGCGCTTTCAATCATTCCCTATAATTGTTTCCTATCATTATTCAGACCTATCAACTTCTCCTCCATCACAGAATCGAAGAGGGGATAAAATTTTCTCAAAGATGACAATAGGCAGGCAGCCAAAGGCCCCATATGTCCCGTTTATGCATTCAACGAATATGAAGGCATCGACAGCCCTTCTTTAGACCATTATTTGGGACTTAGAGAGATGGTTTTTATTCTACTACTCCAATTCCCCACTCTCCTTTTCTGTGTCTCTCACTCTTTCTCTCTCTCCTCCTCTCTCTTCTCCTCTCTCTTTCTCTCACTGTCTTTACTAGAAATATTACCGGAGTCACCGTTTTTCCATCGCCAGGAGTCGAGATCATTAAGCCTCGCCGAGGTCTCCTCGCCTTCGGCCTTCAGGTGGCTCATTTCCGGACAGCCGTTCTTGGATTATTCATCGACGAAAAGCTTCCGGTTAGAAGGACGCGGCAATGATAAACAAAGTACTCACTTTACTAGGACCCCCTCCCCGGCGCGTTACCTTAGAATCATAGTTACTGATAATGATAATGACATGTATTATTTCTGCTCATGGCCATCATATTATCATCATCGTTATCGTTGTGGACGTGCGTAGTTACTGATATTAATAATGTCATGTATTATTTCAGCTCATGGCCATATTATCATCATCATCATCACCGCTCCAACACCAAGCGGCGCAAAGGATCTCTTTGAAATCCCTCCACCTTACCTGGTCCCATAGTGCACAAAGGAATCATGATTTGCCTTGTGTGTATAATTCTGTTTCCTTAAATAAAAGCAAAGGTGGGTTAGCGGTGGGTTCTTCACCATGGACAATAAATTACCTATCATTTGCTTAATGATAGGGGTTATTACCTTTATAGCTTTTTAGCATCAGCATAGTTTGGTCCTTCTGCAAACGATTGTAAGATTTAATATGAATAGCAAATGAAAGTATATTTGTTGTATAGATGTGCTAATGTACATATTTCATAATTTATGTTATGAAAAGTCTGTCTTTTAAATTGAGATATAGGATTCAGGTCCACATTTTCCTTCAAGCTGCTTTAGGAGCAGCAGATCCGATCAAGGTTGTGTCGGACGGGTCCAAGTATTATATATATATATATATATATATATATATATATATATATATATATATATATATATATATATATATATATATATATATATATATATGTTGAACTTCGTTGGTTCTCGTGTTCGACAGTTCAAGTCTGTGAGACGCGAGACACATCAGTCAAAATTCCCTTCGGTATGCATATATATACTCGTACATATGTTATTTCCGAGGTAGAGCGAATTGGATATTAAACGACATTTGCAGCTTAAAGTTTGTGCATAAAAATCACGGTGATATGATAAAATTCATTTATACACACACACACACATATATATTCTGTATATATATATGTATTATATATATATATATATATATATATATATATATATATATATATATATATATATATATTTATATATATATATAAGGCTTGAAGAAGTGTGACCCTTACAATTTTTAGCCGTGTTGTACTGGTTCAGTGGCATCTGAATCCACAATTGCGGAGTCGCTTCAAAATGTTTGTTTAGTTTTTATGTCTATTATTGTGTTAAAACAGATATCTTGAATGAATAATGTATGTCCCAAAAGGACCACCTCAGCCAAAAACGTCTGGAATCACTTCTGAACCTGGAGCATATTACGTCACTTTGGAAACATTTAGGTAAACAGAACAGTAGTTCATGAAAGCAAAGGTCATCGTAGCGTCTATGAAAAAGGCAGAGAACTCCCATTTGTAGTTAGTACAAATTTAAAGGGAGAATCGAGTTACTGCAGAGCGAAAAAATCTTTACTTTGATTTTGTCATGTACCATGAAATCTGATTCTGTTCAGGAATGTCAATGATATTATGGAAATTTTTATCACATTCGAAAGACCCAGGCTTATCGGCGGCAGAAATAATCTGGCTTCAGAATTGGTCCTTCCAAAACGTTATACTATAGGGACCTTGAAAACGTGAGTATTATGGTATTTAGATAGTTTGATTTTCAAATATATTTTGGGGTAGGAAAGGGCTAGAGAGCGTTAGGAAAGAAATTTCTCTCACAATAGTTAAACCAAACAGGTTTGTCAAGGTTCAACCTATCAACCAGATCTGAATGACTTTTTGTAAAAGGTTCGGAACGGATAAAACAAGCTGGAAAAAATAAAGAATCATTGTTTATGAAGCTCAGTGTCAAGTGCAAACAAGAGGTGCAATAAGAAACAAAGCAGGGAGAGATGCCACACAGTCAAGTGCATAACAATATATTGGTCATTGAACCAGAGACCAGTCTGGTAAATATGTTTAAAGTCACAAGCAGGGATTCCGTCGTTCCAGGGCACGCAGAAGACCTGCCAGTCATTACAATAATAAACAAGTCATTGCAATAATAAATAAGTAAAAAATGCGCCGAAGTTTCTTCGGCGCACTTGAGTTTTCTGTGCAGCGTATAATGCTGTATGAAACTCTCACCCACGGCTCATGAAACTCTTAGGCGCTGCCGTGGTGTCCTGAGTTGTTGACACCTATAGCGTTACCAGACGGACGATCATGGCTAACTTTAACCTTAAATAAAATAAAAACTACTGAGGCTACAGGGCTTCAATTTGGTATGTTTGATGATTAGACGGTGGATGATCACCATACCAATTTTCAGCCCTCCGTCCTCAGTAGTTTTTAAAATCTGAGGGCGGACAGAAAAAGTGTGGAAGGACAGACAAAGCCATCTCGGTAGTTTTCTTTTACAGAAAACTAAAAAGGTTATTTCAAAGCTATTAAGAGATTATCAGATTTGATCGGGATTATTCATGATTGTCCTTGATGTAAGCTGCATAGCATGTGCAAAAATATTGCTTCAGATGTATTAACTTGAACAGCAATACAGCCGTGCTCTGAAAGTGTTTACTTGTACATATAACAGCAGTACAGCCGTGCTCTAAAGGTGTTTACTTGTACATATAACAGCAGTACAGCCGTGCTCTGAAGGTGTTTATTTGTACATATATATATTAGATAACAAAGGTAAAATGAATGGGTTTATCGTGCAATAAACAAATAGTTGAACAGACTGGTAGACTACAGAGGATTTCCTTAGCTTTAGCTAAACAGAGTTGGGGTGTTTTTAGCAAATGAGTTAAAATTAAATGAATTATTATTTTTGCAGATGAGCGGAAATTAAATAGATTGTTATTATTAAACCAACAACAAATTGAGTCATTATATTTGCCCCATATATATATTGAAGGTGCATATACTTGTTTAAACCATCTACAAAGAAGGATTTAAGCAGCTGGTGAATGATCCATCAAGGTAAGATGCAGGCAAAGTTCATAACCACTGTATCATGCAGTAATAATTACAAAAAACGTCAAATATTCTTTTCTTGCAAAACTTTTCCATTTTTAGCAATTTCATGGAGATCGCGAGTTTGGGGAACTGTCGTGTCCTTTGCTAATGTCTTTCATCAACGTTTAAGAATGTCCTGACAGTCCACCCCCCACAAAAAAAAAATGATACAGCAGCGCGTGAGAACTCCAATTTTTGCCGAGTAACGTCAGGTCTGTGGAAATTGTCAGTGACTTTTGAGATTTTTTTTTATGTTTTTTTTAGCGTGACGTTTTGTTATTTTTATCAAGTTGTATTTTCTAGTCATCAAATTGTATATATACAGTATATATATATATATATATATATATATATATATATATATATATATATATATATATATATATTCTTCTTTTTATACTTTTAACGTGCTTTTATTCCCATTTTTGTATGGGGTTTGATGCCTTCTATTTGATACTTTTTGATTTGGCTTTAGACCTGTGGTCTCGATCGGCTGTACCTTCGCTTAGACCCCGGTGTATGTTTCATGTCATACCAGGCCCAACGCCCTTTCTTCCCAGCAGCGAGAAGTTATTGCGCGGGTATGGCGAGAGTTCGAGACGTGTGAGATGTTTGTTATGTTTTTAGAAGGTGTTGTAGTTTTGTTTTGTGTGTGTATTTAGTGTTTTTGCTTTTGACAAACCTTCTCCGTTGATTACAAGATGATCCCAAATGTCTAAATAGCAAAGTGATCTGCCTCTCTGATCAGGTTTCATGGTTTGAACTCAGTAGGACAGACCTCTACCCGAAGCTGCTGCTGTAACAAGAGAGCCAGAGGGTCTATATATATTGGGGAGAACGGATATAATATGATCATATATAGTATATATGTATGACCTATGTATAGTGAATTTAGGTATGTATAGATGACATATGCATATGTTATTTGTGGGTTGACAGGTGAGACTGTATATACATATATACAGTATATATGTGTGTGTATGTATGTATGTATTATGCATGTATGTTTACGCGTGTTTTTAGTATTGGACAAGTTTCTCCTCATACAAGATGACGCCAAATAAATAAAAAAGTAATGATCGGAGCCTGTAGGTTTCATGGTTTAATCAGTAGGACACTCACCTCTCTAGCAAGAGGCCAGAGGGTCGAATTTTGGGGGAGAACGGAACAATATGATCACGCCCAGTGCCTCTGTTGACCTGCGAAGTGATTTAGGTGGATGGTAGATGCTTCACTTTAGTGGGCTACAGGTGAGACTGGAAATGAGAATGTTGGCTAGCGACTCCATCCCAAGATACTACAGTATATAATAGGGAGGCTGATTTAAATAGAGCTAAGTATGTGATGAAAGATACATCATGCACACATATATATTTTTAAATAGATGTAATATAAATATATCTATATATATATGTATATATATATATATATATATTTATTATATATATATATATATATAATATATATATATATATATATATATATATATATATATATATATATATATATATATATATATATATATATATATATATATAGCAGGAGAGTAATTGTTCCGACATACGATGTACTAGTCGACAATTTTGAAATGACTTCTTAAATTGAGAAATCGTTTTTCTGAGATTTTTTCCACCTTCGGTGAACAGTTGTAACGTCACGGGGGAATCGCCGTTTGTCTTAATATGTTTTAGAAATGAAAGGTAATTGCTCAGAGTTCCTATGTTGAAATGCGTCCAACAGTATTATGAAATGTGTTCTCTCAGTCAGCAGAATAGACTATCTTGTCATTGACAGTGTGTTCGTTTATGTGTTATTATCCAGTTATTTTTATTGTATTTCTGTATCCGCTGTACCTGGGTCTGTACTGGCACACGGCCGTGACCTGGAAGTGTCTGTTATGATTGTTTTTGTTATTATTGTTATTATCCTTACTTGTTTATCATTACCCTTAAATTTTTCCACAATTGTTTTGTTTTTCAATTTGCGGCCATTTATCAAACGGTCCCTCGTTCTGTAACCGTTTATTAAGCCTTTCCTTCGATGGCGGTGGTCAGCACCATAAACAAAACTATTGATTTATTACCAAAAACAAACTTCCTTTTTATCAGCGCACGACAAACCAAATATTCGTAAATTTAAACGGCGGAAACCGCGAACAAAAAAAAAAAAAAAATAAATAAATAAACGCTGAAATTATAATTTCGACCAGTGAGTGTCAGAACAAAAACTCGTCCTGAGAACACGGTCGGTATTGAACACGGAGAAGAAGATCTCGTCCGCTGGAAATGAGAGCGAAGGTGGTTGGTTACGTTCGCCTTACGTCATTTGTTACGTTTCGGTCGTAAATAACGGAGGGGAAAGTCGTGCGGTTTCTTTTGACGCAACTAACGCGAATTATGATATGTGCTGAAATGCCGTTCACCCATTAGAGGAGGTCGATGAGGCACGTTTTCCGCGTTACCCATAATAATAACATTTAGGGAATTGCCGCAATATAATATATTGCGCTTGATATCGTTCCGACGCTTGACCGCGCTCCTCTTCGGTTTCGTAATTCGCAGGTGTGTGCGTGCGCTCGAGTGCGTCTGCGTGTCTGAATTCGCACTTCTTTGAATAATTTATTGTTTATTCTTTTATTGCATCCCCCCCCCCTAGAAAAATGGCGTTTGTAACGAAAATGGCGGTTTTGCAGGGAGATACGATGGCAGGATTTGCTAACATTTTTTTAACTGCTGTATTAAGAATTGGTTCCACGTTAAAAAAAAATCCACGGCCATTCAAAAGCTTTTTGTACCTACAAAGAAACCTTATCAGCTGCGTCACTCATCCGAACTTTGGACATACATTCACTCTTCCTGGATATTAAACCCCTTTATTCTAACACCTGTACCTCTCCTCAGCATTGCTCACCATTTTCACCTTGTCTTCTTCCCTCTTACAATTTCAGAATTTTTACTCCATTCATATAACCCCTGCAGACCCTTTCTTTTTTCTGTCTTCACAATCAACAATCATATTATATTACTATGAAGATAGTTCTTCCTTGGAGGGGTGGGTAGAGTTCTCGGCTAGCACGCTGTTGGCCCAGCGTTCGATTCTCCGACCGGCCAATGAAGAATTAGAGGAATTTATTTCTGGTGATAGAAATTCATTTCTCGTCATAATGTGGTTCGGATTCCACAGTGAGCTGTAGGTCCCGTTGCTAGGTAACCAATTGGTTCGTAGCCACGTAAAATAAATCTAATCCTTCGGGCCAGCCCTAGGAGAGCTGTTAATCAGCTCAGTGGTCTGGTTAAACTAAGGTATACTTAACTTTACTACGAAAATGGTCACACTGACTCCATAATCCTTTGCTACATCTCATCTTCTGCCTTCAATGAAATTTTTCTTTCTTCATCAACTATTAGACCATTTTTGCCTCTTCTCAGTAATTCACATCTCTCATTAATAAGAAAATTTTAGAAGTAATAAAATAATAACAGGAGTTATTCGGATTTTCCTTGAATATTCTTCGGATCAGTTCAGTTACTGACGATCATGTCGCCTTCTTTTTCATCAGTGAACTATGATTGCAGTTCGTAACAAACCGCTGAACCCAATAAAAATCACATCTGATTTTCTTAGTCGACTTAAACAGATGCTTTATTACCGTTTTCTTTTGATCTTTTTGTCTCTTCCTGATTAATTATTTGTTTAATATGACAGGCTTCGAACAAATTTATATGTTTAGTTAACTGAATGTTTGAAGACAGTATGTTCTAAGTATTCTGTATACTTGGAGTAGGAATGGTATGAAGGGGGTCAGTGACCCTAAACGTAAAAATTGCGAGAGAATGTTGTGCTTCTTGTTCTTATCGTGAACCCGCAGTGGATTCCCCAAGCTTCTGATAGCATTCAGTCGCTTAAGGAATAAATACAAAGCAATTAAGAGCATGCCCAGCACTAGCGTTTTATTGTTGACGCTACTTTCGTAAGGTCTGTTACTAACTATCTTTGGTAATGGCAACATGGAACTGCTTTTAATGAACTGAGAAAACTTGATCGTGAGTTTTTGATGAACCGAAAGTTGCAGCGGCGCCCCTGAATAACTCCAGGTGGAAAAAATTACTGCTCTCGGAATTTAATTGCTCTAGATAAGGTGGCAGATTTCTCAAACGTGATGCGACTTCTGAGTGCTGTGTTCTTTAAGTGACACTTTTCCGTCTGATCAACTGATTTAAAAAAACCATGACGGCAGTGAATTAAAAGGTGTATTATTTTGTCAGGAATATTGGATTAGCAGTCCATATAAAGTGTCAATTCAAGGAAAATATGTCCTCTACTATTATTGCTTTTAGAGGAAACAATGCATTCTCGCTGTATGGAAGTGGGTGCGATTTTAATATAAGAAGAGGCAATTTTCTTGAAGGAAATTATTTCTCCGTAGATCTGAATTCAAAGTACAACACAAGCTTTTCAGGGACCAGTGGCTAACATCCAAGCAAAGCGTAACGCTAGTCTCGTCTTGTTATAAGTAAAACATTGCCCAAATACAGAAATAAGGATTTCTGTATTAGGGCAATGTTTTACTTATAATCAGTGATACAGTGTAGAAAAAATAAATTGCTAAAAGTAATGTTACGCAAGAAAATCCTTTTCTCCACGCCTCATATTTTAAAAGAAATTACAAGCAAACAAGATTTATTTATGCTGGAAACAGTAACTGTAGTACTTGTAATGACAGAGTCCTGAAAAGACTAAGAACAGGTCAAAAATAGCAATGCAAATCCGTGATGAGTATAGATTTATGATTACAAAGTAAAAAACATTTGAGCTAATTGCTTGTTCATTATCAGTCTCCTTAAGAATGTGTATCTCTACGTCTTGTAGGCTAATTTCCTTTATGCTCTTTAGATTTTGAGGATTTCGCAGAAGGAAAAGTTAGAGAAGGCTGATACTGACCTGGTGGAAAAATTTGGAATTCATGTGGGAAGTTGTTTGATGAAATGTACCACCACACCCCTTCACCATCATTTTCATAATCATCTACATTACCTCCAACACTGTAGGACACAAAGGAACTCTGGAAAAATTGTCTTTTCTGTGCTTTCACTCTCGCGGATCTCCATTCATCTTCCACATCCTGTCTCATAGTTCTCTTACAGCTAAATCTGGGTCTTCCAACTTTTCTGGTGCCCAAAGGAACGCAACTGATATTATTACACAAACTTCTCCTCAGGGTGGTGTAAGGGACGTTTGAAAACCATCAACACTTCCCTTTCATAATTTTCTCATTGATATGAGAAACTTTAGTAATTTCCCGTATGATGCTATTTTTCATTCTATCCTACCATGTGACTATTAACTATTAATTTTCTGCTGAAGGTTTTATTCTCAGAGCAACAAAATCTTGTGTAGAGTTTCATTAGCATACCATGATTCGATTTATAAAAACATAGATTGCGCAAGACAGATGCATAATCTTATTTTTATTTGCAATTTCAATCAATTTGATTTCTGTATTTCATTCATCTTGCCCACGTTTTGATTTGCCGTTTTAGTCTGTCACCGAATTCTAACTCAAGAGAACCTGTATTGAATACCATTGTTCCTAAACATTTTTTCAAGATAGCTACCAGTTTGGCATGAAACCCCCTTTCGACATACTTTCATTTCTTTATAGCTAAGTTCCAAACACTGTTAGAATAATTTCCTTGTTTCCACTATTTGAAACGTACTCTTCTTGGAAAAATGTCTGAAAGTGAACTCTTTACAATGGTTGTTCTCTTTGAATTTGCCCAAGCTAAAATAAGCCTCATTTTGGCCGTTAAGTAAAACTCTAAATAGATATAGCTTAACGATAAAGAAGACATCGAACCTTTCAGTCTGAGTTAAATCATCAATAAATATTTAGAGTTTTAAGAATAAGACTTATTACAATTCTCTTTGCGTGTCTGTTAAATCCTGCCATTGTTTTCATTGTTTCAAACGGTAAAGAAAAAGTGAACTTTACCTTAGGGTACTACAGGGTAGTCCAGGGGTAGTCATTCAGCGCCTGATGACCATCTAAAGTGGTCAGAAGCTAAGCAAGAAATAACAATAAAAAGTTAAATAATCTTTGTGAAATAAAGTAATTCCTCTGCCATATAGTATGAGCATGACTGGTGAAGATCTACAGAGTTGCACTTACAGTTCTTGTCAAGTATCATAAACGCGAGGTATCTTTCCCCCAAAAAATTACTAATAACACTTTTTTTCTTTTAACAGCTGGAATGTTAATTATTTAACTGCAGCATTTCATGTAGGGCTTCCTGTTTTCTTTTCTTCTTACTTTCTTTCCTTGATAATTAATAGGGCGAGTTCCTATATAATCCTCCCCCCTTTTTTTTTTTTTTTTACAAAATAGAATATTCATACTTGTCATTTACCCCGTATACCTTTCTGACAGTGCTGTATAATTCACTGAGTCTCCGTCCGTATGCTAATGTGCTAGGGCTTTTTCTCATCTTAATTGCAGCGTTATGAAGACGTACTTTAATACCCGCTGTTGTTATTAAGGGAAATTTAAATAATAGTCATTGTTTATGACTTGCTTATCTTGAGAAATTACCGACCTAATTATCTGGTCTCAGATTAACCTAAGGGTCAGAACTACTGAATTAACCCTTTTCTTTACATTCCCCAACCCCCCTCTCTCTCTCTCTCTCTCTCTCTCTCTCTCTCTCTCTCTCTCTCTCTAGGTATCAGACGGCTTTTTTCCGCTTGAGCTAAACTAATTAAAATGATTTCCTGCAGGGATTATTAACACTTCAAGTTTTTGAGTAGAGCTTGTGTTGTTCCCTTCGAGATTAGCAAGTGCTAAGTTTTTGCAGTGTGTGTGTTTTGGAAGATTTTGCTTCAGCGTCCATCAATTTAACCTCTCTCTCTCTCTCTCTCTCTCTCTCTCTCTCTCTCTCTCTCTCTCTCTCTCTCTCTCTATATCTATCTATATATATATATATATATATATATATATATATATATATATATATATATATAATATATATATATATATATATATATATATATATATATATATATATATATATTTATATACACACACACTAGCTGACCAACCAGGCACTGCCCAGGAAAACTCTCTCTCTCTCTCTCTCTCTCTCTCTCTCTCTCTCTCTCTCTCTCTCTCTCTCTCCTGTTAAGATATTTGTTTCAGTTATAAGATATTTGTTTCAGTTACATTGCTCAGCATTTTTGACATTTTTATATTTCACCCCTTCTCACCCCTCATTCCTATTGGGGCTGAACTTGGACTTGTAGGGCATCAGGAGCATCACTATTCAACTCAGTGATCTCGAAAACTATGGCTTAGACACTAATATCTGTCATTTTCGGTTGTTTTTACATGTCATCCCCTGCTGTCCCCCCACCTTCTATCGGGGCTAAACTTTGACTTAAAGGGGTTAGGGGTTGTCACTATTCATCTCAGTGACCTCGAAAACTATGGATTAGACACTAATATCTGTCGTTTTTGGTTATTTTTATGTCACCCCCTTCCCACCCCTTCTCGCCCCCTTCCTGTCGGGGTTGAACTTGGACTTAAAGGGCATCAGGAGTGTCACTATTCATCTCAGCGACCTCGAAAACTATGGATTAGACACTAATATCCGTCATTTTCGGTTATGTTTATGTGTCATTCCCTTACCACCCCTTCTCACTCTCGCTTCCTATCGGGGCTGAACTTGGACTTAAAGGGCATCAGGAGTGTCAGTATTCATCTCAGCAACCTCGAAAACTATGGATTAGACACAAATATCTGTTGTTTTTGGTTATTTTTACAGTTCACCCCCTTTCCTCACCCCGCCTTCCTATTGGGGTTTAACTTGGACTTGAAGGCATCAGGAGTGTCACTATTCATCTCATCGACCTCGAAAACTATGGCTCAGACACTGATATCTGTCTTTTTTGGTTATTTTTACATGTCACTCCCCTTCCCGCCCCCATCCTATTGGGGCTGAACTTTGACTTGAAAGTGTCAGGAGTGTCACTATTCATCTCAACGACCTCGAAAACTATGGATTAGACATTAATATCTGTCATTTTCAGTTATTTTTACGTCATTCCCTCCCACCCCTTCTCACCCTCGCTTCCTATTGGAGCTGAACTTGAATTTAAAGAGCATCAGGAGTGTCAGGATTCATCTCAGCAACCTCGAAAACTATGGATTAGACACAAATATCTGTCATTTTTGGTTATTTTTACTTTTCACCCACTTCTCAGCGCCCTTCCTATCGGGATAGAACTGAGACTTGAAGGCATCAGGAGTGTCACTAATCATCTCATCAACCTTGAAAACTATGGATTAGTCACTAACAAATGTCATTTTCGGTTATTTTTTACACATCATTCCTTTCCCACCCCTTCTCACCCTCGCTTTCCTATTGGGGCTGAACTTGGCCTTAAAGGGCATTAAGAGTGTCACTATTCATCTCAGCAACCTTGAAAACTATGGATTAGACACAAATATCTGTCATTTTCGGTTATTTTTACATGTCACCCCCAGTTCCTCATTGGATGGGTGGGTATCGTCCTCAGTTAGCACACTGCTGGTCCCACGTTCGATTCTCTGACCAGCCAATGAAGAATTAGATGAATTTATTTCTGGTGATAGAAATTCATTTCTCGTTATAATGTGGTTCGGATTCCACAATAAGCTGTAGGTCCCATTGCTAGGTAACCAATTGCTTCTTAACCGTGTAAAAAAATGTAATCCTTCGGGCCAGCCCTAGGAGAGCTGTTAATCAGCTCAGTGGTCTGGTTAAAGTAAGGTATACTTAACTTTACATGTCAGCCCCTTCCCCCAACCGCCCCTAAGGTGCCAGTGATGTCTTACCCACACAGTGTTCTTTTCGAGATAGTAATTTATTATGTATACCGAGTTTGGTTGAAATTGTTCAATGCATTTCAGAGTGTATGTGGAACATACACATTTCAAAAACAGACAAGCCTATGTAAAATGTCTCTCATACGTCCAGATCAGTGTGTAACTGTATAAAAAAAAGAGTATGATACTTATTATTGAAGTGAAGTAAAAGCCTTTATGCAGAGCAAAATAGATCGGTAGATGGAAAGAGAGAAAGAGAGCGATAATTACTCATCGTAGATATTTTTATACCGTCATCCATAATTATTTTTATACCATTTATTTATGAACAGCATGTTGTACTGGTATTACTTTCATTGTTTTATTTTGATTGTTGGTAATCAGAGAATAGGTCATTAATGTTGTTGTAACGTTGCATGTTCAGTGATTTTAACTTTCCGTGCGTTTACTTTTGACTTGCCTGTTTGTGAGAGTATATAATATAACTGTAAAACTCCATTGCCGACTTCTCTCAATATATCCAAGAAAAGTTAGAAATGGGGCAGTACTAGTCAGTTATGTCTTTTAACAGCTCATTAAAGATTTCCATGGATTTCTGCGTTGGTCGTTCACTGGTCGACAGAATGTTTCTTGATTTGATGGCGATCGCAATTCGGATCCTGATCAAGCAGAGGGAAGCTTTCCATCATTTTAGAAGTATATTATTTAACACTTAATGCCGAATTTTGCTTTAACCCTTATGTTTTTCGGACATTTTCCAACAGTCAGTTACGTTGCCGATTCATCTCTGGATTCAGCATGAAGAGCGTTTCATATCTGAGGAAGGAAGCATTTTAGCAGGTGTTATTTGAATGTTTTTTGTTTATTAAACTCATAAGTAACTTTCAACCTCATAATTCAGGATGCTGCAATACATAAGCAGTAGTTTTGATTTCAAAGACTTGGGAACGACTCACACAAGGACTTACTGTCTTGTGAACAGATCTTGTAACGTATGGAAATTTTTTTTTTACCACCACGAATCTTGTACAGAAGGAAAAACATGTGTTTCAACTCGATAACTTAACAGAAGACATGGCACATAACATTAACTATGCGTCCGAATATTACTCACATCACTGACCCTCTAGGGCAATGAACTTTGCAAACGGAACTGTTATATTCATACTAATAAACCAATTTTGCATTTCATCCTGTCTCCATGAATATTTTTAACTTCTTAGACCCTAATACACACTGATTTTCAACATACCAGGACCATTGCCATGTCAAAGGAGACAGATAGCTTGTATGGATATATCGACTCTGTTACTGTGATACTAAAGCAGGCACCACACATCCTCATTTCGGCATGTTAACTTGAGTACCACAGTGCACAGAGATGTTACACATTGTGTGATGGGACTTGTAATTCCCATAGGCCCGGGCTTGACTTGTGTTAGCGAACCCTTTTTTTTTATTGAATGAAATCAACTGTTATCCTTTCACCTGGAAGCTCTTTGGCTTCCGTAATAAACTCAAAGGATGTACCGAAAAATGAAGATTCATAGCCATTACCAGATATATATAGTTTACCTTCAAAACTGGCTTCCTGACGAATTTTAAACCTTGTCTTTATAATCATATTGGTTTTCCCGTATGGTAACTAGATATAGTCTGTAGAAAACTTAGATGTGTGCAACCTAATGAAGTTTATTGACTTTTGAAAGAAGACCACTACTATCATACTGGGAATCTGAATCTCACGTTGTGTCATTTTAGAGATATAATTTGAAAACTAACGTTCTGAGAAACTTTGGTAATTTTCAGTGTCTAATTGATTAAGCCTCAAAGCCTTTTTATCATAGGATTAGCAAAAAATGTATCTACGCTGATTAATCAGTATCTGCTGAGCTCGACACTCTTACATGAGCAACGATCCATGGAATATCCTGACATCTTTAGGTACTCACTGGTATCATTGTTAACCAATTTCAAGTCATTTTGTATGTTTCTGTATTGCAGAACAGCTTTTATAGTTAGAAATGCAAAACTGATATACCTCGGATATTCAAGTTCTTTGCTTTATAGCTGGAAAACTTTTAAACCACAGTTTTTACATCATAACTAAAGGTCCAGTGATTTGGGATATAGCACCATACTGCCACGCTAACAAATCACGTTTGGTTGTGGTAACCTAGGAACTGAACTTTAAGAAGTCGGAGTTTATTGACAAACTCTTCACCACAAGACTAATAGCGTATACATTATGTGATACCTTTACCACACGTTACAGTGCTGGATACATGCATATTTTATCTTTTTCTTATTGCTGTTGCTGAGGAACCATGGTATTTGGTAATCTTAAATGGGACTTTCTACCATTTTCAGAATCTACTCCAGTGTCTGACTGTGCGTCCATACTGAGGTAAAACATGTTATGAACTAACGTCGGCAACTTATTGCACACATATCACAAACGGGATGAACACAAATCAGTGACTTATTGGTAGTCCTTACCAGTGCTTCATAAGATCTCAGCATTTGCCGAAGATTCGTTCTCCAGTTACAGGCACTGACTTGTTTTCAACCTGTATGCGATAAGTTGCTGACTTGCGTTTATGACCTGATTTACTGTTGTGGACGTACCTTGTCAAACGAGTTTTTTTCAAAGCCACTTTAATCAAAAAGATCCCTCCTCGTTATCAAATTATCTTGATTTTCTGGAGACTAATTTCTCTTTCATACTGTGTTTAATGTAATGAAACATGTGATGCTAGCCCTGAGCACCCAGTCTGTTTTTCTAAAATAATTATGAGCAGTTATTAAAATTGCCCAGTTGGCAATAGTTTCTATAAGCCCTGGGGAGCAGACGTAATAATTAACTTTTATTTCTCAAACAGATTCTATCGTTTATGATTATTGGCTTTTAGCTTCACATTCTGTAACCTGCGTGTATGCGTCTATGAGAGAGAGAGAGAGAGAGAGAGAGAGAGAGAGAGAGAGAGAGAGAGAGAGAGAGAGAGAGACTCTTTAGTAATGAACAGCAACATTTATAACCTTTTATGAGAGAAGCAGGAATGTTTCTAAGTTTAATTTGCCAATTATTGTTGTACAGGGTTAGCCAGGTTGTGAAGAATTAATGCGTATGTTTTAAAAAGTTGTATATTTTATAATGTTCCCATTTTGTAATGCATTTAAAGGTTCCTCATTTTTCTTTATTTATTAGCAGTTATCAATATTCCATTATAACAATTCATTTTGCACTTATATTATTCATGTTTTCATTTCCTAGCAGTAATTGAGTGTTTTTCTTCAGGACGTTTGTCCTTTATAGAAACACTCAAGATGATGTACAGAATTCCAGGACATGAATAGTGAACAGTAAAAACTACCAAGTCCCCGAGCAGATTACTGTTTGTGAAAAGATATTATTCAAGGAGAACATTGAAAATGTTTTAAGATTATAGAGATGGGAGTAGCACAACATTCGAATTAATGCTAAGAACAAAGATATGGTAAATGAATTAATATTGCACAGTCATTCAGCTTGCAGTAAGCTAAGGCTTCTTGATTGACTGATTGATTATGAAATTTAGGTCAGAAGACCAAGTATACCCATCAGGATTATTGTAATGAAGGTGAAATATATAAATTAATGATACGATTGATAATGAATAGGTGAATGATGACATACTTGTAAAATTCAGCGTTGAAATATGAAAGTAAAAATGAAGAATGATATTAAACTTTTATATATATATATATATATATATATATATATATATATATATATATATATATATATATATATATATATATATATATATATAAACACGCTGTGTGATTCCTACTTGGGCCCAGTGTCGATATGGTGATCGATACAAGTATGGCGAATTTAACAAACATCCAGTTCCTCCTTAGTATACTTTGTTCCTGAGCAATTCCGTAACTTACACAACTTCCGCATTAAGGAAAAATTTTCATGATAGTATGCTGAGTAGGATGCGTGTTTTTTTTTTATATTTACCAGAAAGTATCATAATATTCGTCCCTAAGATTTTTTTTCCATTTTATATTCGGTGCCCCTCATCATGTCTTTGTAAGTACTGCCACATATCAAAAAGTCTATTTTTTTTTTACATATCTTTTTGCAAAGGGAAACGAATCCAATGATTTCTTAGAACAGGACAACCTTTAGTTTATCCGCCAAAAAACTTCTTAAAAATAGAATTGTAAGATTTGTCTTTATTCCCTCTCGTTTTTATTTTTATGTGGAAGGATACTTGACTGGAAATGAAGTGCCTCTTAATTCTGCTTAGTGCAAAATATTAATTTCCCAGCTCTGATTTTAATCTGAAATTCAATGTCCATCACTTTTTTTTTTTCCTGAGAAGTGGCTCTGAGATAGCAAAAGCAAATTAGGGAAGCGCTTGTTTTCAACATGTTCCAAGCTAATAATTATATTTTTCATGGCAACGCATGAAGATTGTTTGCACGTTTTTATAATTATAGAGTACCAAATAGATCTGCCAGTATACTGTCTACTCTGAATTTTCCTCACTTCAGTAAATTTACCGAAAGCGAGTGACGGGATGAAACAATTAGCTTTGAAAAATGATCTGTTTATTGGTTTTTAGTTATCTCATGGAAATCTGGTTGAAATTAATCTCTTGCAGACTAAATAAATTACAAAAGCTGTTGTGTGTCAGACACTTTTTTCATTAATTTTCCATTCTTTTACAACTAATAAAATTGAACGCAGTTTTTGTCTATCATATCATATAGATATATTTTTAATTCAAGTCACTGTCCTAGAGTAATGGAATCCACTTGATGACATTGAATTATTAATATACACATATCAAAATATAATTTGATTTCAGATATAGGGAAAGTATGTATGAATTGACTAAACTGTGAATTTGAAATTAGTGTAGTACCAAGAGGTCAGCGGCATTTCATCCCTTACTTTGTTTAGAATTAATTCTGCCTTGGCTAAATGATTTCTTCAGTCCCTCCAAAATGATGACTTTTGTTCCTCATTGGAGAAGTCGGTAGAGTTCTCGGCTATCACTCTGCTAGGCCCGAGTTCGAGTCTCCGGTCGGCCAGTGAAGAATTAGAGGAATTTATTTCTGGTGATAGAGATTCATTTCTCGGCATGATGTGGTTCGGATTCCACAATAAGCTGTAGGTCCCGTTGCTAGGTAACCAGTTGGTTCTTAGCCACCTAAAAATAAATCTAATCCTTCGGGCCAGCCCTAGGAGAGCTGTTAATCAGCTCAGCGGTCTGGTTAAACTAAGGTATGCTTAAACTTTTAAACTTGGCAAATTGGATGCTCTTTTCATGAAGGATTTAACATCTCCCCCTTGGACTTGTGGTTCGATCCAGTTTTACTGTTTTCTTCCATTTGATAAATGTAAAGTAGCCTAAATTTAGCAATAGGTTATTGGGCGTTTAGTTTATCCACATTTAAGCTTTGGTTTCTTTCATTATTCTTTTTCATTATGCAAAAAAAAGTTATCACAATGCATGCTTTGCTTGAATTCAGATTTCCTTCCGCTTTACTTTGGGATTAATTAACCACTTTATGTTTTGAATAGGATTCAGCTCTCGGGAGAGCTTGAATTGAACCTTATCTCCACAATTGTTGATATTACATAATTATGCTTAAGTTAGTATTTTATCATTATGAATTCCATTTAGAATAAATTTTCTCGTACTTATGCACAGAACAGTATTTTGAATGTTTTCATATATATATATATATATATATATATATATATATATATATATATATATATATATATATATATATATATATATATATATATATATATATATATGTATGTATGTATGTGTGTATGTATGTATGTATGTATGTATGTATGTGTGTGCTCTCGTATGTATGTATGTATGTATGGTTAATACCTGTTATCACCCTTTCAGACGCGTAAGAAGCATGTTAAATACGATTGGTCCCCACGGCTCTTATAACAGTGGTGCGCGTTACTACTTGGGGATTGTTATTGTCATAAGCCCAAAAGGCTTGGGATTCTAAGTTAATTTAATCTTATGTCGACAGAATTAGTATTTTGAAGACTTGTTGAACGTGGATGATGACGAGTCGCAGGACGATGCTAGAACGAAGGGGATTAGAACGAAGTTGATGTATCTTTTGGAAGTGACTGTGATGATGTAAAAACGGCAATTCGTTGGCTGAACAATGAAGACGTATAAGGAGTTGATGTAACGTATGTTTGCTTGAGGGAAAGGTTCCATGGGAATGAGTGAGAGGAATCATCTTTACCCTGCATAAAGAATTATGGCTGTGAACATCCCATAGCATTCCAAATCGAAAAAGGAAGACACTACAGAAGAATGCAGATTCGTAACAAAGAAACGGGTTTGTGGATCAAATGTTTTCCATGGATAAGTTATATAAGAAGTTTAAAAAGTAAAGGAAAAACTTTACGTAACGTACGCGAAGAAAAAAATCTTATGACAGAAACGATAATGAGGCGAAGAAAGTGTTACCGAGGGTAAATGGTACATTAGTAAGTTGTGGGAAGTGATTAAGTTTTTTGATGGAAACGAACCGTATATTGGAAAACGTAATTGACTGATTAACTGGTGTGGTGTTGAAGTTACTTTAAGACAGGGACTGTTATTTTTCCATGGCTGTTTAATGTCTTTAAGGCTGAAGCGATGCAAAATGTCAGAGAAAAAGAAAAAGTATCTTTTGTAGGATAAGGAAATGAGTCACGAAGCGCAGAGTGTTTATTGTTTGTAGACGATACAGTACTGATTGGGGATAACGAAGAGATATTGCACAAACTGGTGAAAGATTTTAAAAATGCCAAATGGAAAAGTTTTAGAATAGATGTAAACAAGAATAAGGTAATGAAAGAAAATGAAAAACAGAAAGATTTAAAAAATGACACATGGAAAAGTTTTAGAATAAATGTAAACAAGAATAAGGTAATGAAAGAAAATGAAAAACAGAAAGATGGAACAAAGAATGCTTACATGGATGGTGGAAAGCGCACAATGGATACTGCTTGCAGATGATACACTGCTGACTGGGAATGGAGAAGGGAAACTCCTCATATTAGTGAAAGAATTTAAAAATGTCAGATGCAAAATAAGAATAACGTAATGAAAAAAAGCAAAACAGAAAAATAGAACAATGAACGTTTACATGGGTGGTGGAAGAAAGGAAGCAGATGTTTTTTTTTGTACCTGGATAATGGTAGGGCGAGAGAACAGGCAAGTCACAGAATAGGCGGAGCAAAGAAGGTAGCAGGGTGTGTGCGAAAGATTGAGAAGTGGCTTGGAGTGTTTATGAAAGCCAGACCACGAACGCATAAAGGGATTGTTGAGTTAATTCTCTTTTACAGAGGTGAAGTGTGGATATTGGATGCCAATGAAAGAAAAAATGGCTGAATATGTTAAAATTAACTTTTGCGTAGTATATTCGACTTTAGAAGAATGAAGCGTTGAGAAAGGTTTCAGTAATTACCGTAGGTAAAAGAAGGATGCATCATAGAGTTTAGATGTTTGGTCATACTGTAAGTATGCCTTAGTTTAACCAGACCACTGTGCTGATTAACAGCTCTCCTAGGGCTGGCCCGAAGGATTAGATTCATTTTACGTGGCTAAGAACCAATTGGTTACATAGCAACGGGACCTACAGCTTATTGCGGAATCCGAACCACGTTATAACGAGAAATGAATTTCTATCACCAGAAATAAATTTCCCCAATTCTTCATTGGCCGGGCGGAGAATCGAACGCGGACCCAGCAGAGTGCTAGCCGAGAACGATACCAACCCATCCAATGAGGTACTTAGATGTTTGGTCATGTAGAAAGAATGAAAGAGAAGCTGGTGGAAAGCAATTGCAATTCAGAGGTGTTTGAGGGGGGAGGAGGAGAGGGAGACCTAAAAAGTACCGGATAGATGGTTGTGTGGAGGTGTTAGAAAGGAAGGCCTTAATATCCAGGCGATATGTGCGAGATAAGTTGAGTGGTGCATTGTAGAAAGCTGGTAGTGTTGCCGAACAGCTTCCTGTGTATATTTGTGGAGTGTCTTCTATTGTGAAATCTTTCTGCAAAGGGTGTTTATTCACATTTAAGCAGTTAAGTATGAATGTCTGTTGTCATTGCTATGATGCAACTCCCTGTTAAGGTGAACAGTTTAATTTATATATATGTATATATATATATATATATATATATATATATATATATATATATATATAAATATATATATGTATATATATAAATATATGTATATATATAGATATATATATATGTATGACTATTTATCACATCACCGTGATTCATATACAATCAGAAAGCTACAAACGTCCTTTAATATCAATTCACTCTACTAGAAGTAATATATTTTCATATATGTTAGTTGATAATAAGTCCACCGTCCCGTGGGTCGAACCAGCGACGGTCCGTCGCTGGTTCTGACCTCACGACGGTGGACTTATTATCAACTAAAAATTCCTTCGGTAACATATATGAAAATATATTACTTCCGAGGTAGAGTGAATTGATATTAAAAAGACGTTTGTAGCTTTCTGATTATATATATGTATATATATAAAATATATATATATATATATATATATATATATATATATATATATTAAAATTAAACTGTTCACCTAACAGGAAGTGGTATATATATATATATATATATATATATATATATATATATATATATATATATATATATATATATATATATGTATGTATGTATATGTATATGTATATCTATCTATATGCACACACACACTCACAAGTATCATTATCAATAACCTTGTGATCAGCTAATTGTTTTAAAAAATCTGTTAACCCTGTCGTCAGTTTGAAAGATTGTGGAGAAATTAGGGTCACCTGAAAATCTAAGAAAAAATAAAAATAAAATGATAGCAAAACCTGATAAAGATAAAGATGTGGTGTTGATGAACGGAACTGAGTGCATACATACATACATACATACATACATACATACATACCCAGTATACCATATATGCAGTAAGTTACATCGTCGTGGTTTTACTCTTTCAGATGTCTGATTTTACAGTATCTGTTAATTATTCTAATTTACAGCAGAATGGTTTTAATTCTTTCACTAGAATTAAAAAGCTTTGTTGTTCCTCTGGTGTTTTTTTACGAAATATCCATCAACTCATCTCTGACCGCAGCTCTTAGGCGATCATCTGCGCTATTCTTACCTGAGGACGAAGTGAAATTGATTGAGATAGACCACGCGCATGCGGTGTGGAATGCAACAGCTTGTAGAGATGACTGTGTCAGTCCTGTGAAAAATGAAAGTGTTCTGGATTCCCTTTTCATAAAATATATATTGCCGGTTACAAAGACAAAAAGGTGCTGCTTTGGCTTGTTATCTACGCATCACCTACTCCGAGGTGCTAGTACTAAACGTGGCGGAAGCTCCTTGGGACCCCGTGTTTAGTACTAGCCCCTTGGGAATCAAAGTATTATATACACCCATTTCTATATTGTGTGGTCGACAAATTATATTAATAAAAGATATGGAGAAGCAGATCCACAGTTATGTATATGTACGCATATTTAAAGATAAATCAGTATAGATTTATCTTTAAATATATGAACATTTACATAACTGCATTTGCTTCCCCATTTCAAGACTCATGCTAATATGAGTATATTTTAATAAAAGATATCTTCGTGCGGCCGTCTACTTTACATTTACCATGCGGTGATTAGTACTAGCACCTCGGAGTAAGTGACGCATAGATGACAAGCCAAAGTAGCACCGACAAAAATTGATGTGATGGAATGTACTTTCTAATAGCATGAAAGTGTCATGACTTATCTTTTCACAGTATAAGATAGTCTTGAAAAAAAAAAAAAAGTTAAATGCCTTTAATTATCAAAGACAAGTAACACATTGATAGTGAAAGTGTCTGCTGGGCCTTTTCGCATAATATGAGATCGTCTTGGAGTCTGAATTGCCTGGTACCTGATTCCATCACATACGTTTTTTTACATCTTAAAAAAAGATGAAAAAAAAAACTGAAATAAAAAAGGAATGTCATCAGAACGCCTTGACGCGGAAATCGTGAAATTAGAATCCTCCTTCTTATTGCTTATAAATTTTAAAAGCGACATGCAGGTATCGTGAGCGTTGAGCTCGTGTTACATAACGATATTTCTAATGGCATTTTTGCTAGACAAGTTTGATATTTACGATCATGCAATCAAGAGAAGGATGAATATGAAAACGTAATGAAAACTTTTTTTTTAGGTCAAAGAAACAGTAACGAAATAAAAAAAAAAGGAAATTGTAATAGTGACAATACTGAGACCGAAAATCCTTCAAAGAATTTGAAATGGCAGCACTACTGTAGGCCAATATCATGGAAAGTTGTAGCCGGCAATTGCTGATTAGAGAGGATGGACTGAAGAAGAAAGGCGCGTGGAAAACACACGTACTCGCCTGAAGGGTCTACAGTCTCTCTCTCTCTCTCTCTCTCTCTCTCTCTCTCTCTCTCTCTCTCTCGTGCGTGGAGTGTTTGCTGAAGTAGGAAGCAGCTGTTTAATTTGTATTGTGCTTAAGCTGTTGGGCCCCTCTCTCCAGCCCGCTCTCTCTCTCTCTCTCTCTCTCTCTCTCTCTCTCTCTCTCTCTCTCTCTCTCTCTCTCTCTCTCTCTTCCCCTTTGGTGAATCGCCTCTTACGCATCGATCGCCAAACTGCCGATCCTTACAGAATGGCATTGTTCTTCGCCTCCTAATATCATGATCGTATCATTGATATCCTCTCCAAAGAGAGCAAGTGAAAAAAAAGAGAAAAGGGTTTTGTTGTTGTTCAATTTCCTCGTTCGTTGTTGAGTTTTCTCTCTTGTTCTTTTCCGGCTGGCCAAATTGGAGCAGCCTTTGAGAAGAGCGCGATGGAGCTTTCTCTCTCTCTCTCTCTCTGTCGAGCCCTCATTGGTTATTTGTTGTCGGTCTCAACATTTCAGGCTTATTTGATTCCCTTTTAGGTAAACAGATTTAGGGGTCGACTAACGAGGCCGCGATCGCCTGTTCATTTGTTTGTGATTGGAGCTTTTCAGATCGACGTTGATAATTTTCCGTTCCTCGTCACCTCGCATTGCCTATTTTTTTTTTTTTTTTTTTTAGGTGACATTTTTTAATGCCAGTCAGTTTTTTTTACATTCAATTAAAATGTTTTTTTTTAAATTTGCATTGTTTTTGTAATTTTGAGCAGGAAGGTTTTATTACTTTTGTTGTTGAAGTTGAGCATTTTCCATTCCTCGTCAACTCAGACCTATTTTTTTTTTTTTTTTTTTTTGAGAGAGACTTTTTCATTTGCACTGATTTTGTAATTTCGAGCAGCAAGGTTTTATTACTTTTATTGTTGACGTTGATTATATTCCATTCCACGTCACCTCGGACGTCCTATTTTTTTGAGGGTGACTTTTTTTAATGCCAGTCAGTTAATGCATTCAGTTAGAATGTTTTCATTTCCAGTGATTTTCTAATTTCGATCAGCAAGGTCCTATTACTTTTGTTGTTGACGTTCATTATTTTCCATCTCTCGTTACCTCGCACCTCCTAATTTTTATTTTTATTTTTGAGGGTGACATTTTTTAATGCCAGTCAGTTTATGCATTCAATTTTACGAATTCAGTTAAAATGTTTATTCATTTGCAATGATTTTGTCATTTTGAGTAGGGAGGTTTTATTACTTTTGTTGTTAACGTTGACCATTTTCCATTTTTCGTCACCTCGGACCTCCTATTTTTTTTTTTTTTTTGAGGGTGGCTTTTTTAATGCCAGCCAGTTTATGCGTTCAGTTAGAATGTTTATTCTTTTGCGCTGATTTTGTCATTTTGAGTAGGAAGGTTTTATTACTTTTGTTGTTAATCGTTGACCATTTTCCATTTTTATCACCTATACCTTTTGCTATTTTTTTTTTTTTTTTTTTGAGGGTGGCTTTTTTAATGCCAGTCAGGTTATGCATTCAGTTAGAATGTTTTTTTTTTTTTCATTT
>NC_089754.1:19645302-19737802 GCF_040412425.1 Macrobrachium rosenbergii | reverse complement strand
TAAAACTGTCCCAGGATTTAGTGGTAAATTGTAATTTGATTCCTCTAATACTTTATCTTTACTGGAGTGTCGTTCTGCAACGGCCATCCGCGCACACAGGCAGGCAAGCAGTCATTATTCATACGCACACATGTGTGTGTATATATTATATATATATATATATATATATATATATATATATATATATATATATATATCATACATACATATATATATATATATATATATATATATATATATATATATATATATATATATATATATATATATATATATATATATATATATATATATATATATATATATATATATATATATATATGTTCAAACTCGTTCGTGTGAGGGTGTGCATATATACCGGTGTGTAGACATGTACGCTTGTTTCTCTAACGAAAACGTTAGAATACGTCTCTTATATAAACATTAAAATATTTTCCTTTATGGTATTTCATTTTGCAATGTTCAGGTTAACAGCTGCTCACGATTCATCAGAACAAATTGCGTTAAATTCACGATAGTATGATGATGCAACAGTATTAAAAGAATTGTCTGTTTTCTTCGGAAATGGTGTATTCATGCTTGAGATAACAATTATGTCGTTATATAAAGGAAAAGAGTATAGGTCACAAGTAGAAAAGAAAGCTTACAAGCGAAGATTTCTAACAAACGAAAACAGTAAATGAAGAAAAAATGCCTTCTTTACGTATTTTGAAGCGGGAGGAAATATCAAGAATTTGAAATATTTCATCGACTGAAAGACACAAGGGTAAATGCTTATCATTGTAGTATGATAGTTCTAAGATTTATAATAAGAGTAAATGCTTATCATTATAGTATGATAGTTCTAAGATTTATTATTAGTTTTCTTGCTGTTTTAGCTCTTGTTTGTATTTTTCTTTCATTTTATTACGAGTGGGGAAAAATTGCTTTTTTCAGATATATAAAAATTGCCTGTCGTTGAAACTTGGAGCTAATTAGCGCCTAGGCGAGAAAATTACTGTTGAAATTACCCAGCATAATTTGTGTTGAGTCGTGAACGCATTGCTTCAACTCCTCTCTCTAGTTTCCGTTGAAACTTGGATTATTTGCCCTCTTTTGCATTCATAAATTTATGTATTATAGAAATTCATGAATTTCTGTAATATAGTTACAGTTGACACATTAATCATTACTTATTGACAGGAAATCCGTTGATTCCAATTCAACACTCATGGAGTGGGAAAAACAGTTGAGCATTTTTTAGAGCAACTTGGGGTCCATTCCTTATAAATCATACTTTTTTTTTTTATATATCCTCACACTTTGATTTCCCATGTGTAAGGAAAGTGGCGTGAATTGACTTAGGTTCGTCTCATTTTCCCTTCAGGGTAAATCAGGTACAGGCTGTTTTAATTGTTCCTATCTTCGAACAAAACAAAGATAAAAAAAATTATTTTGGCATATCCTGAGTTTTGTCTTAACCATATAATTGTCTACCTAACATTTTTTCTATAACTCAATCCATCTCAGCAACTTTTGTAAGTTAAAAAGTATTTTGTTGTGTAAGACAGAGTCACTTTGATCCATTTATTCTCACATTTGTTTCATATCATTTTTTCCGCACATTTACGTAAAGTAAAAACATGATTTCTGTTGGCCATTTTTTGTCTGATATGCATTTCATTTCCTAAAGATTGAGATAATTTTTTTTATTTTGTTGTTGTTGTTGTTTCGATAATAGATGAAAAGGTTTCTTACCCAATCATAGTTGGCTACTTGTTTTGCATCTATGAAATTTTGTCGCATACATTTCCACAAGATTTTCCTGTGCATAATACCAGCGTTGAACGAGAGAAAGGGAAAGAGAATTTTATCTACTGGAAAAGGACATAAACGAATAGTGAATTCGGGTCTGAAAGACAAGTCGGTAAATCTACAAGGATATGAAATTATCACGCACTGGGATTAGCCATAATAAATATAATCTTGACCACCTGTTGAACAAGTAAAGAAACACACGGGAACGTAGAAACGAAATGATTGTGTTTAAGGGATGTATATATCTTCTAGAAGAAATCGAATAGTTTATGTTTTTATATTAGAAAGAGGAAGCGAGTGACTGGACAACTGGTAAAAAGTTAAGTATACCTTAGTTTAACCAGACCACTGAGCTGATTAACAGCCATCCTAGGGCTAGCCCGAAGGCTTAGATTTATTTTACGTTGCTAAGAACCAATTGGTTACCTAGCTTATTGTGGAATCCGAATCACATTATAACGAGAAATGAATTTCTATCACCAGAAATAAATTCCTCTAATTCTTCATTGGCCGGTCGGAGAATCGAACGCGGGACCTGCGCAGAGTGCTAGCTGAGAACGATACCGACCCGTCCAATGAGGAACTACAACTGATGAAAACTTGAGAGGAAGAGAGTAGAATGATAATCTGTTAAGGCAGGCCGTCTACTGCACCGTCCCCCGTCAAAGCTCTCAGATCATATCCAGTGTTTCCAGATTAACCGCTCATGAAACTAATCTAATCAATATAGCGTTCATCACGTCTCCCGGGAGACGTATAATCTGGGCATTTAACAGCTTACAGAGAGAGAGAGAGAAAGAGAGAGAGAGGGTCTTTTCTAGTGTTGTTTTCAGAGAGAGAGAGAGAGAGAGAGAGAGAGAGAGAGAGAGAGAGAGAGAGAGAGAGGTCTTTTCTAGTGTTGTTTTTTCACACAGAGAGAGAGAGAGAGAGAGAGAGAGAGAGAGAGAGAGAGAGAGAGAGAAGATCTTTTCTAGTGTTTTGAGAAAGAGAAGAGAGAGAGAGAGAGAGAGAGAGAGATCTTTTCTAGTGTTTTGAGAGAGAGAGAGAGAGAGAGAGAGAGAGAGAGAGAGAGAGAGAGGTCTTTTCTAGTGTTGTTTTCACAGAGAGAGAGAGAGAGAGAGAGAGAGAGAGAGAGAGAGAGAGAGAGAGAGGGAGGGAGAGAGAGGTCATTTCTAGTGTTGTTTTGTGGGATCTACCAACTCGCCCACCCCCATCACAAGCGCCAGCGCCCCTCTTCTGTTCACTTACGCACGCACGCACGCACACATATTCATACACACCTTTTGTCCTTAAACCAGCCGTCCCTAACCCTCTTCGTCCCTCACAGTGATTTGTAGTTGAGCCTTTCATAATCTGAGAGTCAATTAGTGTTACTGTGTTGGTAATGGCCTGTCTGCTCTTGGATAAATTTTTTGTTCTTTATGAAATAGTGGTAGGAAATCAGATTAATGGTTCTTATCATATTTGCTAATTACTTATATATATATATATATATATATATATATATATATATATATATATATATATATATATATATATATATATATATATATATATATATATATATATATTTACTTTCAGTTAAATTTTATGAATGATTTCGATGGCTATGATTGTATTCTGGATTCCTTGAACGTTTTCCTTTCTGTGATTTGTAAGAACAGAATTGATACCGTTTTATAATTGATCTGAGAAGAAGAGGTTTCTGAAAAGTATTGCACACCTAATAACTCTGAACATAAGAGAAATAAAAAGAAGCACACCAGATAGCCCCCACTTTTACGGCCACATCTCTTCTAAAACCACGCTGCCTGGAAGACCACAATTTCTGTACGCCACTGTACAGGAAAGACGGAAACCACAGTACTGTAAAACGCTTTTAACAAAATACAGAAGAGACCTATTGCAGCTTATGTACTGGTCTTAAGGACAAATCCACATTCTTGCATCATCTCCAGTGCATTGCAAGTCTGTAGAATTGTTAATTCCTTCATCGATGGATTGAAAATTTTGAAGAGTTTTTAATTTGGAGTATAGAGGGGAAATTTAACTGAATATTGAAGAACTGAAGGGGTTAGAGCAAATTAGAGAGTGTGAACGTGTCTACAGTATTAGGATATGAAAGCGAGAAGGAGATCCAGGAACAGTAAGGGGCCTGGAGTTCATGGGATTACACTGATTAATTTTTGTAAACTACAGTTTGCAATGAATATGGTTTTCGACGCCAAATGAATTCCAAGTGGGATGATGTGGCAGTGTGACGTTGTGAAAGGCCAGTTGCGAAAAATATGTCTGAATGAGGAAAAAGTTCCATAGTTTACGGTTAAGTCGGTTTCTTGTAGATATTGAAAGATGGCTATAAGAATTATAAGGGTGCAACATTACTGTGTATACGGGGAAGGTGTACGGTATATCGATTGAGAAAACAAAGATGAATTAGGGACCAATAGGGAATGAAAACTGTAGGCATATGTGAGAAGAAGTGTTTTTGAATCAAGTGTTTCTTATAAAACAGTTGTCTGAGATGGTAAACAGTGTAGTGAAAATACAGCATGTGGCGATAATGGACCTGGGAAAACCTTATGGCATTATTGATAGAACTGCAGTGTGGAAAGCGCTGAACATATACAGTATGTCGGAGGAGGTGCTCTTCTGAAACTGATTAAAAGTCCAATTTTGAACAGTAATAACAATAAATAATGAAAAATGCCGTGTGCCATTCACAGATACAAAGGCGAGAGACAGACAGACAGACAGAGCGAAAGTGTTTTTATTTTGTGATAAAACAGTGTACTGGAATACATAGGTTAGAGAGTAATTTTCTTACAAGAGTGTGTTTTGTTTATATATATATATATATATATATATATATATATATATATATATATATATATATATATATATATATATATATATATATGTATGCATATATATATATATACATATATATATATATATATATATATATATATATATATATATATATATATATGTATATATATATAACAAATATATATGAGCTATGTCTGCAGCATGGATAATCCAGGGGTTAATACAATGACAGCCTGTGGCTTTTCTGAGGGTTAACAGCAGTATAAAGTACTCTAGTTGATTATGCCAGATTTGAAATATTCATACTAGTTTTATCACTAAAAGTTTTAGATTATGAAATATTCATTGTTAAATGACAAATCTCGTTTATTTATTAGGTAGAGCACACTGCAAAGTCTTACCAATAAAAGTGAGTAATGAAAGAATGCCAAACTTTTTATTAGTAAGGTACCTCTATGCACTAATATATTGGTTCATTCCTGGTTCTGAAATATGGCCAAAAATGGTAGAGAGGAAGAGTGAAAGAATGTTTAGGTTACTGAGTGAGTTAGCAATCAATAGTATTTATGGGTTTATATACGTGGCATTAAATTTGTGCAGGAAGTTTGTGGTAGAATCATTGCCTAAAACAGATCCCGAGTCAGTCATTAAGGAGACCCCACTGACCGACCCCTTTCACGGGGCGTTAAAAGTTTGTTGCCACCTGTCATCTTTCTGTGTCGTTATTTATATGGTTGCTTAATGCTATGCTTTACGATTTGGGGAAGAAGAGTGAACACAGGAGCCCCCCCCGCCCCCCCTCCCCTCTCTCTCTCTCTCTCTCTCTCTCTCTCTCTCTCTTTTTCACTTATATGATTCTATTTCTCTATTTTATAATTTTTTTATCTCTGATACTGTTTAGTGTTATCCTTTCTCTCGTTTTTTCACTTATCTGATTCTATTTTATATTTTTTTAAAAGTTGTTTTTGTGTCAACCTTGATGTCAAATGATCACTTTTTTAAAACAGTTCAGAATCAGATTTAGTGCTTTTTCTCTCTCAATTCAGCCAGTAATTATGTTGTTTTTATCGTTGACGACAAATGTCGTGACCTCAGTGCTTTTTAAATCAGTTGTTATTGTCTCTCTCTCTCTCTCTCTCTCTCTCTCTCTCTCTCTCTCTCTCTCTCTCTCTCTCTCTCTCTCCACATGAATAATTATATTTTAAAAAGTTGTTTTTATGTCAACGTTGACGACCAATTGATGTCGTGACCTCAGTGCTTTTTTAAAAACAATTCAGCCAGTCAGTTGTTATTATACTCTCTCTCTCTTCTCTCTCTCTCTCTCTCTCTCTCTCTCTCTCTCTCTCTCTCTCTCATGTATCACATAAATGGTTCTGTTTTGCAAAGTTTTTATGTCAATGTCCATGTTGACGTTGATGTAAATGATGCTGTGACATCAGTACTTTTTAAAAATAAATCAGCCATTCGGTTGTTATCGTACTATTCTCTCTCTCTCTCTCTCTCTCTCTCTCTCTCTCTCTCTCTCTCTCTCTCTCTCTCTCTCTCACTTACAATAGTAGTCCTGCAATATGGCCTCTCACATTAAAGTCTCCGAATCCTCCACCATGAGTCCAAGACTTTAATGAGTTCTTCTTCTTGTATTTATTCTCATGATGTTAGTTCAGGATTTCAGGGCTCATTACTTTCTTATTGCTTGTAATAACACCCCTTTTCTTCAATTACTTCTTATTTGGCGTGTAATTCCAGTACTTATTATACTAATTAAATGAGGATTGTCCATGTTAAGGCAGTTCACTTTACTGGAGATGAAAATACTCAGCAACTCCCATCAGCTAGCAAACGTCAACACATGTTCTTTACGAATGCCTTAGTGATGAGAGGCGCCTCTTGA
The DNA here is from genome assembly GCF_040412425.1 of Macrobrachium rosenbergii. Taxonomy (NCBI): domain Eukaryota; kingdom Metazoa; phylum Arthropoda; class Malacostraca; order Decapoda; family Palaemonidae; genus Macrobrachium; species Macrobrachium rosenbergii. The sequence continues at coordinate 19,731,282 of NC_089754.1, read as the reverse complement.
AAGCTGAGTTAAATTATAAGGGAAATATCATAGGATGGCCTTCTGATGAAAGATAATCTGAATATCATGCATATAAAGTTTATTAAGTTTATTTTGTTAGTTCAATGACCTGTGTATACCGGCAAATCTTTAAATTTGAAATGATTGTTAGAAACAATTTTACAACTCTGGGTCACAAATGTAAACTATGCATGTTATTTCTTTAAATAACCGATTGTTCATTTTTTCAGTATTTTAACGATGAATTTACGTAATCTTACTTTTGTAATTATGGTACTCACTTGATCAAGTTGTGCCTTGTTTTGAATGGTGAACTTCAAGCGTTTTAATAATCTCACATTCTGAGCCTACTAACTTTTGAAAACTTGCTTCTAAGGAACTGAGACTTTCCTTATCTTAGGTGTAACTTTTCGATGCGTTTGATGTCAGTGAATGATAAAACCGGTTCCTGGAATTTTATATTAAGGTCTATGAAGAAAATGGCCGTGTTCCCGTATTATTTCAACAGTAACATTTTCACGTTATTCCTTAAAATTTTTATTGCTCGTTTTTTGAGCTTCCTTTTTCAAACGCCTCTGAAAGTAGAAAAGTTTATCAATCAGGAACATTTGTTTTTTCTTAATGTTATAATCCGTTATGTTTTGAAGTACTTTTTAGTGAAATGTTTCAGTACGTGCTTTTACCGCCATTTAACATCGGCCTACTTACACACAAACAGGACTTGGTCTCATATTGTTTCAATCTCAAATATTGCAGTTTTGCTGGAAATTTTCGATGATAAATATACACAGAATTAGGAAATAAATGCATGGAGAGAATGAAAGAAGATAGTCTGGAGAAAATGGTGCATAATCTGGCAGTTTTTGGAAGAAGGAGAGGAAAGACTCATGGAAAGTTCTTGGTGAACATCTGTTCCACAGGTGTCTCAACGAAAATACAGGTAGCGTCTCAATACACCTAGTAGTCTTATGAGCAGGTGTGTTGTAGATGATGAATGTTGTAGTAACTGTCTTATATATTTCGGTAAATTCGTTATTATATTTCAGTAAATTCGTTACATGGGAGACTATATATTAGTAAGAAAAATTAATGAAACTTGTATGGAAGGAGATCCTAGCTTTAGGTGGTAATACCCTCGCACGTAGGTCGTTCGTTGAATAAAAGAATCAATGATCATAAATTCCTGTATAAACTTTAGAGATTTTACTTTACCTTACGTGAAAATGTCACCTTCCTCCCTTTACCTTTTCATCAGATTTTGTCTTGATTTTGAATTATATCCCTTGTTATTCGTTTGGCCGTTTACTTATTTTAATTCCACGTAGTAACTCAGGTAGCGTGTCCGGGGCGTAATGATACCATTGGGAGTCATAAGTCGCCGTCACAGACAAGCGGGGCTTGAGAGCCGTTTTATTTTGCATTCCACGATGACGCTGCAGCCGTACCCTGATGTTCGTTTTGTCATGCCCCCGCAGACAAAAGTCATCTTAATGGGCGTCTGGGTGGCAGCAGGGCCCTGGTGTTGGGTCTTATAGAGCTGGACCTTTAAATGCTTTCAATACCCTGTTGCAGAGTCATTTCGAAGAGGGTCTAATAATTGCTTTAGAGCGGTTAGTTCTTTTTTCCAGGTCTCTCATTACCAGTTGTTGTGGCATGATGAATCACGAAGCAGCAGAGAGAGAGAGAGAGAGAGAGAGAGAGAGAGAGAGAGAGAGAGAGAGAGAGAGAGAGAGAAGTCTGATTTTAAAGAGGCAGGTTATCAAAATTTCTGAAACGGTGTCAAGGCACTGAACAAATTTTTATAAAGATCTGATACTGATTGTGCCGTATTTACTTAATGTTAGTTTGTACCTCGTATAGAAAGCTTTATTTTCATTCCTCTTCAGTAATTTTAGCCTGCAGGGTAGATACAATAATTACAGCGTCTGTGGACAATGGCTTGAAGACCGATATCGACATTTATGTTATATATATATATATATATATATATATATATATATATATATATATATATATATATATATATATATATATATATATATATATATATATACTGTATGTATATATATACATTATATGCACACACACATCTATATATATATATATATATATATATATATATATATATATATATATATATATATATATATATATATATATATATATATATATATATATATATATATATATATATATATATATATATATTTATTTTCTGTTAAGTTGTCAGGACACTCACCTCTTTTGACAACAGCAATGTTGAAAGTACCTCGTATATATGTAGCAGGGGGACGAGTTCGGCGAAAGGATGGAGCATGGAACTGGAGACCTAAACCCAATTGTCAAAAAGACTGGCGGATGAAGAGCCTCTCCAGGTATTAGAAGAGCAATTCATACAGTGCTGGAGAATTCATGTATACATTTAAAATAGTCAGCATTGATTAAGGCTGAGGAAGAGTTTCCAAAGAGGACTGAGAAGACAAGGATCATGGTATATGGAGAACAGAAACTTCTACTTGTAATTAGGCTTGCAAAGGCAGATTTGCATGAAGTCACTAAAGGGAACCAAAAAGAAAGATGGAAGCTTATGTTCCTGAAGAACACCATAGAGAGAAGGAAACGGCCAGATTTGGCACCGTCAACTTCAGTAGAAATGAGCAGATTAAAGAAGAGGCCGGAAATGAGTTTACAGTGAAACAGCAAATGTAGAGATGACCGAAGCAATGTTGTGATAATAAAACCGTGAAAGTATATGAAATGCAGTACTAAGTGTAAAGAAAAGATCGATAATATGAGATGCTTGATCATGTCCTTCTGTTGTAGGCAGCTGAGACTAAAAAGATCGCCAGATTCTCAACCAGAATTAGATCTAGAAGAGTTCAGTTCCTAGGTGGAGAGTATATTGAAATCTAACGTACAAGATATCAAAGAAAGGTTACAGACATTTTCAAGAAAATAGTTAACCAACATGTCATCAGGGCATAAAAAAAATCAAGGGTCGTGAACCGTGCACCAGCTGGGTTGCTGTTGAAATTGCGTACAGTCCACCTTTGCATCAGAAACTGGCCAAAAGGTAATGTTGGGAGATACTTTGGAAAAAAGGACAATTGGCATCATCACTTGTCAGTAGGGTTTAAGAGAAAAGATAAAAGCATATCTACCACAGATGGTACTACTTCTGGAGTGAAGCCATTGCAGCTACCTAATAAGTCCATCCTCATCACCAGCATCTGATTTGGAGGATCTTTGTATCCTCCCGCTCTGGTGACTGGAAACCTTATGCACATGACCTAACGCTTACATGATTCAAGTGTCACCAAGAGCATGTGGAGACTACAGACCTCTGGTTAGGTTGATCAGCCCTGCTCCAGAAAGGTCCTTCTTCCCAAAAATTACATTCCTGTCTCTGCTAGTCACAATGCCCGTCTTTGGTGAAATATTTCTACAAATACACTTATATCATTTTGCATAATCCTGCTGACAAGTAGACTGACAGACTGACCAACAAAACAAGAAACAAGCACATGAATAAAACGGAAGTAAAAAAAAATGGCCTCTGTCGGAGGTGATACAGGTAAATTAAGAACATGGAGACACACGTTAAGAGCATCAAGGTTAACAACAAAATAGAAAATAAAAGAATTTGGGTGAAGGAATATACTTAAAAGTGTAAGTGGTCTGAGCATGTGTATGTGTGTTCAGACACCTCGAAAGGCTAAAAAAATGAAGATCCATCAATGGGATCAGTTATTAGAGAGAGAGAGAGAGAGAGAGAGAGAGAGAGAGAGAGAGAGAGAGAGAGAGAGAGAGCTGGTTTGATACTACCATATCTTGCAACTTTGGAACTTTCCAACTTCTATCATGTTTCCATCGTCTCACAGTAGCTAAGTGTTAAAGAAGTGCATGCAATCACAGACCAGATTCTTTTTTTTTTTGTTTTGGGCCGTTCGTCGGTTTGTTAAAAGGATTGCGCATTAACTGAAGTGAGTATTTTGACGAATATTTACCAAACGGAAGCCTTGTGGCTGGCAGCGGATGATTAGATTTTGGGAGAGATAGGAATTAAGTTTTTTGGGAGAAGAGACCTTTGGTTGTTTGTGTTCTCCAAAAGCTATAATAATAATAATAATAATAATAATAATAATAATAATAATAATAATAATAATAATAATAATAAAAAATACGAATAGCAGCATGAGTCTCGAAATGGAGAAACAAATCCACAGTTATATATGTACATATATTTAAAGATAAACCTGTGCAAAGCTTTCGGGAATCTGTTCGATTCCCCTTTTCAGTCTGAGATCGAAAAAGGGAATCGAACAGGTTCCCGAAAGCTATCTGTACAGATCTATCTTTAAATATATTTATATATACATAACTGTGGATTTGTTTCTCCAGTATTAAAAATAATAATAATAATAATAATAATAATAGTAATAATAATAATAATAATAATCAACTATTTTATTATTATTATTATTATTATTAAAAGAAATACGAAATAGCACATAGCTAGCTGTGGATTTGTTTCTCCAGTAATAATAATAATAATAATAATAATAATAATAATAATAATAATGATAATAATAATAATAATAATCACTACTGTTTTATTATTATTATTAGAAAGAAATACGAAATAGCACATAGCTAGCTGTGGATTTGTTTCTCCAGTAATAATAATAATAATAATAATAATAATAATAATAATAATAATAATAATAATAATAATAATAATAATAATAATAATAATAATAATAATAATAATAATTGCTACTATTTTATTATTATTATTATTTGAAAGAAATACGAAATAGCACATAGCTAGCTGTGGAGTTGTTTCTCCAGTAATAATAATAATAATAATAATAATAATAATAATAATAATAATAATAATAATAATCACTACCATTTTATTATTACCATTAGAAAGAAAGACGAAATAGCAGAATTTGTGAAGAGAGCAATAAATATTGTTGGGCAAAGATTATTATTGTTAACATTACTCGCAAATGCCGGATGTAGGACGCTCCGTTCAGTTATTACTGTATTTTATTCCTATCACATAATTGAGCGGTGACAGTGTCTTAACGCTCGGGTAATGATATCCCCGGTTTGCTTTACGTCCACGCCAATGATATATCGGTGTAACTCATATGATGACATGTCTCGGCAACGTGCATATATAGAATTATATTAATGACGGTCTTTACACGATTTTCGAAAAAAAATATCGCCTGACCTTTTCATAAAGGAGGAGGTAATTTGTTCCTTTAACTTATGTCTTCCTATTCGAGGGTATTATAGCATCACTTTGTTTAGCAGTTTGTCCGTCCGTTCGCTGATTTGTCTGTATAATGAAGTGCACAGCAACGGGAGAGCTCAACTTTCTTATCAAGGGCAGATCTGGAGTCTTTTTTTTTTTTTTTTTTTTTTTTTTTTTTTTTTTTTTTTAGCCTGTGAGGAAGGAGTCATATAAGAAGCAAAATATATCATCCCTATCCGTCATCTAGCCCAGGTTCTGCTGTATTTTTCCCTGGTAATTTGTAAAGGTAATATCTTTAATTCGCCCTGACTCATCCCGAGGTAAGACTGGATCGTAAATCTTGGCAGAATGATTTGTTCATAAGAGCTCCTTGTTCGGAGAAAAGACTGAGTAAGCGTTCCGACTTTCCTTTTATCTTTGTGACTTGCGCCTGTGTTTTCACGATTTTTCTTTTATGGTATTTACTACAATTCTCAAGTTTCAATCGAGATATGGTTTCCATTTGTCGTGTATTGTGATAGCGCGATCAAGATACTTTATATTTTGGGAGAGTATAAAGCATACCTAGTTGGTTGGTTTTAGTGGGTACTGGCACTTCTTGAGTAGTCCCACGCGCTGTAAATTTTGCAGAATATTTCTGACTACAAGAAACTTTATACTTAATAACATAATAACCATATTGTTAGTAAAGGATAATATTAATTTTCCTTCATAAATAACCTAAGTCCATATGTCAGGTGAAGATGAAGTGAATCTGAAGTGGATCAATGGTCTAAGGAGATTTTATGAATCTAAAATAGTAAAACATAATTAATTAGCACATGATGGCTTCTGAACGACATTTTCCAGTGTAGTTAGGATGCAGGGATAACAAACTCTCAAAGACTAGGAGACCTGCAAGTTTGAAGGTAAAAGGAGTGTCATTTGAAAGCGATTAAGATTGCAAAGGGTAGGTGGTGTCCTGGTGGATAGGGTTATATTCTACCTACCAAACTGAGATACCTAAGATTACAAAAGGTTTGGTAAGAACACTTCTCTCATTCAACTCTTTTATTGATAGGGAACAGGTGCGTCCCAGCAAACTCGGGATTGGCTAGTAATTATTAGTATTGTACATGCTTTATCGTTGCATTAATACGTCCAAATATAATTTCCTTTATATGTTGCGCAAATTTTCCTACATCCAATAACTTGTTTTCGTACAAGTTCTGGAATCTATCTAAATATATCATGTGAACTTAAGGCATCCGCCAGTATTCATTAATCGCTATTCCCTTCTTACTCTGAATTCCTCTTTTGAAGGGTTGTTCTAAGTTGTGATGGAAACTTGGCATATCCTTCAGAGAATTAAATCAGAGCATTTGCCTGGGTGAATAAGTCTCGGTCTGACTTGTCTGTCCGTAAATGTGTAAAGAATTTAGATCCTCAGGCAGTTTTCCGTTTGAGTAGGTCACCTTTTCCAAGAGGTAGGGGCATGGGTTATTTGTTTGCAACCATACATTTAGACTGGTGTGTATTTTTTTCCCTTCCTACCAACAAGGCAACTTGGCAACATAACCGCGTAGATTCCACGAGTACAGCAATCACCATAATTTAGGTACACAAATCTTTATCAGACTGTGTAATAAATGTTATAATTATTCTATTATGAAAGTCAAATTCAATCCTTTTATTACTGATTTTGCATATTTATTGCAGGCCCTAATTTGTAGTGGCGCTATAATTCACGTTTTGCATTGGCATTATACATACCATGTTTATTCATCAACTAGCCCAGTCAAGGCATTATTCTGCTAAAGTATATAATATTGTTATTTAAATCAGTTACTAGTGCAAGATCTATTAGCCACTATTAGCATGCTTTACGTACGTTAGAGCTGTATTATTTTCAGCATGTCCCGTGGCACCTTACTGACGCATTAAGCAGAAGTTTATGGGGTCATTTACATATTTTTGTCAAGTTATGAGTATCGTTTTTGGCTAGTAATTAAAAAATAATCTGTAATTATTCCTGAAGCTACAATCAGGCGTTTCAAGTGCGTGATTTGTATAGAGTCATGTTATGGTAATATTTCTTTTATGGATATGTGCGTTTTAATGGTTCTTGTACAACTTGGAAGCAACATGTTTTATCCTTGGGTTAACGTGCAATTCATGACTGTTTTCCAGTTGACTTTGATTCGTATATAATAAGTACATGTAAGGCCTCGCCCGCTTGTGCTATCCCGCCTTGTTACTGTTTAGATAAATCGTAATGGGTGGTTTTCATTCTTGATGTCAGATTTAATTAGGTTAGACGCCTCCTTAAACATTGTTTTTGTAGGTTGTTATATAAATATGAATCGCAGACTGGAACCAATATTGATTTCCTCAACCTCTATTACGAGTCTGTAAGAAAACCTGCAACTATATTTTTGTAGTATATTCAGTGGGTTCGACCATTTCAGACAGTTTTACCTGTCAATTAATTTCATTTTTTTTTCTTCATTGCTGGTCCGCTGGTATAGTGGTTTTGTGTTGTGGCCTGCCACTCAGATGTCGCAGGTTTGCGTCTCCCCCAGGCCGATGAAAAATCACTGGCTGTGTCATGATCAGCTACTGCTGCAGTGTGGGGTCTGCGGTGGGATGTTGAAACCAACATTTTTTGGAAGCTTGAATTTCAAGTCACTGGCCCCTGTGTGCTTGTTCCATGTGAATAGGTTTCATCTACTGAAATAATAAATAAAAATAATAATTTTTGCTTCGTGTAATGTATAATGTTGTGTGTCTGTTTTGGTTGTGGAATTCATGCTTGCAATACACTGTAGTTATGGATTGCCGTCGTATTGTATTAAATAAGGCGACGAATATTTTCTGTCTGCCACTCCAGCTGTCCCCTGTCGATTCCCGTCTTAAAAATTCCCTGAATCCGTTTATAATGCAAATGAGTTGTTTCATTTTGCGTTTGCGAGATAAAATAGAAACCCAGTAAGTTAGTTATTTATTTTTCTTATTATTGATAAACAATTCTCAGAAGGTACCTTGATATTTGATTCCCGAGAAGCCCTTTGTTGGCTGAGTCGGTTGAGCTTCAGACTGTCACTCGATGGGCCGGAGTTCAATTCCCCCGGCCAGCTGATGAAGAGTTAGAGGACTTTATTTCTGGTGATAGAAATTCATTTCTCGCCATAATGTGGTTCGGATTCCACAATAAGCTGTAGGTCCCGTTGCTGAGTAACCAATTGGTTCTTAGCCACGTAAAATAAGTCTAATCCTTCGGGCCAGCCCTGGAGAGCTGTTAATCAGCTCAGTGATCTGGTAAAACTAAGGTATACTTAACTTTGATTCCCGAAAAGATCTTGAATGACTGACGATGGACTGGAATGACAGTCCAAACGACAAAGACTGTCTTTGAAGTTAGCTTCCAGTTAGCAAAAGTAACAAATACCATTTTAATGCGAATGCTCAGATCATGCTATGTTATTCGTTGGATCCCCGTCTTTTGGGTAATAGATGTGCGTTCTGGAGACGTCATGACGGCCACAGCTGTGGTTCCCACCACTTTTGAAGTCACGGCCGAATTTCGTCATACTAAAAAGACCCGTTTTACTTTCATTATAGAGAAAACATTAAAGAATAGATTTATGAATAATCAAAGCATTACGGGTGGTATTTAACTGTTCTATGATCATTTAAACAGATAAAAGGAGACTTTTTCCAATCGCCTTCAGTCCCCCTTTCATTGTGTGCTAGACGTGGAAGCAGTCAATTGTTTTTAACTGGAAAGAGTTCATGAGTAACCGCAGTAAAAACAAGTAAAAAAATGCAATCGAGTTTTGTGTAAAGCGTATAATGCTGTATGAAACTCTCAGCCACGGCCTATGAAACTGTCAGCATGCCTCCTTTCATTGGCAAAAGTGATCTTAGGTAACCACGCGTAATTCGCAAATTTAGGTTCCGCGTTCCCCCCGAAATTATTTCGCGGACTTTGGCGACTTACTGGATGGGAACCACAAACCTGCGGAGTGTGTGGCAAGACAAACATTTGAAAGAGACTTGAAACATTATGTTGAACATCTCATTTCTTTTAGTGGTTGGTGTCCACCAGCATGCCTCGCAGAACTGCCTTTTCATCAAATGACAGCAAGGAATTTGGCAGAGCAGTTTGCTAGAGAACGTTTGTCTTGCTTGATTTGATGTAATTATGAACATTATACATTAGGGAGAAATTGTTAGTACACCTATTTAATCTAATCGTGAATTTTATTATTACTTTGCGTAATAAACCAATCAAATCAAATTTTCAATGCATGTTAGTATTCTCTTTACATCTAGCGAGCTAGGAGAATCGAACATTTATTCCAACCAACTGATTTTGCATAATTAAGCGTGTAAATAAACACGCGAAAAAAAAAGCCGTTATCAAGCCTGACTTCCATTTTCGAAATTCATTGAAAGAGGCAAGAAAAAACAAAAAGTACCTCAAAAAACCTTTCATAATTAAGGCAGCCCTGAAAAAGGGCCTCCCAGGCTCCAGCCAGAAAGACATTCTCCAGCAACGGGTCCATATTTTCGGCAACTTTCAGCACTATAGTAAAACAACTATTAAACACATGTCCCCACTCAACGACTTACTGGTAATCTTAATCAGTGTTCCGCACGATTATCCAACATTTACCAAAGGTTCGTTCCCCACTTACGACCGTTGACTCGTTTTCAACCTTTTTGTGTTATATATGCAGTAAGTTCTGGATGGACGCGTGTTTAATTATAACATGTCTTACTGTAGTATGGACGCACCCTGAGAGTCGCTGTACTGTAGGTTTCCTCGCGTAATACAGCAGTTCTCTTTCTTGAGTTTCCTGGGGCTTTTCTAAAACTCCTAAATGTAATTGAGATAGTACATCTTTATCTAGTGCCAACTGCAGTCTGTGAGCTGTGCAGAGTACATGATTATAATGTGTTGTGCCCAAACGCCAGAAAACATCCATTCATTGTTTTACCACAGATACTACTAGGCTGTGAGTTGTATTTTTTCAGAATGCCAAAAATCGTTATTTCCCGGATATAGTCCACCCTTAATTTTAATTTCACGAACCACTGATGGTCTAGTAAGTTTGCGTTTATTCAGACTACTTCTGAAAAACTTTCGTCTAAAGCTCAGAGCATCTTGTTAGGGTCAACCTCTCTCTCTCTCTCTCCACCCAGCCCCCATACCTATACGCTTCCATATCACTTCATTTTGGATGTGTTTCGAGGTATATTTTTGAACTTTCTTGCCTTTTCCTATATATTCTTGTAGCCTGAAGTCAAACTCGACCTTGGTTTTTAGTTTCCTGTAAAAGAAAACTGTTGTGCCGGCTTTGTCTGTCCGTACTTGGGCTAGAGGGTTGCAAATTGGTATGTTGATCATCCACCCTCGAATCATCAAACATAACAAATTACAACCCTCTAGCCTCAGTAGTTTTTTTTATTTTATTTAAGGTTAAATTTAGCCATAATCGTGCACCTGGCAACGGAATAAGATAGATCACCACCGGGCCGTGGTTAAAGATTCATGGGCCGCGGCTCATACAGCATTATACCGAGACCACCAAAGGATGCATCTGTTTTCGGTGGCCTTGATTATACGCTGTACAGAAAACTCGATTGCGCTGAAGAAACTTTGGCCCATTTTTTACTTATTCTTTTTTTGAATGTTGCGCGAAAATTTGTTTGAGCTAAGGGTCTGCTGCTCAGTTGGCCTCATATCCAACAGTATAAAACGGGGTGAAGGGGCACCTTCCCCCGAAAAAAGAAATTATTCCCGGATTAATAATTAAGAAATTACGGTTGCCTGTTTCTATATATATATATATATATATATATATATATATATATATATATATATATATATATAAATAATTAATATATATATATACATATATATAATTTATTTGTATATTATATATATATATATATATATATATATATATATATAAACAGGCAACTGTAATTTCTTAATTATTAATCCGGGAATAATTTCTTTTTTCGGGGAAGGTGCCCTTCACCCCGTTTTATACTGTTGGATATTATGCCAACTGAGCAGCAAACAAATTTTCACCTGACCCTTAGCTCAAATAAATTTATATATATATATTATATATATATATATATATATATATATATATATATATATATATATATATATATATATATATATATATATATATATATATATATATATATATATATATAAAATAAATAAATTAATATGTGTGTATATAAACTCTAATTATCCAATTGTTAAAATTAAACTATAATTTTCAAAATTTCGATTATTTTAAGACAGCTCTAAAATCGCCATTAATAAAAATTAATTAAGAAATGCATCCGTTGCCTTTTAAAAAATCTGCGTCACGAGACTAAGCGAAGAAACTCTCCAATTACTACGATTAGAAATGTAAGCGGATGCAGTGCGATATTTTAAGTAATATTTCAGAAAATAAATTGTAGAAGGATTACGTGGCTAACAACAGAGAAAATGAAACATTATTTTATGTTATTTTAGGTTAAATATTGACAGCTATAATGCTATTTATGCAGTAACTTTTTAATCGGATTTAGTTCCGCGGTGCATTGTTACGGTCTTCTTGAGAGTTTATTGAGATTTATTCATATCTTTACTCATATCTTTAGGTTAGTAATCACTATTAGTAATAGAAAAGATAAAAAGAGAACTGGTTATGACTCACTGCAGTGTATGGGTCATTAATTTCTGCGGTGAGTGAGCAATGATGAATCAGCGAGTCACCAGCGAGTGAGTGATTGTCTGCACTTGCTGTAATGTAAACATACGTACACACAAATAAATCATTATTTATATACAAAGTGTAAGATTCCACGAAAAACATTAATTATCATAAAGGAACTTTGACATTTTATATATATATATATGAACACTTATGCTTGCTTGCAATAAGACTTTTGGAAAAAAAAACTCATAATGAGTGAGATAACCTGTAATAATATATATATATATATATATATATATATATATATATATATATATATATATATATATATATATATATATATATATATATATAAACTTATGCTTGCTTGCAATAAGACTATTAAAAAAAACTCATAATGAGTGAGATAACCTATAATAATATTTTTCGTCTCTTTATATTTAATTCCTGTTTGTCCGATAGTCACTTTATTTGTGTATTTTCTACATATTCCTTAACAAGCGCACAGAACGTTTATTTCTCGACAGGAGTTTGTTACCAAGCAATAGACCAATTTGCACGCAAAATGGCAATATGTGGACATGAGCTTGAAAGCCGGGGAAAACGATAATTCTTGGAATGATGAAAACACATCACGTGGTGAAATTGCAATTCACTTAGCTTTAATAAGCATTAAACGAACACTTTGGACATATCCTTTGTGACATATCGATCGAGCTTACTTCTCTGAGAATGTTCGCACTGAGGCTAAGTCCTCTCTACTCCTTCAAGTTCGTACCAGGTCCCCGGTGGGAATGAGAGGAAAGCAATTTGTTTGCGGGGAAATAATAGGCATTGCGGATCTCGAAACGAGCTGGGTTCCATAGCTAGTTGCTTTGTCTCTGTGAATAATCGCGGCAAGCAGCGGCCAGACCGGTGCTAAAACAATGACAATGACGCCAGCATATGCAAATACCACGGCTGAGTGATTATTATCCTTCACGCAGACCCCTTTAATAATCGCAAGTGACCTTTGTTGAGAGAGAGAGAGAGAGAGAGAGAGAGTACTGCTGCGGTATAATTTATAACTTTGCCACTGCCTGTACTTTAATGCCTCCTGTTTTAACAGCAACAAAGCAAGTAGCAATTTGAGTGAATGCCAATTTGAATACTAAACGGCTTCCTTGGCTATCTGCTTTTTTTTTTTTTTATTTGTATACTGCATGTCTTCGGGGCAAGATATTTCTCAGTATGGTAGAGTTAATATTCGTGTTTGTTGGAGTTTTTTTCTTTCCCAGTCTGAGATGATATCACATAATGGATTTACACTCTCTCTCTCTCTCTCTCTCTCTCTCTCTCTCTCTCTCTCTCTCTCTCTCTCTCTCTCTCTCGCTGTGTTGTATCTTCTCATACATCTTTTTATCTACCTGTTATTTAAGTATAGGATCTAAATATGTCAAGACTATATAGACAGTAATATTGATATGGCTGAGTGTTACCACTTTGAGACTTTTTTTACCTCCTGTAATGAATTTGGATAGTTTAGTTCATCCTTGATTTTTGTATACTTAATTATCTTTTTATTTCTTTCCTTTTTCGTTCGTCTGCATGCCTGTCCTTTATATATTTCAGAACGTTATTGACGGGAATTAATGAAATTCTATAGCGGTGAGAGATACTGACCAAAAAAAAAAAAGGTGATAATATTGGGGAAGCATCTGTCAGTGAATTCAGGCTTTCTGTGATTCTTTTTTATTTTTTTATTTTACTTTTTCAGCGATGTAATGTTATTAATTTTTTACGGACCAGAATAAAAAAAAAGGCGGTTTGATTTCGAAATGATAAATTTCTTTGTAGCTGGCCCAGGCATGTTGCGTCCGAGTGTGCTTCCGGTTCCCAGGTACAAGTGATTTCGCTTAATGGGATCTATCTATCTGTCATTCAGGCATTGTTTTCAGATAGGATGGAGTATTTAGAAAATATTTAATATATTTATCGGTCGAGATGTCTATATTCTGCTGGATTTACTCTCTCTCTCTCTCTCTCTCTCTCTCTCTCTCTCTCTCTCTCTCTCTCTCTCTCTCTCTCTCTCTCTGTCTTTGTATACTGGGGCAATGAGCGTGCTCCATATTATTTTAAATGAATGATTAAACTAGGGATAAATACTTGGACTTATAAGCTTCTTTGCTCATTATTAGGTCGCTAAAAATTCTTGAAATGAATTTGACAAGAAGATTTTGAAGATTTTATTGAAATGTTAAAGTTCGACCTCGAATACCACATCCGAGAAAATGTCTGAAAATCAGGACATTGTTAGAGGACCCAGAAAACAGTTAGCCCACATCTCATTCCAAATCTTTATACGGAAGTGTGTACCCTGGGCAGTTGTAAAGTGAGGCAGATTTTTAAATAGATCATAAGTTCTGTACTGCTGAAGCAGTGATTTAGTTTCCATAGTTCGTGACGTCTCTTGCAGAATGAATCATTAAAGTGCTGTTCTTTCTATCCCGTTGTTATTTCATTTTTTCATAAAACGGTCTGTCACTGTATTCTACAGTACATTCCTTTAGATTTCATTAAAAATGTTCCCGATCCTTAACACATAACTCGTTACTCGTTACTATTTCAGTTTTAAAGACTTTACACCAAAACCCAGATGCTGGTCAGTATTTCAGTTCACTAGCAATTCATGTCTATTTCAATAAGGAAAAGATCCAGCACACCCATCAGTCATACCTCACAACAATATATGTTTATTTACAATCAAAACGGGATTAGAAATGTAAATATGAGAAGCAATACTGAAAGAGTACCTTACAACTCACAACAATTCTCACATTTAGGAGGTTGAGACCCATCCTAGGCCTCTCTCTGATAAATGTTTTGGACACTGTCCACTGTAAATTCAATGAAGGACATCCTCGTCTGAAGATACAATAAATATCCCATTGTTCATGTTTTCTACTTATTTTTCTGATTGCAAGAAATTCATGAGTGGGGTTCTTCCCCTGGTATTACTGTTGTTAGTCTCTATTGTGGATAGACAGTCAGAATCTTGAAGTTGAAGAATGGGTCATTTATGAAGGCAATTAACTTGCCTTTTGCATTTAGAGACAACCTTATACAATTTCATCATAGAAAGCTCTTCATGTATGAAAGCAAACTGCCAATGGTTGACAGCATTCCGCCTTTCAGCATGATCATTATATCCCAAGTGATTGACAAACTTTCAGAGGTAAAAAAAAAAAAACGGAGGGAACAAATTAAAAGTCAGTAGCATTAATTTAGAGAGTATTTCCAAACAGACTGGTAATTCTTTCACCATAAATAAATAACAGAAAAGCAGAAGTTGTAGTGTCTAAATCGTTGGTTGTTTTTGGGTGCCATTGAGCCAGATCTATTTTTACCATGTGCATTGCATATGAATCAAATAAAATTTTGGGGAGAGAGTCATTGGGATGTTCTTAGATCATAATCTGAATAATTAGTGTGGATTTAGTCTTTAATTTGTATAGGGAAATAATTCACTGAGATAGCAAGATCTTGCAATGGGCAGCCTTTTATCAAAGTGCCCTCCAAGAGAGTCACTGACATAATGCAGCAGCAAAAGAGTTGACTTTAATGTGGACTTTTCAAGTCCACTGGAACAGTCGATTTCTCTGAAAGGAACTCTCCAGTTATTTTGGCCACAGGGATGGCGGTGATGTAAATGTGGCATTAGATACTCCTGGTAATGTAGCATCGATTTTCTTTCTTCCTCAAGACTTACTGTAGCCAGTGGGAAGCACTTTGTAGAACTTAGACTAGGCAATATTTTTGATCTTATCTTAGTGTCGCGCATTTCGCAGAAGTTGTATCCTGTGATGTGAACATTCTAAGGCTTATGTAGCTATTGTTTTGTGAATGTGCTATGTGTATCCATATCACACAGCATGTATGGTATTGATGCGCATGTATTAGTCACATCAATACCATGCAGCATGTATGGCATTGATGTGACTAATGATGTGAGGACGTACAGGCTCGTATGTTGTAAACTTATCCCTACACATCTCAAAAAGAGACACATGCTTCTGTCTACTTGTATAAATAGAATATAGAATAATAGTTAGTCTGATCTTTGACTCTAACAGGCGCCAACTTCACTGACAACAAAGTTCTTAACAGAAGAAAAAAAAAATTGTAGCTTCGCGACTTGTATGATAAGAAGCTGTTTATATCGAAGAATGCGATAAACCACCAAGGGAAGCAAAAATAAGAAACCTTATCCTCAAGAAATAATGCACCCACATACAAAGCTAGTAAGGGGGGAAGTCAGCCTCCCTTAGGGCGAGTATGGGTTCCCATCTTTCCGTGACGAAGACCAGGAGAATCAGCGAATCCAGTCAGATTAGACCTTTCTTTCAGATAATCGAGGCTGCAACACCCGGAAATCATAAAAAAAAAAATGTACTTTGTAATTTTGCTTTTCAGATCCATGTTGAAAATATTTCGTAGTTTTCCATCACAAGCTTTAGTGTCATATAAGACCCCTTGTCTTCGTCTCACTGTTAAGAAAAATGTACCTTAGTTTTACCAGACCACTGAGCTGATTAACAGCTCTCCTAGAGAGGGCTGGCCCGAAGGATTAGACTTATTTTACGTGGCTAAGAACCAATTGGTTACTTAGCAACGGGACCTACAGCTTATTGTGGAATCCGAACCACATTATAATGAGAAATGAATTTCTGTCACCAGAAATAAATTCCTCTAATTCTTCATTAGCCGGCCGGAGACTCGAACTCGGGCCTAGCGAGTGCTAACCCACAACTCTACCGACTCGACCAACGAGGAACTTGTCTCACTGTTAAATTAACCATAGATATCAACTATTATAGTAGCAACAGATATCATCTGAAGGAGTCTACCCATTATCGTTTTACACATTAGACGAGTTTGAAGAACCATTAAATACACTTTCGCGTTTCCAAATACATAGCCTTCAAAGATTGGGTTTAATGTGTACCATTGAAAAAGAGTTCATTTCATTCGACAGGTTTTTGTTGCATTACAACAAAGCTTGGCTCCCTTGGTGGCAACGGTAAAGAACGAAAGTGGGAAAAATGTTTTTATTCCAAAATTATATATAGATTAGGTAGTAGAGTTTATAAAAGGAAATTATAAGAAAAAATGCGTGATAAAAGTAAACGAAGATTTGACAAGTCAGTCCAGTTTGCTTTGCATGATAATTGTTTTTAAGACTACATGTTTAAGAACGCAGTTTTATTAAATCACCTGGAGACATTGTTGCTCGTATAATTATTAACTGTAGTTATAACTAATTACGGAAGATTTTGCAACGGTAATGAAGTGACTGTTGAATATGCAAAATATTTAGTAGCTGGTAACTATTTTCGAAAGATGTAACCACCATTTAGTCATTATTTAATGTTGAGGTGGATTTAGGAGTCCGGACCCAGGTAAGACGCAGTAAGACGGGAGAAAATAAGTATGTAATTGGACTTTTTGCTTAGGTGATTAGACTCCTTGTTTTGCAAGGCCATAACACCATCATAAAATTTATGTTATTACAGAGTTTGATTCCTACCAAATGACCTTGCAACTGGCAGTATCATAAAAAAAAATAGAACATAATGAGAGCAATGCATACACCAGTATTAAAAAATCTAAGGCATAACAATTTTCGACGACCCGCAATAGAGTCCAAGTTTGATTTAAATAAAAAAAAAACACGTATGAAAATCTCCCTTCACCCCGGAACAGAGCATCAAATTTATCATTTTTTGCAAAAGACATTTCATTTATCTCCCACAAACTTCTGTGATGCTCTCAACAACGGAAAAGGGAAAATGTGAATAAGTCCATTATAACATTGCTAGTAGCGAGATGGTCTTTCTCTCACTTGAAAATTGAATTTCTGAATTAAGGAAAAAAGTTCAACCTCCGGAAATGACTTCATTATATTTTATTGGTATATTACAGTGTGAAGGAAAATAGTGTTATTATTATTATTATTATTATTATTATTATTATTATTATTATTATTATTATTATTCGAAACAACTTTTTATGGCATCTTGAGACAAAACTCGAAAAGGAACCGGAATTTTCAACACGACAAAATAATTAAGTAATGGTAAATTACGAAAAGCAGTCTTAAACTAGGTCTCTGGAGTTTTGATAATTGGAGATTTTTTTTTTTTATCATACAATTTCTCTCTCATTGTTTAAAAATCATTTTAATACACTTAAACAAATATCTTCTGTCTCTCGTTTGAGAATAATGTTTTAAATAAACCAGGAGGTAATGTGTACCTTTTATTTTGGCAACAAGAGCTGCCCTGCTTCTCCCCAGATGGAAAAACTGGAAAATCTTGAATATGCCATCAAAAATTTTTTTTTAAAAGATGACACTCGGAACACAATACTTATCAGACAGGTTTTGTGTTAGTGATGCTAATACTTCGTGCCTTAAGGGTGTGAATCCTTCACATCTTCCCATATTTAACTCCTCCAATCGAGAGAGAGCTTTCATACAAACACGTACATGACTTAGAAGACTCTGAATCGATATGGAGCCTGGGAGACGCCCTTTGGTTGATCTCGAGCGCCAATAAATCTCCCCAGTTGACAGGATCTGGGGATTTCATGGACAGTTAGTATCTCCCTCCCTTGCATAGTGATTAGTTGCCATGTAATTAATGAGGTCGTAACTTTCCCGTATATACATCGTAGTTTTTTTTTACTCGTAAAGAATGCAGTGCGGCCATTAGATATCTCAGAGATGTTGTTAGAGAAAAAATGTATGATTTACGTCCCTCGTTTTGTTTTTCCCCTCAGAAGTATTTTGCCTTGTATGTAGATTTATCAGGGTTTTAATAAAACCCGTTTCGTATGAATCGTATGGCATAACATCTGTAACCCCAAGGAAATGAAGTGTAGCAAAACTATGAGAGTATATATGAATATGGAATGTAATTTTATTGCAAATTTTAACAGGGGAAAAATTTTTTCAAATTGTGAATGGTACACAATACACACACACACACCTTATCCACACACACACACACACACACAACACACAATATATATATATATATATATATATATATATATATATATATATATATGTATGTATGTATATATATAATGTGTGTATGTATGTATGTGTGTGTGCATGTGTGTACAAATGTTTTTGTGTTTGAACATCGCTCTTTTCATTCTTAAAATTATACAAAGATACAGATTTGAGTTTACGTGTACATTTCAACAGAAGTTTTTTCCCTGGCGTTTACAAGTATTCTATCCACACATGATATTATTATTATTATTATTATTATTATTATTATTATTATTATTATTATTATTATTATTATTATTCAGTAGATGAAAACTATCCATATGGAACAAGCCCACCAAAAGGGCCATTGATTTGAAATTCAAGCTTCCAAAGATTATGGTGTTCATTAGGAAGAAGTAAGAGGAAGTAAAGAGAAATACAGAAAGAAGAGATCCCACTTTGTAAAAAAAAAATAAATAAATAAATAGATTAATAGATAAAAATATGTATTAAAATGTAAGAATAGTATTAGTTTCTTATCTTCATGTTCTTCCGGACAGAGAGTAATGAACGTGTGGTAATGTGAGGTTTAGGGGTAATTCTGTACTAATATTTTAGGGGTAAAAAGAAGCTATTGATTCAGGAAGTGAAGGATGCCAATTATGAGATGTTTTATGAAGAGATGTCAGTACTATGTAGCTGAAGTGGAGAGATTATTTTGATGAGTTTTTAAATACAGAACAATAGAGGAGAGGTTAATCTGAATTATTCTACATTGCAAGGTATGAATGAATGTTTGTGAATTCTTGTGGAAGTGACTGCTGAGGAGGCAGAAAGAAAGTTGATGGATTAATACGAATTGATGTGATTACAAATGTGATGCTTTGGTACAGTCATGCAGTTATGATTAAAAGGCTGAGAAAGGTGCATAAGATTCATAGTGCAACGGTGAGGTTTTCTTCCTGTTACACCTTTCAAACCTTTTACTGTCAATTTTCGTTTGAGCGCTGAATGACCTCATAGGTCCCAGTGCTTGGCCTTCGGCCTAAATTCTATATTCAATTCAATTCAATTCAGTTCAGTAAGAGAGCGCTTGCAACTTTAATGGAAATTTGGTTTTCCCATAAATTTTTTCTTCATTATAGCAGAAAGCTTAGATGCTTCCCCTCGATACCTCTAATTAAGTCTTATTATATGGAAAAGTTAAGTAACCTTAGTTTAACCAGACCACTGAGCTGATTAACAGCTCTCCGAGGACTGGCCCAAAGGATTAGACTTATTTCACGTGGCTAAGAACCAATTGGTTACCTAGCAACGGGACCTACAGCTTATTGTGGAATCCGAACCACATTATACCGAGAAATTAATTTCTATCACCAGAAATAAATTCCTCTAATTCTTCATTGGCCGGCCGAAGATTCGAACGCGGGCCCAGCATAGTGCTAGCCGAGAACGGTATCGACCCGTCCAACGAGGAACTGTTTTTTTTTTTTTGTCTTCCTTTTGACTTGTGAAACAAATGCAATTTGTTATGATTCGGTAGCCTTCTTGACATTCCTAGTGACTCCCTAATTCATAGAGGAATGAGGAGGTATTTCCCTCCTGAAAGCTGGAGTGAAGATGGTGCATAATTTAGAGTTGTCCCTCTATTTCCATAAAAGGTTTACCTTTGATCTTGACATCTTACATAGTGATCAGTATTTTCAGTTTTATTGTCTTGTGACTTGGTTACTTTTCATACTTGACAAAATATATGTTCTTAAGTATGCCTGAGTTTGTAATGGTAGTTATATTAATTGACCTGTAATAGATTTTGAACCTTTGAAGTCTCTGGGTGTAGCAGTGCAAGGTTATCATAAATTAAATCTTTACATCCATTACAACGCTAGAACATGCAGAGCGAGAGAAAGTCGTGATTATGTCTGCACATTATATGGTCCTTTATTTCTGCAAATATTTTTGTGGGAATGGCCTTTCATTGTAAGGTTTCCATGGGCGTGTCAACTTGATTTAGATAGCATGATAATATATTCTAACTCAATCATTTGAAAAAATATATATATATATATATATATATATATATATATATATATATATATATATATATATATGTGTGTGTGTGTGTGTGTGTGTGTGTTTATATATATATATATATATATATATATATATATATATATATATATATATATATATATATATATATATATAAATGATTGAGTTAGAATATATTACCATGCTATCTAAACGGTATATATATAAATATATATATATGTATATATGTATGTATATTTGCATATATATATATACATATATATATGTATGTTTATATACACATAAATACATACATACATACATACATACATACATATACTGTATATGTATATATGTATATGATATGTTTTCACTTTTGTAGAATTAGTTAGTATATCAATAATTTATGATATTAAAAGATTTGGAAAGATTTTCAAAGAACCTCAGATCTCCAACAAATGACTGAAATAGGCCAAGTCCAGGAGAGTTTTATCACTACCGGTAGAGTCTTATCTAGGCGTAGCTGGTAAACTCCATCATGAAACCCTTACACCGATCGTCCGCTGAGTGCTGGATTGTAAACAGATGTTTTTTTTTTTTTTTTGCTAAGTTCATTTTATTCATTGATTGTTCAGTGGTGCATAAATAAGGATTAAGAATACGTTGTACTCTTAAAAGTTTATAGAGTAAACACGTCCATACCCACACACACACACACACACACACTTGCACATACATATAGTGTATATGTGTGTGTGCGTGTCTGTTTGAGTACGTGTGTGCGTATGTCTGAGTGAGTATATATGCATGTATTTATATGTGTATGAGCGAGTATTGGTGTGATGGGCTGAAAAATTTTTTCAGGCAATATGTACAGTATATATATATATATATATATATATATATATATATATATATATATATATATATATATGTGTATATATATAAAATGTATATATATATATATATATATATATATATATATATATATATATATATATATATTCTGTATATATATTTATATATATAAATGTGTGTGCTTGTATTCTAGATCACATAGTCATACTTACTTGTGGAATCTGCCGTGGAATCTCCTCGTGAATTATATTTTTCATTCCAGACTGTATTTGGCAAAGGGTATTAAATTTTGGTATTGTAGTAGGTCTATGTTAAGTTATCCTGGTTTAAATATGGTAATCAAACTACAAATCAGCATTTTAAAAGAAATGGCTTTGATTTTGACATTATTCTTTTCTACGGAAGGTCGTAAAAGCAAGGGGAACCAAGATTAAGGAAAAAAAAAATACTAACCGGATTCTTTCAAATATCAAATATAATGAGGGATTTAGGGCGTACCCATTTCTTAACATTTTTTCTTCTTCTTTACCGGATGTTTTACAGATAAGGTTACTTCAAGCATACAGTGTAAAGTTCCGAGGGAAAACTACTGTATGTGAAAATTAAGTATTTATTTCGTAGTATTAACTTTGTATTTATACCGCTGCTATAACTCACTGATATTAAGAGCTATCGCTGCTTCTTGTTCAGTAGATTTATCACCGCTGCTATTACTCACTGATATTAAGAGCTGTCGGTGCTTCTTGTTCAGTAGATTTATCACCGCTGCTATTACTCACTGATATTAAGAGCTGTCGGTGCTTCTTGTTCAGTAGATTTATCACCGCTGCTATTACTCACTGATATTAAGAGCTGTTGCTGCTTCTTGTTCAGTAGATTTATCACCACTGCTATTACTCACTGATATTAAGAGCTGTTGCTGCTTCTTGTTCAGTAGATTTATCAATATTAATTATTGCTGTGCATTTGGAGACCAACCGCTCCCTTTTAAATGAATATGACTTTTCGTTTCGAAAATTTACACGTTCCGTTAATCAGTCAAGAATGGAAGGGGTCTATTTGACGGGAACAGGAAAGGGGTTGGGGGCGGGGGAGAGATGTTGGAGGAGGCTTACCCATCTCTCGTTTCATTACGTAAAAAAGTGATGGAACGAGGAGAGAGAGAGAGAGAGAGAGAGAGAGAGAGAGAGAGAGAGAGAGAGAATAGAAGGAGCAGTTGACTTTTGCCATTATGATTAAGCTCCTTGTCTTGCAGGAGAGATGGGAAGAAAGAGGGTAAAAGGCTTTTCATATATTTCCCCTCCTTTTTCGTCCCCTCTGCCCCGAGGTTCCCCCTTTCATGGGTCCTCTCTTTTTGCTGCTGCGCCCTCACCCCTAATGTCTTTCTTTCAGGCCTTGCTTTTAGTTACCCTAATGTCTCTTGATTGGTTCTCTGCTTCCTTTCTCTCTCTCTCTCTCTCTCTCTCTCTCTCTCTCTCTCTCTCTCTCTCTCTCTCTCTCTCAAATGAATATTTATTAAATATGCCATAGCAAAGTTCGCTGGTACTTAATTTATTTTGGCTTAATACCAACAGCGTCGGTTCTGGCGTCAACTAGAGATCACAAAATAAAATATTCTTGATAATATTAATTTTCCTATAACAAATGACGAACTGGCTCAAGCCACTCGATTTTGTTCAAATCACCCTTCCGTTCTAGCTGAGGAGGTATATTTGGTTCATGCCACTGCACAGCTTCTGTAGTAATTCCCCAAGATCTTGAACGTCTTATCATCCAGTCCTTAATGATCTGGGATATAATTCTGTAAACCAACAAATCATAAGCTTCGCATTATCATTTCTGGCAGATAACTTGACAAGACAATTAAAGTGCTCAAAATAATGCAAGCTTTTTTTTTTTTTGTCGTCTTCTGCTAATTCATTTTGAACCTGTACATGTGAAGTCAGTGCTGCTACAGTGCCAACAAATGAGGTTTAGTAGGCTGTTTTTCTCGTGCAAAACTAAAGTTATTTATTACCCAATACCCCGGAGTTTCAAGTCTACTTCCCTTAATGACCATTTGAGGCAGGTAGACTAGAGACTCCGGGTTATGTGGTAATTAATATCTTGATTTATTGCACAAGAAAAATAGCCATTTAAACTTCATTTGTTGGCATTGTAGCAGCACTGACTGCACATGTACGTTCAAAATGAATTAGCAGAAGACGACAAAAAATTGCATTATTTTGAGCACTTTATTTGTCAAGTTGTCAACCCGAAATGATAATGAGTAGGTTCAATTATTGCTTCGAACTCAAATTGCTCTGCATTTAAATTGCCTAGAAATATCAAGATAACTACAGCTAACAGAAGAGGAGATTGTAAAATCATTAAGCACTAATAAAAATTCAGCACAAATGGTGATTCCTCTGCTTACGTGCAAATGTACCTCTTAGAAATTCAACGGCAGTGATTTTTGTTGATGTAGAACTTTGTCTTCTCGCGTGTTTGAATATTAGTGAAGGAATCTGACGTATTCCCTTAAGGACGTACCATAAAAATTTAACTCATTAAGAATGGACAAAGTAATATAGAAACGACACGCAAGATTGTGAAGATCGCTACTTATCCCAGTTGTACGTTTAGGATTACACATAAAAACATTCAAATATCAGTTTTTTTTTTAAGGTAACGTTGTTTTTAAGTTATTTTTCACCACTTCGAGATGCTAAATAGAAATTCTCGTCGTAGCGTTATTCTTCAGTTACACAGTTCAGTGATGTATACAACATATGAGGGCAAAATTTTCGCAAACATCTTGTAGAATGCCCAAAATCCCCTCTTCAAATCATAAGCTTGGTAACATAATTACTGTCGATAACGAGTTTCTGTGAAATAGTGCGAACAAAATTTACCGAAGTGAGATGCTTGTCAGGAGCATTTTTGCTTTAAGCTACTGATGCGCAAACTTCACTAAACAGTTGCTGCCGATGTTACAACAACTAACTGACGCAACCAAACATGTGTCCTGCACCCGTCCCCGCGCCCCCACCCCAGCTGAGGGTAGTTTATAACATTAGCAGAGCCTTAATGGAAAACAAGGATGGGCGTGTTGTCACCTTCATCTAATTGCGTCCCACCCTTGTCTACTCCCCCTTGCCTATAGGGCAAGGCGCACCATAACATTGCTCTGTGAGACTCAAACAAAGACTCAGAAAAAATATTATCTAAAACTTGGATTTGTGAGTGCGTTTGCTTTATGCATCCAGTGCTCGAACTTGAGATGTAATTGTGCTTTACTACGGAGGGAAAATCAATCTTGTCAAAATTTATCAATTTCAATTCCTTTGTATGAGTCTGAATGAGGGCCAGTAGGGGACTTACAAAAATAAACCCGGATGAAAACATTGCTTTATTGTATTTCAAGTGAGCATTTATTTGCAACTGCCGTGCATTTAAATGCTGATACAAAGTTACCAGATAAGGAGACACCTTATTTCGAAAATGATTCCCAGTAGATGCCACCTGAGGTAACAAAAGTCCCTGTGACTGAATATATGATATAACATGATGCAGTTGGTCTGGCAGAAGCATTCCAATATTCTTATCTAGTATTCACCCGCATTAGATTTTCAAAGATAAACTGTGGGCTTTCCCACTTATCCAGTTGCCTTTGCTGTGTGGACGAGGCTTCAGATCTCTCGAATGACCAGAGGTTCAAAATACCTCGACGTCCATAAAGTACGCCTTACATTAAATATTCAAAAACAAAGAGCAGCACAAAGATCAAGAATTAAGGTTAATCCTCGCTAGATACAACCACATATATCTTGGCGGTAAAATTGCTTTCAACAATTTCACGCTTGGCTGCCATATGCTACAACTTAATACACGCAGAGTTCATAGAGGGAATATTCATTGTACATCCCGGTGATGCCACATCAGTCAATATGTTGCAATTTCTTACATTTACTACCACGTGAGCCATAAAAGCTGGGTCTTTTTAGCCATTCATGAGATACAGTTTCAGATTTGGTAGTTTAACACCTCGTTGCGAGTTCCCAACGACTTTTCATTCTCTAGATTGTATATATGATGAGGACACGAAGTGTTTGTCATCATGATATTGACAAAATATATAACTTGGTGTCCTTGAATAGCATAACCTGTTTAAGGACAACCCATCTTGGCCGTCGCAATGCGAGAATTCACCTTCCTTTTCCAGGATGATATCAGTAGTCTGGTCGTAGAATAGATAGCGCTTTATGAGTTCTAGAAGGCTTGCTCGTCGTTAAGTGTTTGTTGACTTCCTTTGCCTCGTAAAATTTGTTTATTATCTCATGGCAGCCAGGAGCCTTTAGGTTATGGCGTATGACGATTGCTAGATTTGGATGACACAGGAGAGGTCGCAACATGAAAATTTGCTACATGTTTCTGCTGCTTATTTTTTTTACTTGTACACAAACATATCAAATATGTTTTAGGTGACAGCTGACAGCTGTCTTCCTGCAACAGGAGATGAAGTAAGCAAGCTGAGGACATATACATATGAGTTATATATAGATACAAATGATGAAATTCCAAACCTACAAACTAAAGCCATCCTGCTCCTACACAAGGAGAGATGAGTAACTCCTCTTACAAAAACAGTTTTTTCTTAGTTTCAGAAAGGACATTGTCAATCTACAAATTTGTGGGCTCTGTTTTCTTGTCCTTAAAAATATATATGTATATTTATACATTATATGTATATATATATAAATGTATATATATGTATGTATATATATATATATATATATATATATATATATATATATATATATATATATATATATATATATATATAAATATATAAAAGTGGTTCTTTAAGCTCTTCGTTGGGGGAGTCGGTAGAGCTGTGGACTAGCACTCGCTAGGCCCGAGTTCGAGTCTCCGGCCGGCTGAGGAAGAGTTAGAGGAATTTATTTCTGGTGATAGAAATTCATTTCTCGCTACAATGTGGTTCGGATTCCACAATAAGCTGTAGGTCCCGTTGCTAAGTAACCAGTTGGTTCTTAGCCACGTAAAATAAGTCTAATCCTTCAGGCCAGCCCTAGGAGAGCTGTTAATCAGCTCAGTGGTCTGGCAAAACTAAGGTATACTTAACTTTTTTTGGCCCGGCCAGGATTCTAAGCTACGCCTTTCAGATTATATATGCTCTTTTCACCGAGCTATCGTCGTACAATCTCTCCACATTAGCAAATTGTTTCAAAACTCTCTGATTTATTAATTCACCCCCACCAATCTTCTACACATCTTCACTTTTATCACCCTATCAATTCTTCTACTCTGAATGTTCTTTGCAACCAGTTCATCTCAACCCTTTTTGCTTTTGTTGGCATTCATCATCCGCACCTCACTTCCATAAAGGAAAGTTAGCTCAACAACCCCTTGATACGCCTTGGCTTTCATACGCAAGCTTCTTTCCATTCTTTCATGTTCCAACTATTCTGTGACCCACCTCTTCTCTCATTCTACCCACATCCACTATATTTACCCACAAATGCTTTTACAAATTGATGGCTGCAATTCATCCCCCCTTCTTATTAACATTCATTTTCCATTTTATATGTACATATGTATATATATGTATATATATATATATATATATATATATATATATATATATATATATATATATATATATATATATATATATATATATATATATATTCATATATATATATATTTTACATATTCATTTATGAGTGTGTTCCGTGTGTGTTTATGTGTGCATTATGGCGTGGTGATGTGGTAATCCCACCACCAACCTTATATAGAAGGAATAATCAGCTAAAATAAGTATAATGACTAAATGGTGCAGTACCTAGGTCACATTTGCTAGGTCCTTGTATCGCTGGCAGCCTAGCACCAACCGATCCAGATGGCCACCAGTGGATATGGCAATTGCTGGTATCAAAAAAGCAAGTAAAAAATGCGCCGAAGTTTCTTCAGCGCAGTCGAGTTTTCTGTACAGCGTATAATCAAGGCCACCGAAAATAGATCTATCTTTCGGTTGTCTCTTTATAATGCTGTATGGGCCGCGTCCCATGAATCTGTAACCACGGCCCGGTGGTAGCATGTTCTGTATCGTTGCCAGATGCACGATTATGGCTAACTTTAACCTAAAATAAAATAAAAACTACCGAGGCTAGAGGGCTGCAATTTGGTATGTTTGATGAATGGAGGGTGGATGATCAACATACCAATTTGCAGCCCTTTAGCCTCGGTAGTTTTTAAGATCTGAGGGCGGACGGACAAACAAAGCCAGCACAATATTTCCTTTTTCAGAAAACTACTAAAAGAGGGCATGGTGCAAGCAACCTCATTTCTTGAAGACTTGCTGTGCAACCGGAGGAGTTTCGGGTGCAAAAATCTTAATTTTATTTTTATTTCCGTGTAATTCACGAGTAAATGCGAAGTTATGCCAAGTCTACGTCGAAAAGGATATCAATCGTATTTCACCAGCAAAGGAGTTTCATAAGTGAGCATCCTCTACGGACTTTAGGCGAGATTGATCTTATCGTGTAAGGGCATTGTCCCCACACATCTGGGGAGCAGCCTTCTTCACCATCAGATAATAACCAGATTGTGTGGTAGCCAGCCTTACCCTGTATTCAGTCCGGATCTCTCTTGTCTTGTTCGCGTTACCTTTTCGTTAGCCCCGTAGCGGGGTCCTGCCATCAGTGCACCTCACGTTGTGCACTTTAGGCATTACTTAAAGGTCTTTGTAGTGTCTCTTCAGCCCCTAGCTTGCAGCTTCTTTCATTCTTTTACTATACCTCAGTTCTTATTCTCTTTCTTCAACCTGACTTTCCATCCTCTTTAAGCTCTTCCTTGGGCGAGTCGGTAGAGTTGTGGCCTTCCACTCGTTAGGCCCGAGTTCGACTCTCCGGCCGGCTAATGAAGAGTTAGAGGAATTTATTTCTGGTGATAGAAATTCATTTCTCGCTATAATGTGGTTCGGATTCCACAATAAGTTATGGGTCCCGTTGCTAAGTAACCAGTTGGCTCTTAGCCACGTTAAATAAGTCTAATCCTTCGGGCCAGCCCTAGGAGAGCTGTTAATCGGCTCATTGGTCTGGTAAAACTAAGGTATATACATTTAACTTTTTCCATCCTCTTTAACAGTTGTTTCATAGTGCAACTGCGAGGTTTTTCTTCTGAAACACCTTTCATACCTTCATACTGTCAATTTCCCTTTCAGCGCTGAATGACCTCATAGGTCCAAGCACTTGGCCTTTGGCCTAAATTCTATATTCTATTTTATTCTCCTTTTCGTTGGGACTCCGTTTTATATTACATTGGAACTTTCCGAGTTTGTTGAGTCTTTCTTCTCAAAAGAGCAATCACTAGGCCTCTTGGATTACTGAGTGGATTAATCTGGCTTTTCTTCGTTTTCATTGGCCTCTAGACATCAGAATTTCTCATTTTATCCAAATTTTATTAGTTAAGATTTGGTCCATATTCTTTGGTAGCTTGAATTTTAAGTGTATGGTCCCTTTGGGTTTGTTCCATGTGAATACTGTTCATCTTCTGAAAAGTAATAATAATAATAATAATAATAATAATAATAATAATAATAATAATAATAATAATAATAATAATAGTTTTGTGGTTTTATAGAGTTAAAAATCTTTTGATCAGATTTCTTGCTCACTCATCAGTTACTCATTTCCTTTAGTCACCTCGTTACCTAATCATTTATTCACATTTTTCTCTGTATTTTTATTCCATTATTCTCATGGCAAGAGCATAACCATTATGTATAGATGACTTTCAGAACTGATAAATGAGAACAGACTTACGCACAGAAAAAACACATTCACACTTATGCTTGTGTCTTTGTTGATCCGAAAATCAACTCAAAAAAATAAACTCCGACCGAATAAAAAGTGTTTGTTCACAGTAATGAAATTATGATTATCATGATTGCTATGACAGTTCACGATCATTTTGATATTTCTAAAAATCAACTGACAAAAAAGGAACATTCTGTCGACCAAAAGATCTGTTTGAAATGATATTATTCGCCATTGCTATGACAGTTGACGATCATTTTCATATTTCTACTCTCTCTCTCTCTCTCTCTCTCTCTCTCTCTCTCTCTCTCTCTCTCGTGTCTGTGTCCATCCGAAAATCAACTGATAAAAAAGGAACATTCCGTCGACCAAAAAGTATCTGTTCATAAAAATGATATTATTATCGCCGTTGCTATGACAGTTGTCGATCATTTTCATATTCATAATTTCCATCTCTCTCTCTCTCTCTCTCTCTCTCGTGTCTGTGTCTCCGAAAATCAACCGACAAAAAGGAACATTCTCGACCAAAAGTATCTGTTCTCGCCATTGCTATGACAGTTGACGATCATTTTCATATTCCTAATTTCCATCTCTCTCTCTTTCTCTCTCTGTCTCTGTCTCTGTCTCTCTCTCTCTTGTGTCTGTGTCCATCCGAAAATCAACTGACAAAAAAGGAACATTCTGTCGACCAAAAAGTATCTTCATATAAATGATATTATTATCGCCATTGCTATGACAGTTGACGATCAATTTAATATTTCTAATTTCCATCTCTCTCTCTCTCTCTCTCTCTCTCTCTCTCTCTCTCTCTCTCTCTCTCTCTGTGTGAGTGCGTATTAGCGAGCATCAAGTACTAAGAGTGTTTTAATGCTCGAGGAGCCTGGAGCAGCAGCTCACTACACAAGAGCCTCTTAGCCGAAGTGGGTAAAAACAGGGAGTGACAGAGAGAAAGAATGAATAGGAGGGGAGAGAGAGAGAGAGAGAGAGAGAGAGAGAGAGAGAGAGAGAGAGAGAGAGAGAGAGAAAGGGCGAGGCCAATATGCCACTGGACTCACCCATGCGATTCTCGCTCGTTATTTCATTAAAGAAATGACGCCATTCTCTTTTTTTCCTTCTTGATATTACTAATGTTATTGCAATGCCTCATCGCTGTTCTGCCTCTGCACCTGTTTTCGAGTTTGTCGTCTTGTGAAACAGACATCAAACGATTTTGTCTCTTAGGTTGGCTCTATCGAGGTTGAGAGGGATCTGAACGCCACACACGCACACACACAAACACACAAACACTTACGCATACACACGTACACACACACGCACACTTACAGCCAGTTAGCCAGGGATGGAAGGGATGCGTAAGGGAGGGGAAGTTTAGGGGTGGGGAAGGAGGAGATTGTGTCGACCTTTTTAGCGCGGTATTGATTGCGAAGTGGGGCGTCGCTCCCTGCTTGGGGGGAACCACCAGGGGAACCACCATCTCCACCCTCTCCCACAGAGCCATCCCTCTTCCGCTGCGCTGGTAATACTTCGGCAGGATGCGACCTTTGGGGCTGGAAGAGGGGCGTCGAAGGAAAATGTGATTGGAGGCCGGGAGATGGCGGCGCTGGATGTTAACGAAGATCCAATGAGATAGTCATTATTAGGTTACTGCTGACGAAGATACACAGCAGCAGCGTTGACAGAAGTGACGCGCCCCAAAGAAAGAGCGTTGGAGGTCCCAAAATATGCTACATGGCTTATTATGTACGGTAATTGCAATGAATTGGTCTGAATAGTCTGTTCTTTTCAGTTTTGCATCAGAATAGTGGATACCCCCATTGGGGGTTAGTGCCGTCAGTGCACCTCATGCCGTGCACTGTAGGCATTACTTAAGGATCTTTGCAGCGTGCCTTCGGTCCTGTAGCTGCAACCCCTTTTACTGTACCTCCATTCATATTCTCTTTCTTCCATCTTACTTTCCACCCTCTCCTAACAATTGATTCATAGTGCAACTAAAAGTGTTTTCCTCCTGTTACACCTTTCAAACCTTTCACTGTCAATTCTCATTTCAGCACTGAATGACCTCATAGGTCCCAGGTTTTGGCCTTAGGCCTAAATTCTATATTCTATTCAATCAGAGTAGTGGATATGATTTTCAGTCTGCTTTCAGGCTTGTCAAACTAGAAAACTTTCGCAAACATCCTGTTCACACGAGAAGCGAAAATTTTCAGCAGTCTCGTCACAGAATTAAGTTGTTTTACAACTAGTGAGAATCGTGTCTGCATGACGATTCTTCGATGTAGTTCTGTCATCCACCATCAGACCAGTAGATTCACACTTTTTTAAAATAATATATTGACTTCAATTCCCATCATTCGTGCACGAGTTATGATTTGGTTTCTTAATAGTTCAGATATGTCTTTAAGGTAGCGACTGAATATTGTGGTCAGACAAGTCTTGGTTTTGCTAATCTTTCTTAAAGGTAACAGGTCATCCTTTTCTAACACTAAGGAAACGTATTCAAAATATCAGTTATTGGTTAACACCAGGTGTTTGCATTTTCCGATTCCTGCTGAAAATGGTCAATAATGGTCTTCATTATCCATCATTCTCACCATTACAAGTAATATACATGTCAACTGTAACCAAAATTATGTCTCTTTTGTGTTTTGTAAGTTCATCAACATTTTCGTCCGAGCAACGCATCGTTGAAATAAATGATCAAGTCTGATCAAAGTGAAAATTCTACTTATTGGGTCTTAAGTCTTAAGTATTAAGTCTTGTGAAAATAACGATTCTCTATTTAAGGTTCAGTAATTTATCAATGTGTTCTAAGAAGTCCAGGCTTACGCCTCAGAGACTATATCACGTCTGTTATTCTTTAATTTTAATTGTTGTCGTTCTTAATATACTTAAATAAAACGTGAAAGACATTTTGAAAATACATGAACTTTATCATGCTTGTATTTCAAAAACAGTGCGAAAATATAATCTTGATACATTTTCGACAAGTTAATAGTAAATAATACCTATTACGCATAGCCTGAATACAAATTGTAATATAGCCATAATTAAAATACGCCTGATGTATTTTTGTAACCCTGAGCGGTGCATTCGTAATGAGATAAAAGATGAGTGATTCAAATCCTAGAAAAGATGAGAAACATACGGAATGATAAATTTGACCCGTGCCTAATCGTCATTCGTCACCGATGAATCACTCCGAAAACATAAGCATCCTCCGGAAGTAATGTGAAACCATTCTAAACTCTCTCTCTCTCTCTCTCTCTCTCTCTCTCTCTCTCTCTCTCTCTCTCTCTCTCTCTCTCTCTCAGCGTGAGGATAATTAGCGTACTACTTCACTTCAGTCAATAAGCAAACTAATCGATAAGTGTTTCTTTGTAGTGCAATGAAAGCTAATTGTATGGGAAAATGGAAATTAAAGAAATTGTCCTAAAAGAGAGAGAGAGAGAGAGAGAGAGAGAGAGAGAGAGAGAATAAGTAATTACCTGTCTGGACTTTTGTTTACTATTTAATATGATCAGATCAAGAATTAATAGAAAACAAAGTCCATTAACTAGGCCTTTTCTCGGTAGACCGACTTCACTCGGGGAAATTTTACCCGTCTCGGTGCTTAAGCCAAGTAACACTGCATTAGAAGCTATTAGTAAATCTTGGGAAAGCCCTTCCTGAGATAGCTGTTCGGAGTTGGCTAATGTCGCAAACAGAGACGAAGTTATAATATCTGTTGTAGCGTCCCGTTATCAAGGTCAGTGAGCTGTTGAAAGTAGATTTTTTGGGGGGCCCAATTTTCGAGACTTTTGTATAAGTGTGGCTCTATACATAGCAAAAAAAAAATAGATGTTCGAGAAGGGAACAGAAAATAAATTGATAAACTTGAATTGTTTATTTTCTAATTTACGTTATGTACAAACTTATTTTACGACTTGTACGATCAATTGTTCCTATATCTATGTATATCTGTCTGTCTTATATATATATATATATATATATATATATATATATATATATATATATATATATATATATATATATATATATATATATATATATATATATATATATATATATATATATATACACACACAACATATATATATAAATATGCATGCATTTCTGGACATATGCAGGCACTCGATATACTTATGTAGGAAATTACGTTTTCTCAAAAAATGGTGGGTTTTCCCCATGAGAAATTGTTATTTTGTCAAATGAAAACATGCCAGGTAAAGTAGAATACATACTACATTGTTGCTGCATAATACATTACATGAAATTCGTTGCTTTCTCCCTCATGTTTGCTAGAATCATGCTATCTTATGAATATAAAAACCCTTAATTTTGCCTGCACTCCTGAACTCTCTGAACGTTAAGAGTTTTCTTCAATAAAGATCAAACACGTTCTTCGCGGTATTCCAGCCCCTACTTTTTAACTATCCGATTCGTAAACCGTTTTGATCAATACCTTTGCTCCAATTACCATCGTGACCACTTCCTGAATCATCGTTTAACCTTTTCGGTAACTCTTTCTACCCCACCTCAATATTTGATGACATTTACCATTAGTTGCCTTTATAGGTCAGCCACTTCCTGTCTTCCAGTTTTTGTACAAAGGCTCATCCTATCGATATCCCAGCATCCATATGCTGCCAAATTCTGCGTTCAGGGATCCACTAATGAGCATCCGCACTTGGCTACAGTCATCAAACTTCCACCGTCTTGTCCTGAATATATTCACCTGATATTCAGCAACTTTACTTGGGGGAAAACATTTGCTCCAACTTTTTTAATCCAGCAAATCTGTTCCAAATTTATCAACATATTTTTTGGCTGTTCTGCGATCACCATTACGCTAGAACACGTCAAATAAACTTACTATACAACGGTTTACTTATTATCTGGTTTGAGCGTAGGGACACTTTCTTTACTCTAAGAATAATAATTCTGAAACTTCCTTTGAAAGATGGCCATAAAGAATTCCATTCCCCATCCACGTGTTTTCAACATTCTTGTGTTTTGCTCTCTGTTACGAGCAAACTTATGCTGTCAGTCTTAAGCATCTCCAGTTTTTTTATCAATTTAACAGCCAGTCTTCTTCGTTTGAATATCAGTTTTTCTCTTGGAATACCCCTTCCATTCAGTTACCATTTCATTAATAGGATGCCCTGTATACAACATCTCGGATATTCAGAACAGCATTGCACCGTATAATTATTCTCAAGATGATCGTGGACAGGTTATTGAAGCTCACTGAAAAATTTATATATATATGAGATTTTTTAATCGTACTGGTATGCAAAAGCATGTGGCTATGTTTTAAACATAGGGGACATTTGTAAACTCATATTTAGACTGTTTAATATACCATTTTTCATCTCCCATGCATTCTTAAGTTTTGCAGTCAACTCTCTTTTTTCAAGTTTTGTTCTTAAGATACATGTTCAGTGCGTTTATTTACCGACTATTTGCTCTGATTTTGTTAAGGGTGAGTTTTCCTACTTTTTTATATTCAGTGAAAACATCATTGTTTCTCGTAATGCTTTATGACTGATTACAATTTGTTCTCTTACTGTGGAAAGCCACTTTTCCTTTCTCATTATCATCTTACTTGTCATACCATATTAATTGTGACTGTTGCGCATAAACCATGTTGTTCAGCGTATTAAGTAAATCATTCTTTCTACACGTATGATTTTTCATGAGAAGCCTGTTCCATTACATGGTCCCCACTCCACTATAATCCCCACCACTATCTCAGGCGAATTCTCTTCCCATATTTCTTTTTATTCACATTCTTCATCATGGTACTCCTCGTGTTGCGTATTTTCATGTTTTATTTTTCTTTTAGGTTAGTCCTCTAAAGAAAATGGCCCTCCTGTTACTCCGGGGGATTGAATTCCAGAAGGTTCGTTGTTGGTCAAGGGCTGGTTGAGACTGGTTGGGGGAGTTTTAGCCACCAAGAATTTGTTTTTGCTGTCACCCTTGAAAAAGACGTTTTTTTGCCTCTCTAGGAACAGGGTATAATGAAAGGGGGGTAGCGAGCAGTAGCTAAGGGAACGAGTTTATAGGAGGTAGGTATAGGTAGGTTTTGGGGAGCTGCTTAGGCAGGTCGGGTGAACAGACGGTTTATAGGGGTGTTTCCCTGATCTGAGAATGAAATTCCTAACATCGTTGCTGCTTAAAACCTGACGAAAACCATTACTGTTAATCTGGTTGCGTGTATGTGTGTGTGCGTGTGTGAAAGAGAGAGAGAGAAATGGGGAAGAGCTTCTAGCCTTATTCATAGTTTTGCCTTTATACTGGCAAAAGCCCGTTTCAAAGCAAAAATATACTATGATAGGAAATTTGTTTTGCACGCTTGCTCTCTCTCTCTCTCTCTCTCTCTCTCTCTCTCTCTCTCTCTCTCTCTCTCTCTCTCTCTCTCTCTCCCTTCCCATATGAAAAGATGACTATCTGTACCGGTAGAATATGTTTCGCATTGGCTGTAGTCAGTGGGGGAGGTGATATTCGAGATGGAAGTCGAGATAGAAGCTGGAGATAATCGCAGCATCCTAAAGCTCGTTACCCTGATGAATATCTTTAGTAACGGTCTAGCAATTGATGTGGAAGACTTCTGGGAGGGGACACGTCAACAGACTCCGCCCACCTTCCCTCTCAGCCAATCAGGGTGCGCCAAGCCCTCGAGGGGGTCCATTCCGGGTTTTTTCCCCTTGGTGAGAGAGAGAGAGAGACCGTTTGGAAGGAAGGGGAAGAGGATGTGTGTGGTGTTGGGGGGAGCTTGGGAGGTGGGGAAAGGGAAGGGAAGGTTTGGCAAAGGGCGCGAAGGGAAGGGAAAGGAAAACGAGGGGGCTAAACAATCTCTCTCTCTCTCTCTCTCTCTCTCTCTCTCTCTCTCTCTCTCTCAGCAGGCTGCTCAGTTCTCTCTCCAACACTATTTGTATTGATCTCTGTAGGAGTCCGCGAATGCGTATTGATTATTTTGAGTGCCATAAAATTGTTCCCTGATCTTCTGCGTTGTTTTAGATATTGGACCGAGTTTGAAGAGCCTTCCGACGACGTCCTGTGCCCCGTCGGTACAGCTCATGATGAAGTATTCATGACCGTGTTTCGTCATGAATTTAGGGTGCATACTTAATCAGCCTGGCAAGAGGGTCGAGAAAAAGGGAGTTCTTGTCGTTGCATTCTGGAAATAGAACCTGAATGTTAACTGGAGAAAAAGCTGTAGTTACTCTACTCCTGTAGTTTTATATCAATGATGTCTACTTTTTTGGAAGTATAAGGGAAAAAATAGGTGAACAGTTCTTTTCGAAATCATAAATGAGGTTGGCTTCTGAATATCAGAATTAACGCCAAGATCATTTTTAAAAGCAATTGTGGCTGCATTAGAGAACAGGATGCTCGTCCTTCTTCGTAATCATGTCAGGATATTCAGAGCCATGTAAAATGAATTTGGGGGTTGTTAAAAGGATATTTTTACACTTCATCGTCATTTTGTGAACACTGGCCCTTCCTCAACCTTGCAACGCAGCACGGCCATGTAGCAGGGAGCTGTATGTTGAAGTTTTACTTATGTATCACTTACGAAATTCTATTTTCGACTTCTTATAGGTTAAATCTCCTTGAACTCGTCACTTTTTATGAATGTATCGCCTCACTTATTAGAAAATTGCGAAGCTATTATGAATTATCTATCACTAATTTTTCTCCGTTCTGCTTGCCCTGGCAGGCAGTTCTGCGTTAAATAATGCTTTATTTGCTGCGACTTTTTTCTTCAAGGTCTTGATTCTCGGCGAATTAATGAAAAACTATACCTTTATGGACCTTGTCTTTAGCTGACCTCATCTGCTGTAGGTTGAAATTGTTTCTTGTGAGTTGCACAGCCTTTCTCAAATATCCATGAGACCCTTATTTCTGGGTAACTGTTTTTATTCCATTTTCACTTATCACATTACCTATGATAGAATAGGGCTTGTACATCTAATATTTAAAGGAAATAAGGGAGTGTTTACTTAGGAAATACATGATTACAGGGCAACTGATACCTTTGAAAAGTAATGTGCTTCTCCATTATCCAGAATATCACATTTCAAGTCTCCCCTGTCCATGTCAATATATTATCGACATAAACAATTCTGTAACTTTTCTACCTGTAATTTAAACTCAGCATCCGGATGAAGCAAATGTTTATAGAGGAAGTAATGACTTCTCCGTATTAATTCATTCTTGGAGCGTCGAAAACATTTTTGATAAAGGCGATTCACAATGGATTTGGCGCCATTTTCCTGGAGGGGTTAAACCGGCAAACAGACGAATACCCATTTCGCGTACTTATTTTTCTTCGCTCTTCTCTTTACATATTGACTTATTCATACGTTAAACAATTACCTTTTTCATTGTTTAATCTCTGTTGATGTTTTTGGTATTTTTCAACGGAAAATTTTTTTTTTTTACTTTAAAACACAAACATTTTTGGAAACATTTTTCAACTTACGCGAAGTTTATATTTAGGATCTTTGAGTTCTTTAGTGTCCTGTCATGAGTATATATATATATATATATATATATATATATATATATATATATATATATATATATATATATATATATATATATATATATATATATATATATATATATATATATATATATATATATATATATATATATATATATATATATATAAATATATATATATATATGTATGTATATGTATATATATTATATATATATATATATATATATATATATAATATATATATATATATAAAATATATATATATATATATATATATATATATATGTATGTATATATATATATATATATATATATATATTTATATATATATATATGTATATATATATATATATATATATATATATATATATATATATATATATATATATATATATATTTGTAATTTAACTTTCCAAAAGCAGAGAATGATTACTATATAAATCTCATCATGACAATCCGCTGACTGAATTATCACCAGCAAATTGGCAGATGTCGCCATGAAAGCCTAAACAGTTCATAGAAAAAAAAATGGTTGAACTCTTCCATTACGCCAAAAAAAATGAAAGAAACTTCCAATATTCTTATTCGGTTTTTAACCGCTTCCATAATTCTTAATTCTTCGCTTTTTTTTCCTCTTCATTCCTTTCTCTTTTCTCCGCCTTCGTCATCGTGCGTTCCTCCAACCTGTCCTTCACCTCCAGACTCTGGACAGCGGATATGACGCCCGTGTCTCGACAGCTGTTTAGTGTTTAGTCTTTCTCGGAAGCCGACCATGACTCGACAGTTCAGGAATAGATTGCCTTTTTTTTTCTTCTTCTTTTTTTTTTACTTCTTGTATTTGGTAATCTAAGGACATGAACAATCGGTGACGACAGTTTTTACTGTGTCATATTTTAGGGAAAACGTTCTCTTTATTTTCTTTTTTTTTATGGTTCGAGTGTCCACGGATTTCTGAGTTTGTTATAGAAGCGTTTATTTCTTATTTAACGACGAGTGGATGGAAATATATTTAAAATAAATTCAAGTTTTTTTTATCGTAGAATAAACAGTCGCTACATTGAAGACTTATTTGTCTGGATTGGATGAAGCGAATCGGTAGCTCTTAATGCGATGAGTTTATCATTTTTATTATCGTGACTTGGATTTTGTTACATATTACTAATTTAGATTTGAGAGATATAGGAGAGAGTCGAGGGAATACTAATAATCATAATGATAATAATATAGTTATTGTCTTATAGACGTTAACAACTTCCTCGAAATTTTGTTGCGGCCTTCTTTGGAATCTGAACATAAATTTCTTTTTTACCCTTGTATCATTACTGTTATTTGATGTCGTATTATCTTTGTTATTGTTGTTGGGCTTTTCTCATATACAGTATATATATATATATATATATATATATATATATATATATATATATATATATATATATATATATATATATATATATATATATATATATATATATATACTCTGTACATTTATGTAACTATACATGCAAGAATTTTTTAATAAAAGATGTTGTTATTTTATCTAAGTCTGTAATTGATGTCATTTTTCTTTTCAAGTTTCAAGTGTTCTTTCTCTTCTAATTTAGATATTATCATTATAGCCATCAAAATTATTATTCTACTGCTACTACTACTATTACTACTACTAGTACTACTTCTACTACTACTGCTGCTGCTGCTGCTGTTTCCTAAAACTACTGTCATTATTTATTATCACCATCATATAATTCTGCTGTTCAGTAGTAATTTTTTTTTTATTTATGAAGAAATTGAATACTTCACAAAAAGTTGAGCATACTTACCGATCGGGAGATGGACGATTCTCTTTGTTTCTTTCGATGTCGATGACCAGTGCAGTTAATCGCTCAATCATTCCAACTGTTTCTTGAGAGGAGGGTGTCGATCGGGGTTTCGAGAGCTTGTCAACTTTCATCTGCTGCTTCCATAATTATTAATGCTACCTTCGTGTGTTTTTCGTACTGAAAAGAATTTACTTCATCTGATTTGTAATTGGCCTGACATGTTGTGAAATATACCTCAAGAAGGATGCTAAAGAGTTAAGTATATTTTTGGCGTCCAAAATTTGTTTCCCAAGTTTCGTCTGCTTAATTCCTCTACCAAGGTAACACACGTTAACTCCGCCCCCCCCCCCACCCATCCTCCTCCGTCTTCTTAAGTACATTATGCTGTTCACACTGTGAGGAACTAAATTCATTGACTTGGTATTTTTGTCACCATATATTTAGAAGCCCTTAAGAACTTTCTCATAGACAGACAAACGATTTTGGAATCCAAGATTGACCTTGCCTCATTTCAAAGGAAATTACAGAAAAATTTCAGTACGTAACAATAATGTGCTTCAGTGCTACAGGGTGTTTAGGTCACCTTCATAGCTTCTCTGCCTAAAATTTTGCTCAGTTACACTGGGTAAAAATGTAGAATGTTACAATACATTAATCCGAATTATTTTTACTTATACGCTTTTTGCGATTTTCTCCATGTATCCGATTCGACGGTCTGCAGTCATAATATCTACATACAGAAGTCACCAGCCGAATACAGATCCAGCATGAAAATATAGTCTGTTAGGTAGATAATTTGTCTGGTTTGCTCAAACGTTACTATATCAAACCCATTATGTTAATTTCATCCAAGCATTTTATGACCAGATAGCCTTAAGTTTCGTTTTTCAAGTTTGTAACTGATACTGATTAAAATTTAGTGTACTGATTTTTGTATTAGTAGTAAAAATATCAATATGATACTAATGTACCGTCTTAAGATCACAAAATGTTAGGCTTCGAAATTCTGTTGTGTGCGTTTTTTTATTTTTTTTTAAACTACTAGTTTTATGTACTTGGCTATATCTACTGCTCATAGCTAGCAGCTCTGCTTTTTGACAGAAGGAGAGAAGAAATGAAATCCAGGCATTAATCAAAACAGGTTTATTTCTTGAAACTCAAGACGCGCTACCTTTACAATGTCCTACACATAAATACGATTAGCTTAAGTGGCTAGCAGATCTTTACAAAATATACAACACAGCTCTTATATATTTACTCGGGGATTCTACTGAACAGAAGAGAAATGAGTTTCAGATTTAGATACGTTCTAACGGAAGCGAGAGATCATTACATAAGTCAAGACATAATTAACGAATATATCTTTCGAAAAGAGACGTGATTTGACATACGCCAGTCAGGTGGCGGGAGACGCTCTTCGGGCGTCGCGTTCAGTGAATCCCCGGAAATATACTGTGGACATAACAAAGGAAAACATCAGTAGATCAACATAAAGGTTAAAATACCCTTCTCTGAAATCGGATTGACAGCTTCGTCCGTCACGAGCGTAACGTCGGGAGGTGTTGTCTGCCGTAGAGTAACGAGAAATCTTATTGCACACTTTATTAAGAGGGGAAACATTTTTTTTCCAGTTTTATAAAGTAATATTTTTTGGATATTTCTAACCATTTTGAGAAAATAACTACAAAGAGCAACTCTTTCAAGCTGGTGAAAATCTTCAGGGATGGACTTTTACAAGTGTATGTATATATTCATATGTATACATCCGTGAACATACACACGTATATGTATGTGACTATTATCAACGTCAGTGATACTTGCAAGTCACGTCAGAATGTTAGCTGCGAGGCATAATTGTTATAATAATGCTGTAGTCAATCCTTATCGTAAAGAACCTTATTATTAGTGTTAGTAAAAGAAAGCCCATAATCTGCCCAATTTTTAGGAGTCAGGTGAGATTCAGCTCGGTACTGAAAAAAAGTATTTATTAATTAATGATTACGAATTTCAACCCATAATCAAAATCATCAAAATCAGATTGAATTTCACTAATTTTTTTTTATATTTCGCAAACGCACCTGATACTCAAATTTGCTTCATAAACGCACCTGACCCCTCAAATTGGACAGATTATAATTTGTCACATAAAATCACCATTTACCTCAAAGGTAACCATTGCCCCTCACATCAGATTGATGAATTTTCCAGTGCCTTTTAAAAAACGTCTTCACAGCATCCCAGGAACATTTTAACCATCAGGGGAGAATCGTCTTCCTTTGAATTAAGCTACGAGTCAACAATATCTTTGGTATTATCCATTAACGCGCTTTCAGGGTGTTGAACCGATAAAGAACGCTCTTCAGCGAGGAAAATTTCACTTCGTAATATCCTTGGTACTATGTATTTTTCTCTTAGTCTTGGAGGGAGCGGAAGAAAGTTTGTCTTTGGGAAATCGATGAAGATACCGTCAAAAAATAACTTGAACAAAATAATGTAATGGAGTCATTCATATCCTCTAGAACTCAGATTCGGTCAAGTCTCGGTTCCTGGATTGAACAGGAACGGCACAGGCACCCGCGTACGAAACAGGTCTGTAGCCGAAGCTATACTCGTAGACCTATACGTGTAACAAGACTCCTTTCAATCTTGATGTTGACGCCCAAGAGCAGGTCAAGTGGAAATCCGAATTTCTGCGTAAATTCGCTGATCTTCCAAAGACAAACCTAACCGGAAATACGAACAAAGCAAATATGTGGTATGGCGTCTCCTGCTCAAGGACCGCCCTATACCTTACGATATCAATTACGTCGAAACGACAATCGAAAGAAAACAAAATGAAATATTGCTTAGATTGGATTAGCAGTCAGCGTTAGAGAAGCTGTTGTGTGTTAATCACTTAATTATGAAGTTACTGGTGAATTCGTTTAAGCAGTAGGCACAATTAGGACACCGATCTGCGCCTTGTGTGTTGATGAGATAGTCAGCTGTTATTCATTCACTGTCTTTTACGGTAAAAGAGAAAACATGAAAGTAAATAAAGTGTCTGAGGAAGGCTCGATTCCCATTTGCCGACTTTGTAGGCGACCGCCTGAAGATATTGAAAGTTTATGAATGGTGTTAATATCTTTTATTATCATCAAGAAGATGGACAAACTAGCATTGAAACTTGAACTTACAAAAGGGAGAAATGAGGTGTAAGTAGTTATGTTTGGCGAAAACATGACTAATTCTTGAGATAATAATCTTATGTGGTAAAATGTATATGCTTTTCCCACTGAGAATTCTCATATTTGTACTTCATTTTCTCTCGCGAGATTTTCAAGTTATTTTTAACCTTGTCTGATTTAATTGTAGCACAGTCTGTCATCTTGCACCAACATAACTAAAATAATTTGAAGCGTAAA
This sequence comes from Macrobrachium rosenbergii, assembly GCF_040412425.1. Lineage (NCBI taxonomy): Eukaryota > Metazoa > Arthropoda > Malacostraca > Decapoda > Palaemonidae > Macrobrachium > Macrobrachium rosenbergii. Next base: position 19,687,819 of record NC_089754.1, on the reverse strand, counting down.
GCCATATAAAACTGTGTAACTTTGTTTATATATATATATATATATATATATATATATATATATATATATATATATATATATATATATATATACATACATACATACATATGTACATAAATATGTATAAATATATACATATACATATACATTTACACATATGCACACAAAAACTGAGAAAGAGAGAATAGTGAGAAAGTGTCAGTATCCATCAGGCGTCCTTGGTCTAATTTTGTAAACATGTCAAACGGGAGCGAGCCTAGAGGGCGTTGGAAGTCTTTTAGTGTCGTTATAGATTTCTAGTTTTTACTCGAGCCAGCGGAAGGTCTCCAAGGGCGAGAAAAAAAAATGAAAGAAAAAGAAATATATATATATATATATATATATATACATATATATATATATATATATATATATATATATATATATATATGTATAAATATAGATATATATGTATATATACATATATATGTATATGTATATATATATATATATATATATATTAGAAGCTATTATGAGATGTGGCACATAGTTACTGGTATACACCGTAAGCAAAATAATTGTATTCTGGGACCCACGTTGGGTTACTAATCGGGTCCTCCTTTATACATTCAAATATATGTATACAATTACAGTATATGTAATAGATCCTGATAACTATGTCGGTAATTATTACTGTTTGTATATAGGATACACCTATATATATATATATATGTATATATGTATATATATGTATATATATATATATCAGGTGTGTAACAACAAAAATAATCTAATTACATATTTATAATTTCACCTTTATAAGCAATAATTCCTCCATGATTAATCACATATGAAATAAGACATCTTTAGAAAGCAAAGTATTAGTTGAATTACAGGGTGATATTTACATATTCACCTATTAATATTTTCCGCAAAATCATGTATGCATGTTGAGTGTTTAGACATTTACGACTCTAAATGTATAAATATGTACACAATTCTTTTTTTTAACGGAAAGTTATATTCAAATTTTCTTACATCGTTCGTTTGTTAAAAATTGGCGATTTCAGATTTTCTTAAAGTCTTTTGTGTTTTATTATTTTCACGGTCTTTTCTGTAGTGGTATTCGTAAGTATAGCCTCTTCTTCAGGAATTCGTGTTGACCCAAAGTTTAACCAACTGGTCTTTGATAAAGTTTAACCAACTGGTCTGTGATATAGTTGCCTTTTTTCCGATTACAGCTGCCAGCATTTTGTTTCTATGTATTTTGTTCTTACCATCGCTTGTTCCAGTGCTGTTCTCGTACTTCTGTCCCGTCGCGTTGGGTACAGAATCTATTTTAAACTCTTTTGGTGATTTATTTGTGAATTCAATCTGTTTATCGTTGTTTGTATGTAATCCATCTATCTCTGTCTTTGTTCTTGTAATTCTTGTATATTTTTTCTTGAAACGATGTCATTTTCTATAACAGATGAGAGTTTGTGGATAAAATGTGTCAGTTAGCGCCTGCGTGAAGAAATGCAGGTTGTAACGATGTCACCAAATAGTATGTTATAACTGTACGACAAAGTTGTAAATTTCTTATTGATTATGACGAGCATAATTCATTCCGAGAAATTCAAAGTCAGACACCAGACGCACGGACAAGCACGTCAGTAATCTCGTTTCTTCTTCAACGACACGCTTATTTTATACATAACACTTGCACGTAAGTGAATATTCTAATTTATATATCTTTAGTTCTTGCTTATGGAAAAATAACAGTTTTCTCTTGCCTTCAAGCAACTGCATACGGATGCACGCAAAAAATGCGTCGCCTGAACTCACGTCAGATATCCTATTAGTCTGTTTCTTCTTCTTCTTTTGGTTTTTCTTCCTTTTCTTCTTGCGCTGTTGCTTTATACCGTTGTCTACAGCTTTCGATGAAGGAGGCTCAAAATCTACGGAGGTGGAGGAATTGTGGGTAAATAAATGGCTTAGTGTGGAAACCAATATGTTCTGAAATATAGTTTCAAGACACAGTGTCCTAAGGCAACTGAATATGAGTATCAAAACGCACAGAAATAGATGATTGTGTAAATGTATGGAATTGCATAAAGTACAATATATATATATATATATATATATATATATATATATATATATATATATATATATATATATATATATATATATATATATATGTATATGTGTGTGTGTGTGTGTGTGTGTACGTGTGTGCAGTAATACAATAATCACCATCCTACATGTCAGATTACATGACAAACTTACCTGCTAGCGGACTTGTATATTAGCTTGCTCTGAGTGTGCATGGGCGTGGGCGTGAGCGTGGGCGTGGCTCGTCGTGGGTACTCGGAAGGCCCTCTGCTTCTCTTCGAATTCGCGGAGGCGGGCTTTGTATTTCTCGATTTCCTCCCGCAGGATTCGATCTTCCTCCTGAAGGGAAAGATGGAACGGGATGTTCGTTAGCCTAATGTCTTTAAACGAGTAAGTTATTATTATTATTATTATTATTATTATTATTATTATTATTATTATTATTATTATTATTATTGTTGTTCGGAAGATGAATCCTATTCATATGGAACAGGTCTGCAGGGTTCATTGACTCGAAATTCAAGCTTCCATAGAATATGGAGTTCATTTGAAAGAAATTACAGAAGATAATATGCAATACAAAAAAGGTCAGTTATTAGAAAATAAAGGTAAATTAACAAATAAATAGATAAAAATTTAAATAAATTATTAAAAGCAGGAGAACTATAATACCTTGCAGGTATTATAGAGAGAAAGAGAGAGAGAGAGGAGAGATTTGCATTCCACATTCTCTACAAAATTTTCACGAAGAAATGACCAGAGGTATAGAAAGATTTTAAAGAAAACAGAAAAAAATTATGTTTTTTATCGTAGCGAAAGCTAAAAAAAAAAAAAAAAATCATTATCATCTTTTTCTGGAGATCGCAGCATGTAAACTCAACGCCTGAAATGTTGAGCGTGTAAGGGATTGACCTCTTACCCCAAATTACGCCGGAAGATATAATTACGGAGTAATTCGTGTTTTTATGAATAGAAATTATCATCCCATATGTAAATCGCAGAGACCCGCTATATCAGCCTCATTATTCAGTACCCATTTCTGGTAAGTTTTATAACTGATTATTAACACTGAGATCTGAACGATGCTAATAATATACTGAAGACTTACCGAGATTCATCAAGTCTCTTAATAAAAAAAAAAAAGGTCTTCTATGGTAAGAATAGGTTCATGAGGTGAGTTTAGCACAAGACATCAATCATGTTGGACCAGCGCTGCTTTCTCTCTGCCTAAATTGACTTGGTTAATCACTCAGAAAACAAGAGGTTCATTCATCTTGGAGAGATTGTGGTTGTGATACCTCTGTGATTGTGCATAGATTTAGTATGATCTATTTTCTTTACGCATTTTAATGCATGTATCACAATAAGAAATTTCAATGCAGAGATATAAATTAGCAATTGTCCCTTCTTAATTAAACAGAGTATAAGCTCAGTCCTTTATCGCTGGATATAGTTGAAAAGAATGTCAGAGAATATTAACTTTTTGGTGACAAACACATTACTTCTGAAAATTATTCAGTGAATAAAAACACTATCCATATACTTAATTTTAGCATTCTCTTTTGATTCTTAATAACATTATACAAAAAATATAGAACTTTGGTGAACTCATTACGTACTGAAAATGATTTAAATGCATAATCTCCCTTCAATCACATATTTATGTATATATTCATTGTTAAGACACTTGTTCTTTTTAAAGTTTTGAATTTGGACTGTGGGTTTGTTAAAGGCTCTTTAAACTTCCAGTTTTGTGCACTTACCAATTCTTAGCAAGTTTCTCTTATCTTCAGGCTCTGTGTACGGTACGTGATATGATTACCAGAATTCCAGTCATGTGGGCCACATATGTTGTATACTAGCTCTGTAACTAAGTGCCAGTATACATTACACAACTACTAGGACTCTACTTGTAAAAAGAAATACTTTATTTGCGTTTATGTACGTGACTATAAAATTTAATTGTAAAACCAAATTTTACATACTTGCATTTTTAGAGATGTTGGACTTTTTCCCTATTGCATTACTACCCTAATGCTATTCTCCTTGCATTTTGATACATTTTTATCTATGTATTAATTTATTAACTTATTTTTTTTTTTAATAAGTGAGGTCTCTTTTTTTCTGTATTTCCTTTTACCTTCTCTTTCCTAATGAGCCCCATATTCTATGGAAGCTTGAATTTCAAGTCAATTTGGGCTTGTTCCATATGAATAGGGTTCATCTTCTGAATAATAATAATAATAATAATAATAATAATAATAAATAAAATAATAATAATAATAATAATAATAATAATAATAATAATAATAATAATAATAATGCTGTTAAAATGATTAGTAATATAGTACAGCGGTGGCCGTTTCTCGATGTTTCATAATCACATAGATAAACATCAAACCATAAACGAAATTTTGCTGTTCCATTTTGACGAAGAAACCCGTAAAGAGTGGTTTTGAGAGGCATGGAAAAGGAACAGTCACATTCTGTTTAAACCCAAAAGGCAATATATATTCCAGAGATCGCTTTCTCTTCGTGGTCAGCAAATGACCTTCCGGAGGCTGGATCCACTTGGCTTTCAAGCTTAAGAGGTGGGTAGTGAGTGTCTTCTCTCTTCTTAAACACACACGCATTTATTGTGGCATGGCGATCGTTAGGGAGATATGAGAAATGTATATAATTTAATGGTGAATAAAACGATATTATAGTTACCTCATAACCCTTCATTAAATTTATTAAAACTGATCCCCCCGTCCCTTCAGAGAGAAAGTTGAAAAAACGAGATGCCATTATCGTAAATTGGGTTTAATTATAGTTATTATCTGGTACCAAATAATAGTTTTGTAAAATCCAGTGCGGTTAAAGCACGACTTGTTCTGGTTTTGTTATTTTCTCTTTGCGTTCGGCGTCTTCACGATTACGGTGGAAATATTTTCGTGTTTTCCTGTTGTTTCATATATATATATATATATATATATATATATATATATATATATATATATATATATATATATATATATATATTATATATATATATATATATATATATATATATATATATATATATATATATATATATATTTATTTATTTATATATATGTATATATACATATATTATATATATATATATATATATATATATACTGTATATTTATTTATATATATGTATATATACATATATATATATATATATATATATATATATATATATATATATATAAATGGTATTTTGAGCATAAACAATTGTGTAAATCACAAAAAGACACTATAGCGTTCTGTTTTGTCATGGTTATAAGACCCACAGTTGTATATATATATTTTGTAATTATAACAACTGAAGAGGCGTGTTGGAACATGAATGTACATATGCGCCTACAGCTGCGGACCTTTTAATCAGTTGAGTATGTTGCCAATGTACCATTTCAAGTTACACTCGTGCTTTAGTGCAGAGAGAGAGAGAGAGAGAGAGAGAGAGAGAGAGAGAGAGAGAGAGTTTTCACTTATACCGAAGCAAGTTTATAAAGCAATGATTGCATTTTATGGTACATAACTGTCAGTTTCAATGTGGTGTAATGCAAAGACTTAGGAAAGAAAAAAATTTATGATCATACTTGCTGGAAAATAATAAAGTTAAAGAAAATCTTTATGCAAGCATGACGCATATCTCTTAATTCACTTCGATATCTATTTTAAAGGCACAAGTTGTTTCCTGTCCCGCAATTATTTCGAACTTACGGCAGCGTTTTCTTCGTCGAACTCCAGGCATCCAACGCCGTCCAGCCTCTCCAGGTCTACGTATCCTCTCCACCTGACGCAGACGCCGTTCATGATGAAGGGGGACCTTAGATGCACCTGCAGGAGATACAAAAAGTAGATGTGTTGTTAGATCAGTTTTACACGGGAATTAAGTACTGCGTATATTATAACTATTGTGAAGTGGAGAAATGTATATATGTATATGTATGTATGTATGTATGTATGTATATATATATATATATATATATATATATATATATATATAAATATTATATTCTAAATTATATATATATACTGTATGTATGTATATATATATATATATAATATATATATATATATATATATATATATACATATATATAAATTATATATATATATACTGTATATATATATATATATATATATATATATATATATATATATATATATATATATTATACACATACACACACACACACATATATATATATACATGTGTGTGTGTATGAGAGAGAGACGCTGGTGAATCACAGAGTTTACATAATTGTGAAATTTAGTTGTTTTAGACTTTCATTATTTCTGGAATTAGTTTTTTATTTGATGATTACCGAATAATTATGTCGTTCTTAGTTGCAAAGTAAGACGAATACCATATGGTCTTCGATAATTATGGTACTGTTCTCTCTCAAATAACAGCCATAAAAATCAGCTATGAAATATCAACTATTGCGTCTTGCGTTTTTACCTTCTGCACATTTACCTTATGATTGCTAAGTTTATATGTTTACGCGTTAAACAGAAAAGGGTTTCCCGTACTGATATAATTCATAGTCTTGAATTTAAAATTAAATTATTCATTTTTTCATTTCAACGCTATCTATCAATTAAGGGATCTTTGGACCCAAAAAGTACCATTCTCTCTCATTTTCTCTCTCTCTCTCTCTCTCTCTCTCTCTCTCTCTCTCTCTCTCTCTCATTAACATGTTACCCGAAATTTCTTTGGCTTGTAAAAATCTGGACACGAGGACAATAAATCCATAAATCTGCCATTGGAGCTGGGTTCTGGTTCAGTGTGGCCGTAAATCTGTCAGTTTGCCTTCACTGATTTACATCATTAGAGATGCTGTAGACCGTGAAGTCTGGAACAATTGAGGACATGAGAAACGCATTTCTATGGGCCCAAGGGAACCCCTCCCCCCGGCCCCCGCCTTCCCCCGCTCCGTCGTCTTCCTAATTAAGAAGAAGAGGAGGAGATGGAGAAGGAGGATGAGGAGGAGGAGGAAGAGAATGATGAGGAGGAGGAGGAGGAGGAGGAGAAGGAGAAAGAGAAGAAGGAGGAGGATGAGGAGGAGGAGGAGGAGGAGGAGGAGGAGAAGGAGAAGGAGGATGAGGAGGAGGAGGAAGAGAAGGAGAAGAAGGAGAAGGAGAAGGAGGGGGAGGAGAAGAAGAAGAAGGAGGAGGAGAAGGAGAAGGAGGATGAGGAGGAGGAGGAGGAGAATGAGGAGGAGGAGGAGGAGGAGGAGGAGGAGGAGAGGAGGAGAAGGAGAAGGAGAAGGAGGAGGAGAATGAGGAGAAGGAGAAGAAGAAAGAGAAGGAGAAGGAGAAAGAAGAAGAGGAGGAGGATGAGGATGAGGATTAGGAGGAGGAGGAGGAGGAAAGTGAAGAACGAGGAGTAAAGTTTTGGAATTTTGGGAATTATATAAATTTCCTATACGTGGCCCTTTTTCTGTTTTTCAGTAAAGAAAACGAGAAAATCACATCGGATGTGCTCGTCTGCTAATCGAAGATAATTTGGTTTTCGATTCAGGACCAAAATGTGACATTTATCAATATTTATAGTTAGCTTGACGTTACAAGCAGGCAACGCATTAGCTAACCATAAGACCTTTTACTGTCGTCCCAAAAACATATTATCAAGGTTCTTAACAAATATATTGTGACACTTCTGTTGCAAAGCAGTGTTAATCACAGACCATTTGTAGTCAACGAGAATCATCAGAAGGAGATTTATGTTATGCCTAACACTCAGACTAAGCAACCCTACTAAAGGTCTGGTTAGTGAGAGAGATAGCTAGATAGATAGATAGAAAGAAAGGGAGAGAATGAGGAAGGGGATATTTAAAAGTAATTTATTTTTACAATTAAGCTTCTTTTTTGTTGGTTCCTTATTCAAATTACCGTCAGTTACGATGAAAATGGTTTTCTCTGTGTCAAAATACACGTGATTTCAGTTGCATAGGTGTTTATCTTGTATCATTGTCATTCTCTTATTGAAATTACAATGGTGTGTAATGTTGTGAAAATATGTTTAAAAGTAAATGGAATGAATTATGCGGTTATTACCGTCTCTCATTGTTTTTTTTTTTTTATTATTTATTAGCTAGTGAAAACCGACGAGTTTCGCAGGACGTTTGCTTTCGAGTTATAATCTACCACCAGTTGTTTCCAGATTAGTGACAAAATTAAGTACAGTCACATCACGGTTTTCATTTCATGCTAAAGTGCCAAATGTAATCATCAATATAAGCTTTCCTACACCAGGTAGAATGTTCTCTTCCACCTTGCCAGATTTCAGCCCTTGAACTTCATTCGCTTCGGAGCTCTGGGAGTTCGGTTGAACTTCTAACAGTTTCGTGAAATAGATATTACTACAGTTTCTTCTTTAATATTACTTTCATAGCACCAGTGATATAATTCCACTTCTTTGTTGATTATCTCTTGTATCTGTGAGTGCTAAAATTTCGAGTACTAATATAATTATCATTATATACCGAATACTTTGGTTTCATGGTGCTCTTAAAGAGAGCTATATATATCCAACTAATTTGATAATGATAAGAGGATTTATTGAAATTCTGAGTCACAGACCCTCATTAATTAACTGATTCATTAGAGCGTCACTCTAAATGTGAACTGGTGGTATTAATAGACTTGTCACACTGTAGCGTTTGTTTCCTCGAATTAGAAAGTTTCTTGCTCTTGTATTTCAGGCGATGATATGGGAGAATTCCTTGTGGCCAACATTTTATAAATAGTTCGAGGATTTCCTCCTTCTTCAGCATATGCTCTAGAGAAATGACTAAATTACTTGAATGTATTTCAATTTTCCTTCTCACGTCATGAGAGCCATTTGTCAGGGGGTAGTAGCGGCTTAACCACACCGTTTCCAAATAGACTTTTAAACTATTTAAGAAATTGTCCCAACAGGCCCTTAGACACCCCTCACCACTAGTGTCTGGTTTGGCCCAGACAACTTGTCCGCTAACCAGAGAAAATTGTCCTCGTAACCATAGAAAATGGGCTACTGACCACAACTCTTGCCAACTCGAGGCGTTCGACAGCCCTAACGTCTTTTTTACAGTCGAATTTAGCATAATTCCCTTTTCTTAAATGTAAGACGTTAAGATTTCGTGGAAAACTTCACCGGAAAAGGAATTGCGATTACTATATTTATTCTTTAGTGTATTTTTTGTCAGAAATCGAAGGGAGGCTCCATCCCTTCTTGGCAACTGGCGTTCTTCAAGGGGGCCATATCCTCATCTATCTTTGCTTGTAAATCTGTCCAAACGTTCCCTGGGGTCACTCCGGACGCTGTTCACACTTCTTAATGCCCGCCTTTCGACCACACTGGCTGAGGCATTGTAGTCCTCACGGTCCATGGTAGTCCCAGTCCCTCCCTGGTCCTCCTGGTACCCACGCCCTTCGAATATGAGAATTCTATACCCGAGGAAGAGGGCGAGAGAACGAGGAAGCATCATACTAAGAGGAACCATATGACCGGGCAAACAATGGCTCATTATTTCTCTCGCAATTTTCGCTCCCCTTGACGTCTTTTTCCTCCGGTTCTAATTTTAGAAGGGCCAATTATGTTCACGCCTTTTAGGGTCAATTTGTTCACTGGAGGAATGGCGGAAGAGGACCAGCGTCTCGGGAGGAATCTGATATTACCTTCATAGTAATGCTAAGTCTGCTTGCCTTTGCATGGTACTAGCATCACGAAAATAACAATAAAAAAAATATTCAGCCGTTTCTTAAAGTACAGTTAAAATGAAATTCTCGAAGCTTCTACAAAGCCTTCCACAGCAAATTCATCCGTTGAGAAATTTGTATACCTCACCCAGGAATGGAACTGTACTTTATATATAAATATAAATATATATATACAGTATATATATATATATATATATATATATAAATTTATATATATATATATATATATATATATATATATATATATATATATATATATATATATATATATATATATATATATATATATATGAATGTCTTTAACTGTAATCCAACAGTACACTATGAAGAGAAAACGTCTATGAAAACACTATATGCACGTTGCAACCATATATTTCGGATGCTTATTCTTCTGTATCCCTATTCATTGGTGAAACACTTCATCCAATAAACGGGGATAGAGAAGAAGTATCCGGAAACATGAACGTGAGGTGAAATTTCTTTTTAATTATATATACAAATGTGTCTGTACTAAATAAGTTACCTTATTGATAGACAACCTGAATTGTCAGACAATCCCTCTGCATATATTTATTCTTAATTATTCTTCAAGTTAAGAAAAATGTATTAATTTTGCTTTTATTATCATCATCATCTGTAACAATTGCATTACCTTAAAAATGGAGTTCTAAGAGAAATTGTCATTTTAAGATTAACAGAAAATCACACACACACACACACACACACACACACACACACAAATGGTAGCAACGTGTATATAGTGTTGTCATAGACCATTTTGTCTTCATAAGTATTTATTATACAATGTGTGCGTGCGTAGATATTGGTTTGTTTAAGGTGCCTCCGTTGTATCCGCTACGCTGCACTTAAAAATTATTATTATTATTATTATTATTATTATTATTATTATTATTATTATTATTATTATTATTATTATTATTATTTAAAATACTCCTCAAATTAGACTGTTACAAAATTACCCATTTTTCAGTACCAAGACTTTCGGGGACATGCCAAGGTACAGGTTCTGTTCTTGTTAAATTGTTATCATCCGTTTCCTCTCTCTCTCTCTCTCTCTCTCTCTCTCTCTCTCTCTCTCTCTCTCTCTCTCTCTCTCTCTCTCTCTTTGCCAGAGGAGAGCCTGCCAGCATTCACGTCCGTTTATTTTTCCCCCATTTCACGTCGTCGCTCCTTTCATTTTGCCTCCTGCCCCTTTCACATTTTCGGAGCCGCCTAGAGGCTGACTGGTCCTTTTCACAACTCATTGACCCTTTTCATCTCCGGGTCACTGGTTGAAGAGGTAAATATTGATTTCACGGTCACTACGCCACCTTCTGTGTGTGCGTGTATGTGTTTGTACGTTTGTGTGCGTGAGTGTGTGTTTGATTTTCTGTTAATCTTAAAATGACAGCTTCTCATAGAAATCCATTTTTAAGGTAATGCAATGGTTACAAATGATAATGATAATAAAAGCAAAATTAATACATTTTTCTTAACTTGCAGAATAATTAAGAATAAATAATGCGTAGAGATGGTCTGCCAGTTCAGGTTTTCTATCAATAATGTAATTTATTTAGTAAGGACGTACATTTGTATATGTAATTGAAAAAAATTTCACCTCACGTTTATGTTTCCCAATTAATTCATCGTACTTAATGTGAAAATGTTGTTATATTCTTGAGTGGTTTTTGTGGTAGATGGTAGGGAATGATAAATGCATTCGAGAAGTATATATATATATATATATATATATATATATATATATATATATATATATATATATATATATATATATATATATATATATATATATATATATATATATATATATATATATATATATATATATAATATATAAAGAATTATTCCATCTGACTTTATGTTTGTCTACTTCGTTCAGTTCCCATTCACTTTCCATTTGGTGAATACCTTTATATTAGCCCATTATCCCCGGTCCAAAGGTTAAGGTGGCTTGGTGCCTCGCCCTGGCCTCACAATAATGAAATGGCAATCGGTGTATAAAACCGATGACAACGCGCGGAATAGCCTTACGACTCCGCTGTCGCTCCGGTGGACATATTATCAAGGAGGCCGAATCACCACACTCCTCCCGACGCTCCGCGCTCCTTATGTATTTTTTCCCTTAACCGGAAATCTCTCTTATTCGGAATTGCCAGAGTGGAAGTGACGCGCCATTGGCTGCCATGATAAACGTGACGGTTTTATCGTCAGCTGATTGCAGGAGTCCGGGACGTTCCCGGTGCTCCTGGACTGGGCTGATGGGCTGGGCTGGGCTCCAGGTCGCTCGGTCCTCGGACACGACGCTGCTGCTGCTGCTCCTGGCTCCAGGGACTCGTTCGGCAGCAATCAGCCAGCCACGATGTCGCCAACCAATACTATAAGGATTTCGTCTTCGTTATGTAAAGGATCTCTCTCTCTCTCTCTCTCTCTCTCTCTCTCTCTCTCTCTCTCTCTCTCTCTCTCTCTCTCTCTCAATGTACTCGTACGTTTGTTTTCGATATGCAAAAAACTATTCACTATCTCTCTCTCTCTCTCTCTCTCTCTCTCTCTCTCTCTCTCTCTCTCTCTCTCTCTCTCCGAAGTTTCATTTATTTTCATTATGTTAAAAACTGTCCCTCTCTTTCTCTTTCTTTCCTCCTCATGAGGCCTGTTGTCGACGTAGATGACCTTGATAGTTGCAACGCCACTTTATCAAAATGAACCGCTCAATCAGTTGCACTTGTATACACTATGCAAAGAACGCTCTCTCTCTCCTTCTCATGAGGTCTGTTGTCGGCGCAGATGATCTTGATAGTTGCAACGCCACTTTATCAAAATGAATCACTCAATCAGTTGCACTTGTATACATTATGCAAAGAATCTCTCTCTCTCTCTCTCTCTCTCTCTCTCTCTCTCTCTCTCTCTCTCTCTCTCTCTCTCTCTCCTCTTAAAACGAGAAAAGAGGTTCCTCTGATACAGCGAGAGACATTTCCGTCTGGGGAGCCAATTTTCGATGATAATAAATTCACAGGAACAAGCTTGTTAGATCCTAGAAGTGGTATTTATGGAACAGGCCAAATGGGCATTCCGATCCTAATCAAATTATTTCTATTTGATATGCAAATCTCACTGCTACCTTGCTTAACAGCCTAGCAGTCTGCATCACGTACTCCACGCATATATGCGGATGAGAGAGAGAAGAGAGAGAGAGAGAGAGAGAGAGAGAGAGAGAGAGGTAGGCGTTTTTTTTAACAGTTTTATGTCTAACGAGAATATTGACGCTGCTTGCTGTAGTACAAATGAACAAAGTTTTTACTTGTGTACTTGTTTATATAGAGAGGTGCCTATATTTGCGTCATGCATGAATAACTTCAAAGTAGACGAGTGATTTATATAAGTCATGTCACCTATAGAAAACAAATGAATGGTTTTTCACCTGGTTTTTCTATATGTGAAACGACTATGAAAATATTTCCTTCATTTTCTTTCTTTGTTATGAAAAATGACTGGATGGCTTTGCCGCCTTTTCTCTGAGGATTCATAAACTTAAAAACTGAATTCGCCATTGAAAACTTTTCTGGACAGATGACTTTTTCTGTATAATCTTCATCCCCTTCCCCAAAACACCTCCCCCTCCACCTTAACCTCCCCCCCGCCAACAACACCACTAATGTAACTTTATTTAGGCGAAGGAAATCTGGTTGGCAAGACAATCCAACACTAGGTTAGTTTTTCGAGGCTGTGGAAATAAGTTCACACAAAAACCGTACGGTTTCTTCTTTGTTAGCTAATGCATAGCTTCTCCGTTTGTGAAGGGATTCATTTTGGAAAACCAAATTGAATAGATATTTATTTAATAATATATAGTTGTCCTACAGAAAGCAGACGGTAAAAGGGTGAAACAGTTACTATCAACGATTAGGGAATATCGCTGTGAAAAGTCAATTTTTATTTTAACACCAGACTATAACAGTCAAAAGAAAATCTTTCTGGAGTACTGTACTGTTTCTCAGTTGCGTTTCGCAAATTCTATAAATAATGGACTTTGAATTTGCTTGTTTATAGGTAACTCGATTGCAAAATATTTTCGAATACATTTCTTTTATAAGTAGTCCAGTAACGAATAAGTCATGGGCACCATGGTCTGAATTTAAATCTGTATTTCAGAACTACTGCCAAATGGATTTTCAGGTCACTTTAGTTTTGTTCAAATGCCTCGTTTGTCAAAGATCCATTATCTAAGCGGTTCAGTGCTTCCATCACATAAATAATTTTTTATCAGTCAGTCCGCATTTTCCTATGACTTCTAAGGATTTCCTGTTTGTTCAGTCTTAAACGTACTATGTTAGTTTTACATTATTACTGTACACATGTAATATCTTGACTAGGAACATTTTGCATGCTAAGATCTAAGCTAATGAGTTCGGTTACAGTAGCCACGGGCGCTCTCTGGAAAAGCTTTGAAAAATCCAAGTGCTAAAGATTTATAAGATTCTATGGAAAGATACGACAATGAGAAAAGAGAAAGGGGAACATTATGCAATAGCAATTGGGCAAGATTTGTTGGAGGATGCATCATTACGGTCTACTACTTTGAAATATTCATTAACAATAGCAGTCCTTTCGCTGGCACTCTTATGTATATTTCAGAAAATAATATTATTATTGTTTAGTGAACTTTTCCTGATTCTGTATCTACATATGCCTCTAGCTAAAAAAAATAATTTGTTGTTATTATTGTCAGCAATTTTTGGGTGTAACCTTTCTTTATTATTACTTTTTATTTCGTGTATCCAGATTTGATGTACTGTATTGTATCTACCTTGTCTATCTTTGTAGATGGCCCTGAGGTGGTATAAAGGGTACTATTATTATTATTATTATTATTATTATTCTGTATTGTATTTACCTTGTCTATCATTGTATATGGCTAAGGGGGTACTCGCCATTATTATTTATTATTATTATTATTCCAAGTCGGGCTAAGGTCTTCGAGGCTAAGGACCACTGGTGTTGAAGGTCTCCTGCCTATTATAGAGGGTAGGGGACGGTAGGGACCAATAAGGTGGTCGGTCGTAAAGAAACCCCTGTGTGTGTGTATGTGTATGTGTGTGTGCGTTTGTATGTGCGTGCGTGTGTTTGTGCGGTAGGCGGGGAAACGGGTCGGCCTCGACGGCCGAATATTTGTTGAAGGAAGAAGATTAGTGATGCAGGCCGAGGAACTGGCTGTGAGCCACTTGACACTAATTGCGTTTAATTGTCTTTTAATGGGAAACTAATTAGGTAAGTGTTAGTAGATCGAGAGTTATGTAAGTAGGATCTGATGTGAGGTTTTGTGTGTGTGCGTCCTGTTGGTTTTGGGACGCTTGGCGGTTTTTCAACATTCACTGGTTTATCCAGAAATCTGATAACTGGACATGGACAGTGAGGTAATGGCCAGTAGGTTTGACAATGGTAAAAACGGTCGTTACCTTAGCTAAATATACATTTTATCATAAGAATCTGAGGCAATCATTATAACAAATCTTGGGATGATGACCAAACTGCATTTGTCGCTTTGGTCATTATCCAAAAACAAAAAACCAAGTTTGCGACATTGGAAAAACCAAACTGAGTAACAAAAACATTTTTAAAATCTCCACAGCAAAAATTTCCTTCGGAGGTATGAAATATATCTGCGATGGATGAAATTCTTCTTGGAGTGAGCTTCGATAATGCTCTTTTATCAGTTTTACTTTAATAACTTTAGCCTTGGTAAATAAATATTTGTTTGAAAGTTCTAAGGAGGCCATTAAGATTTTTGGGGTTCTAAAGGGTTTCTTTCAGTTGATTTTTAATACTCCTTTGGATACTGAAGAACATAAACCGGGACGATGAAATTTTAACGTACTGTATCTTAAACTCAAATGGTTTCATTCATATTCTTTTTATATATAACATTTAATACTTTTGGTACAATTTTAACTTTCTTTTTACCTGACATTGCATTTATTTATAGACACTTTCGTAACTCATGAGAGATTCATTTTTCTCCGTAACTTTAGGTGTATATTTTCTGTTCATTTTTCAGTCATAATGTCAACCAAGCATTTTGAATGTGATATAAAAATTTCATTACAATTTTAACTTTTTAATTTTGAATTCCAGATTTCACTGTTTAATAAAGTTACGACTTAATTATTTCTCATTCAGTTACCACCAGATTAGTAAGGAATTAATGAAATCTGCTTCGTTATTTGTAATTGGGTGCGCTTCTTTACGACGAATTAAATCATTTGATAAGTATTTATTTTAATGCGTTCATAGTGCATTACTTTTTTTTTTTACTACAGTCGTTACATGTGATGGCATAAGGTCCCTTTCATTTAACATGCAAAATAAACTTCTGTCGCATTTACTCAGTGACGAATTTTAAAGAAAAGAGGAAATGGCACAGCGAGAATCCTAAAGTAGTTTAATGAATTCGCCTGTGTAAGGAGAGCAAACTAGGCTCTCAGTTTAGATGAGAGATGAAACAAACGTATCGAAATACAGAGTGAGAAATTATATATATATAAATATATATATATATATATATATATATATATATATATTTATATATATATATATATATATATATATATATAATATATATATATATATATATATATACACACACATATTTATATATATATATATATATATATATATATATATATATATATATATATATATATATATATATATATATAAAATTTACGTATATACTTATATATCTGTCTAGCTATCTGCCTATCTATTTATCTGACTATCTATCTATATCTATATATCTATCTATCTATATATATATATATATATATATATATATATATATATATATATATATATATAAATAATATATGAATAAATAATATGTGAATGTCTGTGTTAGACTTTGTTTTTGATAAATTTGAAATGTAAGCCGTTAAATCAGCCGTTTAAATCAGCCTGTAAAATCGACTCGTTGCGACCATTATTCCTTAATTGAGGCAAGAGAGAGAATTACTATAACGCTGTGATACACTGACTAGCCCCCCGGATGTAATGTCCATTAACCATAAATTTCTATCAGAGCGACGTTCGGAATGTGTATATGATTACCTCCTCCGCTTTGCTTATTAGGAGAATTATTATCTCGGATTGGTCTCAGATTGGTCCCAGAGAGAGAGGCGCCCCAGTAGGTCGTGCGGGCCAATCCTTCTTGGGCTGTCATTAAGGGCGCTGCAAGATGCCTAATGCTCAACTCGAGGAGACATCATGCTTCCCTTTGTTGTTGATGGAGGAGGAGGCGCTTTGCTCTCGGGATCAACTCCGCTGTGGCCTCGCCGCGGAGGAATTCTCTCTCTCTCTCTCTCTCTCTCTCTCTCTCTCTCTCTCTCTCTCTCTCTCTCTCTCTCTTGGGTCTCGCCTTAATTCATCTCGATCCGTCCGGCTAGGGCTGAGCATTGCTCCTGTCATTAATGGTACCGCCTCCAGTCCTGTCCCAGGTGTTGTTTAATTATTTTTTTTTTAATTCTTTGTTTCCTTCATTATTACTGTTGTTGTTGCTTTTTCTGATTAGAACTAATGGGACATTCGAATTGTTGGTTTGTTTGATTAGCCTATTATTTGCGCGTCTGCTTTGAGTTATATTGACGTATGTTGTGGGAGGCTGCTCTTTATTTCCTTTTTTCGCTGAAATTGTTCGACTCGCTCAATGATCAATGTATAATTTCAGCTCTGTTTGTCATTTAAATCATATTTATACTCTTAGTAAACAATATAATGCTTATTAGCAATTTTATAACATCGTGATGAACGTATGATTTCTTAGAGGACATCCAATGAGCAAGATATCCGAAAACTTATTTAGGAATGAAATTTACGAGTTCCATGGAAATTCTGCAATGATCCAAGGATAAGAGAACCTGTAAACTGGATCAGGTAATAATCAAAGAAGTAGGTTTTCAAAAGTGTACAAGCAGCTAAAAATATTGTACAAAAATAAATAAAACAGTAATGCAAAAATATCTTTTAGATGCTAGGTCTACAGTTCCGTTGGCAGTACTGTTATTTCTGTTAGTAACCAACTCAATAACATCGTTCCTCCTTTTATCTAGTAAACATTTTGTATTCTTTAATATCCTAAATGAATGACTGATCACTTTAAATCTACAAGGCCAAAGTTAAACATAGTAAGACCTTTCAACTACTTATTCCTATTGCCTTGAATGTGTTGTTAAGTTAAGTATACCTTAGTTTAACCAGACCACTGAGCTGATTAACAACTCTCCTAGGGCTGGCCCGAAGGATTAGACTTTTTTACGTGGCTAAGAACCAATTGGTTACCTAGCAACGGGACCTACAGCTTACTGTGAAATCCGAACCACATTATGGCGAGAAATGAATTTCTGTCACCAGAAATAAATTTCACTAATTCTTCATTGGCCGGCCTGAGACTCGAACTTGGGACTAGCAGAGTGCTAGCCGTGAACTCTGCCGGCTCGTCCAACGAGGTCCTTTGACTGTGTTGTGATGGGTGTGCATGTCAAAGTATCATTATGTGTATGTGTACTGGCATTTTTATAGGTAGCAACATACATTCCTCATGATCACGCACATCTTTGTATGTATGCATGTAAGTATGTATGTATGTATATGTGTTCGTTTATACTACATTAATATTAAGCTTTCTGACTTCTTACATATTTTCTGTATGCCTCCCCTTTCACATTTTTCCATCATATCTATTATTGAAGCCTTGAATCTTAGTTTCATGTAAGCAATCTTCATCCAGTCGCTAATTGTCTTCATAATTGCTTTTTCATTATGGCCAAAACCGCACTGACAATAATGTTCATTGTTTTGTATATTTACCAAAATTGCCTTTACTTTTCTTGGAGCCTTGAATGCATGATGAGCTTCACTGTAATTCCTCCTTCCCGTATGACGTTTGTAGTTAGTTGTTCATTTTTCGTGTATTTTATATGGCTTAGAACTTGTATGTCTGTGTATAACAGAGCCTGGGAGAGTCGTATTATTTGTATTTTCGTAAAACATTGGCTCTTGGGCTTCCTTTACATGTGTGTAGATATTTTTCGTGATTAGTGATTTGGTCACCAACAACACTATACATCGCGAAAATGCAACATTTACTTATCTTTCCAAGATTCATAAAGTTGAGTGCTTGAATATTCTTATTATTTTAAAGTGTACCTTTTTCTGTAGCTGCAAGTGTGTTAGCAACCAGGCACATTCTTTTATAGCCTTATGACTAAGTGCATACGTTCAGAATACTCACCTTGCCTGGCTCTTTGTCGAAATCTACTTCTTTATAGTTGTTGGAGAATCCTGTTGGCGAGAGTTGGAGATGCATATTGGTGCCGTTTGTCATGAACGCCTGCAATGAAAAGAAAAAAGGAATTAATTCATGGTCTCCTATTTCCATTGTTACATCGTTATTGGTCATTAACAAATATCGTAATTCTTTACTCACCTCGAAGTTTCTCTATTGGGAAGGTGTCATTCGTCTTCATTACTTCTACTCAGAAGCATGTAGCATCATTATCAAGTTTATCAATGTTGTTCTTGTTGCTGAGACAGCGAAAATGATAGAAACGTCTGTAAAACTTTTTTTTTTATTTTTTTTTTTTTTTACTAAATATTGCCTAACCCCTTGATCAGTTTTGTAGCATGAAGGTGACAGTGAAAGATTTGTAATGAGAGTCCGTTGTCCTTATATCTAAATTTACGCTGTAATCTTTTAAGGAGCAAAAAAGATTGATAATGCAGAGACTCATTTTAACTTTGAAGTTTAACTTACATTTGGCATCCTGGGACAAAAGCTGCGACTGGATGTCGCAATACAAATTCCTATCAGTAAATACTTAGTAATATATGATAAAGACACATCTTAACGTGTTATTCATTAAGTCATGGGCATATACTTGCTTGTTGCAGGTGATATTATACAAACGTATATCACCATCATTCTTATCAGTTACACCACACGCCCATTGCAACAATCTTACTGCGAAGTAAAATGCCCATCAAAGCAATATCGTTCAAAATGATACATCTGGAAAGCCCTGGAAATATCGAAAATAGCTTAAGTTGTGTGCGTGTGGCCAAGGAAATAGGTTTACTACATCTGAGAAGGAGCTCCGATCGCTGACGGCTGGTCGTAGCCGATCAGCCAGTGTTTACATAAACTTCCGGTGGTTGTGGCAATGTACGATAATTGTTATGGCAATGTACGATAATTTCAAGTCGTACCGTAATTCCCAGTTGTAAAATACGAAAATGACGGTTTTTATTAGCTGCTCATATGCCTAAGAGTTTTTTCCTCTTTCCTAAAGATTATATACACTTAGGGACATTTTCGGGTAACTAAACCAGGTACGGGAGTTTCCCAGCAATTGTCTGCTAGCGTTCCATCTCTCGTGGGAGTCACTCACGCAGAAACTCTTAATTAATGAGAGCCTCTCTGTGATGTGATTGGCTCTTTCAAATACTGCTCAGAGGTAGTGAGCTGCTCTTTCCAGGGTAGAGAAACAAGTATTTTATGCTTACGAGAGAGAGAGAGAGAGAGAGAGAGAGAGAGAGAGAGAGAGAGAGAGAGAGAGAGAGAGAGCAAATAGATTTCCCCCGATTAGAGCTACCTGTGATGCTAAGCTGCAGTGACATAATGCAGACGTTGTGGCGCAGTAACTGCAAGTAATCGGTCTCAGATGATGGTAGTGTGATACTGGCCAGCTCCTGCTATCAAGCAGCGATTTGGAACATTTCCACCGTCGTGGGAGAGCCAGAGGTAATGGGAACGATGAAAAGAAGTTTTTGGGGGTTGGAGGGCATTGTCTGAGGCAAGACAGAAGCAGATTACTGGAAAATGCTTTGGGAAGAAGAAGAAGAAACTTACTACCACATATTCTGCAGAGCTTGTTTGGCATGTTAGTTACAAGAAGATAGCTGGGCATTATTATGTAAGGTATCCCATGGCCCTGGCGTGGTTTGTAATAATAATAATAATAATAATAATAATAATAATAATAATAATAATAATAATAATAATAATACGTCGTTAATCTTATACTGCTCCTTCTCAACATGGCAGCTGAGAAGCCTCAGTGTAAGCTGAACGGCGTACAAACTACTATTCTTTTCAATGAAGTATGTCTCAAAGGGGTCTTCTCTCAACAACAACAACAACAACAACAATAACAATAATAATAATAATAATAATAATAATAATAATAATAATAATAATAATAATCTTTAATCAGGTTATCTTCATTTACCCACTGTTTGCTTTCTTCCCATTCAGGGAAGTGGAGGCGCATTATGATGAGAGAAAATGTTTTTCTTTATTTCTACCATAACATTTTGGTAGAAATGCCTCATAACAAGAGTTGAAGAAACTTCTTATAACCACACCATAGAGCAACGCTTCTCATTGGCCCAGAAACTATGTTTAAGAAGGAGTAAGGGATCATCTCAGCATAGTTACAGGATATGAATCTCTCTACTAATAAAGGTTTTTTGAAAATTTCTCCCATGGTTAAGTCTCATATAAAAAAAATCCCTCCAGGAAGGTATTATTGCATCCATAGTGATCATTTTGGGAAATGCTATCATTTTTATACGTTGCGCAATCGATATGAATTTAAGTTCTCAACTCGGAAATTTGATCAGTTATATTGGGTAGCACATACAACCACTCTTATGACTGAGGTTTGGTCTTCGCTTATAGAAACTCATTCCCTTGTGATCGTTCCACCGTGGCCTTGTAAATATATATATATATATATATATATATATATATATATATATATATATATATATATATATATATATATATACTGTATATATACACTGTATGTATTATATATATATATAAATAATATATATATTATATATATATATATATATATATATATATATATATATATATATATATAAATAAGTATATATATATATATATATAAATTTCTGACTCACATCAGGATCGACCAGGTCTTTCAATTGTGAGTCAGAAATTTATTTCTGTTCCACACGTGGTTGTTTGTTGATTATTTCTATAATATATGTGTGTATATATATATATATATGTATATATATATACATATGTATGTATGCATAGATAGATAGATATACATATATATATATGTATGTATGTATATATACAGTATATATATGTATATATACATATTATAATTTGCGTGTGTGTGTGTGTGTGCACATACACACAAGAATGTATATGTAAATTACGTAGTCTTTTCAGCTCAGAACTATTTTCCTGTAGAGGGCGACCTATCAAAATAGACTCCCGATTATTTGCATTTTATTTGCATAAAGTTATAGAATAAAAGTCCTATGCCTCGGATCCTTTGTTACTCATATACAGGAAGAATAACTTATTTAATTTCATTCATATCCCAAGCGTTGTCTTCTTTACAGTACGAAACGCGCGCGCGCTCACAAAAACAACAAAAGCGAACGAACGCGCACCTATATATCCTAATATCAACAAAATTGCTTTTGAATATGATCTCGATTCAGACGTCACTACTGTACCTGCGTTTTGTGCATCGATCCAGAAATATTTTTGTTATAAAAACCGTCTCGATCTCACTTTTACTTCTGAACAGTTCCGTGATATCATTCGTGTATAAAAAGAAAATCCTTTTTTAAGTCCATTCATATATCCCTATAAACTATGTACATAAATGTATTATATATATATATATATATATATATATATATATATATATATATATATATATATATATATATATATATATATATATATATATATATATATATATATATATATATGTATACATATTATATATATGTGCATACATACATATATATATATATGTATGTATGTGTGTATGTTTGTGTGTGTAACTTTTTGTACAGTTTACGAAAGCATGTACATGAGGCTGCATTCCTCATACATAAAGCAACATATTGCAAGTTAGTGAAAATATATCTAATTATACCTAGTCACACTTTCGGACATATGAAGAGGGTTTGACGCCATTTTAATCCCTAAACAAGAAGCCAAAAGTGCTCAGTTTAGCACGATCGCCCTTCCACGGGAGTTTCTCCCGAGGCTGGCTCCTAGCGGAGGTAATTTCTGTGCTACAGATGCCCTGGAGCTTCGTAGGATAATATAGCAGTTCCTGTGATGCCTGAAGGCGTTTCCACCGACACCTACACCGCCCTTCACCGTTCTATAGAGGATTTAAATGGGACTCTCTCTCTCTCTCTCTCTCTCTCTCTCTCTCTCTCTCTCTCTCTCTCTCTCTCTCGTTATTTAAGAGAGAGAGAGAGAGAGAGAGAGAGAGAAAGAAAGAAAGAAAGAAAGAAAGAAAGAAAGAAAGAGCGAGAGAGAGAGAGAGAGAAAGAAAGGATGAGAGAGAGAGAGAGAGAGAGAGAGAGAGTACACATGGGATCACTTCTGTGCTTAGAACTCTAAAATATACTGTTCTGCGTACTTTTCTATCATTGATGTAAATTAAAATTTGTACACATAGTTACTAAAGAAACGTTTTTGAGAGAGAGAGAGAGAGAGAGAGAGAGAGAGAGAGAGAGAGAGAGAGAGAGAGAGAGTACACATGGGATCACTTCTGTGCTTAGAACTCTCTAAAACATACTGTCCTGTGTACTTTTCAGCCAGTGATGTAAATTAAAATTTGTACACATAGTTACTAAAGAAACGTTTTTGAGAGAGAGAGAGAGAGAGAGAGAGAGAGAGAGAGAGAGAGAGAGAGAGAGAGAGAGAGAGAGAGAGAGTACACATGGGATCACTTCTGTGCCTAGAACTCTTTAAAATATACTGTCTTTTGTACTTTTCAACCAGTGATGTAAATTAAAATTTGTAAACATAGTTACTAAAGAAACGTTTTTGAGAGAGAGAGAGAGAGAGAGAGAGAGAGAGAGAGAGAGAGAGAGAGAGAGAGTGTGTGTGTATGCATGAAAGTATACATGGAATCACTTCTGTGCCTAGAACTCTTTAAAATACACTGTCCTGTGTACTTTTCAACCAGTGATGTAAACTAAAATTTGTAGACATAGATACTAAAGAAACGTTTTTGAGAGAGAGAGAGAGAGAGAGAGAGAGAGAGAGAGATAAGAGGGTGTATGAAAATGACACATGGAATCATTTGTGTGCCTAGAACTCTTTAAAGTATACTGTCCTGTGCACTTTTCAACCAGTGATGTAAATTAAAATTTGCAAAGACAGTAACCAAAGAAATCTTTTGTTATGGTGAAATTTATGCAGATATCTCAAAATGTGAGTTATCCTAGAATAACGCGAGTTAAAGTGTATCAGATTATATCTGGATGAAAATGGAAAAATTGGTCTAAACTAAAACTGAAATATATCCATGATGTATTAAAATACAAAAAATTTCAGCATACTTGCATATGTTTACGTATGTAAATATAAAGGTACTTTTATATATATAATAGTCGTATCTGATTGACATTCTTTCTTTCTGTACAACTCACTGAAGATGCAAAGTTTGGATTTTGGTTGATTTTTGCTGTCATATATTTTTAAATTTTGCTTCGATTCACTGTTATCGTCCCGTTATACAGTTTGATGTTACTTTAAAAAAACTCATCTTGTAGCTTTTTATTTGCAATTTCTTAAATGTCAAGATTAATACCCGTAGAGTTTTTAAATACCAGTTACAAACCAAACAATCTACCTACCTTTTTAGAAGTGTGTTGTGATAAATTAAATGTACTGCTTGTTTGCTTTTGTTATCACCGTTACCGTTATAATTATTGTCTCCGTCAAAGAAGAGTTACATTGTCTATCAGCTCGTTTAATTACAAAAGATATTGTATCTTGAATTTTTTTTTTTTACAAATCTATCAAAAATGGGTATCGTAACCGGCAACCAATGATGACATTTTGTACGACATGAAGATTTGAATAAAGATCTGAGAACGGGCTGGCGGCGGGGGGGGGGAATAGCTCTGCCTTGGTGGAGGTTTGCGGTCTCCGAACGATCTGGTTGTTTTGTTTTCCTGTTCATAATCCAGTACTGATGGTCGCAGTAGCACCAGTTATGGATCAAACATATGTTTACATATACGCTCCGTTCCCATAATCATTATAGCAGGACTGGTAACTTAATACACACTCTTACATTTAGATTAAACTCGTGAACCCAACTTCCTTTCCTAATTATTAGGAGGTATTTCTTGCTTTTTACTTCTTCAGTAGATTTTTCACCCATACAGCACAAACACGCATTGTGTGTGTGTGTGTGTGTGTGTGTATGTATGTATGTATGTATGTGTATATGTGTATGTATTTATATGTTTATATATATAAATATATAATGTATATATATATAATGTATATATATATATATATGTATATATATATATGTATATATGTATTTATATGTTTATATATATAAATATATATACATATATATATATGTATATATATGTATATATAGATATGTATATATATATATATATACATATATATATATATATATATATATATATATATATATACATATATATATATATATATACATATATATACATATATATATATGTATATATATATATTTTCCTATATATATATATACAATATATATATAAGATACATACAATGATCATTCATAGGGTGGCTTCAGAGGAAAGAAGACAATGATCATTCCTACATCAGATGCTGAAGCATGCATGAATTCTATGAGCAGAAAACCCATAACATTAATTGCTTCATACACCTACACAGAAGTCACATTGACAATGAGCCAAATTCTGTACACACTGCGCCACTCACCTCTATTTTGCACACAATTTTGTTTCCGTGATGATTAGACTCCCCCTTTCCAATACCTCTTTTAGTTCACCTGTCCAGTAATTCCTAGTGTTTTATCTCGCCCTTTCCTCTATTCCGAATTATGGTCTTATTTTCACTAACGTATCACCCTCCATTCTTTCCACAGGACTAAACCAGCTCAGAACATATTGAGCCATCTTTTCACCTGTGCTACCCATTAACTACTTCTTTTACCTATTTCTAAATTTCCACTCTTTCAGGTCTTTCAAATACTACTTTCAATGGGCAAATAATTCACTTGTACAGCTTCCACCTTTTTCAGTTCGTTTATAGTTAGCATCGACACTGCACTCCCGTATAAGAGAGTTGGCTCAGCAGTGAATCAATTGTTTGCGTTGGAATTAATACGATATCTGTGCATAGCTACTGATCTTAAATCTGTCTTTCTCACTTGTTAAGTGAGAAGATTATAGACAGTTTATAAGCAGCATGCTAAACATTAAGGTTAGTGAAGGCGTATTTATTATATGAATTAGGTATGTTTAAGTTCTAGTAAGCAGGAAAAAAAATCTAGCTCTTTTCCTCCTGCAGATATATATAATAATTTCAATCTTTATTATCCTTAGCATCGCTGTGGAGGTGTTATGCAACAGGTTTATCAGGAGAGATAGTAGCTGTATTAAACCATTTCTCATAATGATAACGAAATGGAGTATTTGGGTGAATAATTGCTGACAGTAAATACTAATTTCTAAGCAACTCTTGATTTTCATTAAAATTACAATCAAAAATATTTGTTTCGTCTCAGAGATAGGCCTTAACAACTAAGAAATCCAGGTAAAGGGGGAATAAGGGTTAGAGTGACCTTACTATAACAACAAAGCTTGAGCAAGAATGAATCTGCGAAATCTAGTATCCGAAAATAGGACATGCATGAACTTCCGGAGGACGTGCTTTCAAGGTCAGGATGCACGCAGAAGTTCTTGCTATAATGAACAGTTACTGCAACAAAAAACAAAAATAAACAAGCGGACAACAAGAATTTATCGTCGCTGATGTCAGATATATAGGAAGGAAAAATGTGTTTTTTCTAGGAGAGTTAAATCTTTCCTTGGAAAGGAAAAGTCCCGAATGATTTTCGGAGGAAGATTCTGAAGGTGAATTTACTTTTGACTGCAAAAGAATTTCTGTCATCAAATGTAGCACAGACATTCATTTCGAAGCCGCAGATTGGGAGGATGCTACTAAGAATTGCTTTAGTTTGTGTATCCGGAATGATTTGACTTTCCTTGGAATTTTATTCAGAAACTCTAACAGTTATCAATATCCTCTTCATGGTAAAAAGAATATCTGGTGCTACTTTGGCTTGTTATCCACGCGTCACCTACTCCGAGGTGCTAGTACTAAACATGGCGGAAGCTCCTTGGGACGCCGTGTTTAGTACTAGCCCCTCGGGGATCAAAGTATTATATACACCCATTTCTATGTTGTGTGGTCGACAAATTTTATATTAATAATCGAGATCCTCGTGCGGCCGTCTACTTTACATTTACAATATACTTTTACAGTATGGTGTTTATAGTACTATAGCACCTCGGAGTAGGTGACGCGTAGATAACAAGCCAAGGTAGCACAGAATATCTAATATCAATATTAGTATGCGTGTTTATTTGTATGTGTACTCGTGTCCAAGTGTACTTCTAGTCAAAAAATAGCTGTAGTAAGCAACACGTCATAGGGTCAGCCTCCCGAACGAGTCCTTTGATTAGCTACATTAGCTATTCTGATTTTCCTCTGTCGATAAAGCTGACAATTTTGAAGTAATGTTGCATACCACAATGGCTTCTGAAACGGCAGTGGTAGAAGTTGAACGATTTCAATAAAGAGATTCATTTCATTTAATGGTTCTCCTTCAGTTCATTTGTCAATTTTCGTGATAAAAAAAAATAGCCTAGAGAGTTCTATAAATGCAATTCCTCTAACGTTTTTTCTCAATCTGTTACATTTTCAGGAAAAGAAAATGAGAATGAACTTAAAAACTATCCACTTTAGGTAGCTTTTTTTTCCTGTCGGATCTGAACGGCTGTTGTCATAAATACAACACAAGGAAAGTATAAAGATCGTCTTCTTGAGTGCATCAACTGCTTCACCTTTTCTTTCATTACGTTGTGATTCAGCAGTGCATCTTCACCATTCATATATACAGTTACAATTGTACACGGACATAATATTATATTTGTCACCTTTAACTTCAGCAGTTTTTTTCATCATTCACTGAATCCATAATAGAACTTGGACTGTAGAAATCCCCCGTACAAAATGTTCTCTCTCTCTCTCTCTCTCTCTCTCTCTCTCTCTCTCTCTCTCTCTCTCTCTCTCTCTAGCAGACGAAACTGAGAGAAGATCAACAGCAAGGAGAACGCCCGAGCGAGCCAAACAAAAATTAGTCCCTTGAACCGTTTGTAATTCTGGCGAGTGTACATCGTCTGGCTGAAGGTGTAAACGCGGCTCTCACAATCAACTTGGTTCCCAGATCATCAGGAACCGTTACGTTACTGGTGCTTTTTTCTCTCTCTCTCTCCGTAACGTCTTGTTGATTATGAGTCATTGAAAGCTTTATTATTGTCTTTTGATGGTCGACTGCGGTCGAGTGGTCGAAAGTTTATTTTCTCGATTTGTTAGCAATTAATTGCGATGAGGGAATTTAATTCTGTGTGGATGCACTGTTTTGGATCTTGAATTTTTATAAGTACTTTTACGTAGATTTTGCTGTTCAAAGTGATATTTCATATGTTATGAGAACGGTTATCATAATCTTATTTTAAGTTTGGGTGCTAATAACAGTGATGATGATATACATGTATAGTAACAATAATTATTATTAATATCAGTATTATTGTTGGTGATGTTTATTTATTTTGATGTCATCATAACCTCTCAGAAGGTAAACAGAGTACAAACTATCTGACTGCATCATTATAGAAACAAGCGTAACGCTTCAAGGGACAAGAGAATTTGAAAAAAACAAGAGAATTTAAAGATAATAAACAAGAGAAATAAAAAACAAGAAAATTTCAAAACAAACAAGAGAATTTAAAAAAAACTAAAACAAGAGAATTTAAAAACAAAACAAGAGAATTTTGAAAAAAGAAAATTCTGAAAAAACAAGAGGATTTTGAAAAAAATAAATTTTGAAAAAAAAGAGAATTTTGAAAAAACAAGAGAATGAAGAAAAAGAAAACGAAAAAAATTTGAAACGACTACATGAATATATTCCGGTTCCGGGGACGACTGCGGATTGAGGCATTAGAAAGACGAGGGGAGAAAGGGTGGGGATGAGTGGAGGAGGGGTCACAATGAGGGGTGTAGCTGGATCCTGATAAAGCAAGGGTTGCCCTGTCACATGATACTTTTTCGGTAGACCACCAAACGCATAAGAAGATGGCGGCTCTCCTCCTCCTCCTCCTCCTCCTCCTCCTCCTCCTCCTCCTCCTCCTCCTCCTCCTCCTCCTCCAACCTATACTACTATCTCCTTGGGCTTATGACGTTTAATCTGCAAACCCGTCCTGAGGTTTGCCTACCGTAACAACCACCGCAAAATGGCTGTTCCACCACCAAAAGACAAGTGTTTACCCCGTCTCCCACATGGGAAAGATACATGCATCGTATAAAGTATTATTATATGTTTACACTTATATGAACATATGTATGAATGTAGTATAATATATATGTATATATATTTTATATGTATGTATATGTATTGATATATATATATATATATATATATATATATATATATATATATATATATATGATATATATATATATATATATATATATGAATATACTATATATATTATATATATGCTATATGTATAGATATATAGAAATCATCAACACACAATCACGTGTGGAACAGAAATAAATTTCATAATATAACCACTAGGCCATACAAGTCTAAAAGAAGTTGGAACCTGAGAGCAACTGCATTACCTGGGCAAGCTAACTATACCAGCGAGTTTTCCCCAACTTCCTGACTCAGCAATGACCCAATAGACAACATGTATGGCCTTTAACGCCCTTGCTTTCCACCTGAGAGACCTATCTATAGATATATATTTACATATATCTATGAATATATATATATATATATATATATATATATATATATATATATATATAAGGCCTTTGATATATATATATACATATATATACATATATATATATATATATATATATATATATATATATATATATATATATATATATATATATAACAACCCTTTGTCAACTTTAAGGGTGTTGTGTTACAAGATGTTATTAGGTATATATATATATATCAACCCTTTTGTCAACTTGAAGGGTGTTGTGTTACAAGATGTTATTAGGATGAGGTGTCTAGTCTATTGTATAAGGACGTGACGGTGGCTGATGGCACTCAGCAGCAAGCAGAACCCATAACTGATTGATTGCTCTCATGGTATAGATACCTCTACCTTTACATGAGCAATAAAGAATTTGGCGCTGACATACTCAAAATATTGGGTTAGGTGCAGCCTTATTGCCATTTAAGCGTTCGTTTGTATTTTATGATAGTTTTGAGACTTCGCATCTACCATGTTTAGTCATGAGCTGGTTTCTGGTGTGCAGTCTTCGTGAGCAGTTTATGTAGGAGTTGAGTTCATATAGACTTAGGCTTGTTGCTCTGCTCATTTTGAGTTATTTGTGGTCTGTCCACTGAGCTGAAAAAGTGAGACCCTTGCAATACAAAATAGCAGAACACAAAAGTCATCTGTAATAAGAAGTTACACAAGACTTTGAGCTAAACCACGGCAGCACTGACGAACAGAGACAGACTTGTTTGTCCTCATTAGCGATTTTGTTTTTATCATCGGACGTCATGGCCAACTTTCTCAGTCTGTTTTTTTTTAGGGAGAGGGCGCGTGATAGACTCATGGCTTTATCTCTTCATGTAGATTGTCGTTACCACAGTAATGATGTTATTCTCGTTAATCTCCACTCTCTAGGAAAGAAAATAATTCCACTTTTTCTTGCGTGCAAAGTCTAGATGTCTTTGCAATCAGGGATTTTGGTGCATTTGCGTCAACTTTACCTTTGGGCGGCTTTTTTTTTATTTTATTCAGTTCCTCAGAGAACCATTAGCAGTGCAGTTCCTTCGCCCGCCTCTCTCTCTCTCTCTCTCTCTCTCTCTCTCTCTCTCTCTCTCTCTCTCTCTCTCTCTCTCTCTTTCTTATTCACTAGGCCAGAGTGGACCCGTCTTGTCTTGAAACGGAAGGCCTATGATGACACCTCCCCGTCAGTGCACCTCACGTGGTG
Organism: Macrobrachium rosenbergii; assembly: GCF_040412425.1. Classification (NCBI taxonomy): domain Eukaryota; kingdom Metazoa; phylum Arthropoda; class Malacostraca; order Decapoda; family Palaemonidae; genus Macrobrachium; species Macrobrachium rosenbergii. The sequence goes on along the minus strand of NC_089754.1, from coordinate 19,656,861 downwards.
CACTGTAGGCATTACTTGAGGTACTTTGCAGCGTCCCTTCGGCCCCTAACTGCAACCTTTTTCATTCCGTTTACTGTACATCCGTTCATATTCTTTCTTCCATATGACTTTCCACCCTCTCTAACAATTTTTCCCAGTGAAACTGCGAGGTTTTCCTCTTGTTACATCTTTAAAAGCTTCTTTCTGTCAGTTTCCCTTTCAGCGTTGAATGACCTCGTGTGTCCCAGCGCTTGGCCTTTGGCCTAAATTCTATATTCTGTCCATGATGACACCTTTTCTTATATAAAACGCCAGTAAATCCTCAGCTCCGAATTTCCTTCGAACTGAGGAAAGAACTACATCTGCCGGTGGAGAGTTTGAGTGATCACCGTAACCATCGGTAAGTACCGCTACCGAGGAGCAAAAACAGGCGTTTTTCGAGGTCGGCTGAAGTTCAGTAGCCCTGGTCTTGTTTATATTTTCCTCCCCAATTTTCTGCCTTCATTGTTAAGTATCTATTTCATGGGGTAGATTTTGTTTTCACTCCTCCTAAAGAAAGGCAGAACGTGCAAGGAAGTAGTTGCTCCATGATGAGGGAAGTTGAAGAGATAATGTGTATTATCAGGTAATTGTCGTTATCCGGCCACAGCAGTAGTGGGCGTTCCTCTAGATTATGATAGCACATGAAATGGTTATCACTCACGTTATTTAAAGCTTACCGACACTGAAAGCATAATTAAAATATTCCTTCTCTCTCTCCCTTTCTCTCTCTCTCTCTCTCTCTCTCTCTCTCTCTCTCTCTCTCTCTCTCAGTAAAGCAAGTTGGCTGGTACTGTGAGGCAGGGTTGCAAGATATGCATTTCTGCGGTGATATTAAGTTCAAACGTCTAACTCTCGTGCCAGGACATTATGAGTTTCACTATTTACATTGTGTTTTTGGGTAAGATAATACCCTTCATCGAATTCATTCTCAGCATTTTACAAACAGAATTTAAAGAAACGTCCGTGATCTTGTTACTTATTTTGTACGTACATAAATAAACACATAAATACAACACACACACTCATATCTAAAGATAGATTGATAGATATATATAGACTAGAAACTAGCTTTGCATAGATTAGGAACTAGCTTTACTCTCATTGAATATGCCAGCACTTTTTCTGCATTTACTTCTTAGTTTTCGATGACAAGCACAAGAATTAGCCATATATGACAGGTTGTATAAGACGTGGCTTTCACAGACGAAAAAGTAGAAATGAGGCATGTAAATGAACAACCGGGAGAATATAGAAAAATAAACGTATAGGATCTTTCGCCACTACACGTTTCTCATAAGAGAAAGAGCTGTGTTGGCATAAGGTCACCGTACCCCAAAAACACAAAACAAGGTCATCTGTTTACACTGAAATGATGAGAAACTACTTTGAACCATGAAGAGAAATGAGAGAAGGGTTACACAATATGTTAATTGTTATGATTAACAGCGAATTTTTATTCCATCAAAACCAGCAGCATTAACCATACCTCCATCTTCCTGAGGAAGATTTTACTGTACTGCAACACATGTCGTGCTGTATTTCAGATGCATGGAATATAGCCACTTTTATCTGGAATCCCAGTTATTCCCAGTGATCCAGCATTGACTGTCTGTGGAACTTGTGGTAGCAAAGGCCATCTTTATATTCCTGCAGATGCCCTTCCTTAGTGCACGAGTATTCTTATATCAAGAAGAGTTCGTCTTCGTGTCTACGTATAGTGCCAGCTAAGTATCAGCTACAGTGAGAGTCGAAAAGAGCAAAGTCTCTTGGTCAACAGTGGTAAAAGTAGCAATGTATATTTCCTTTGAAAGATCATGAATGTCTGAATAGCCTGCAGTAAATCGTATAGACTGCCAACCTCTTTAGATCATCTTTTACCTCTTCTGTTAAGCAATCAGATTTTGTGCATGACATTTTTTTATAGATGAAGAGACTAAGATGATGAGACTGTAGAACAAGAGCGGCCCTTTAAGGGATGTGTTTGGCAACTTTCAAATTGATGATGAATCCTCTTTTAAAAAGAAGCAGTTTAGACTACTCAGGAAAAACAGAGGCAGTCAGAGAATTTCTTGTTACGAGGTTGAATTTCTAAAAGATTCATAAGGCAATTATTTATAGAATAAACAGAAACTGTCAACAATACAACAGGGCTGAAATTCCTGTTTCCAGTACGGTCTGGCACATTTCAGAAACGGTGCTCACAAAAATATCTAGAATATCCTCCATAAATCCAGAATTTCTCAAAAGGGAAATGCTGAGTCATGTAGGTCCATGATGTGATCCTCTCAAGACATAGTAGCGCTCATATAGAGGCCATAATACTGACATACTGGAGGGGTTTAGTTTCCAAGTGGCTAAACAATCATTATAAAGGTAAAAAGAAAATTATACGGGGAAACTTAGTCTTGGAAGCCTTAGCACCCCACAAACACACACACACACACACACACACACACACACACACATATATATATATATATATATATATATATATATATATATATATATATATATATATATATATATATATATATATATATATATATATATATATATATACACATACAATATACATATATATATATATATACATACGTATATACACATACACGTATCTGCATACATATATGTATGCATATATATATAAAATGTCTGTATATATATATTGCTATTCAGTTGCACACATACTAAAAAGAAATTTGACGAAAGCTAATCAAATATCAGTCTCATAAAATACATATCACACCGTAATCATTTTCAATCTCTGCAGTCTTTTTTCCTCACTTTAGGAGACCTCTTGACTTCTCATGGACCTTTTCTTCATCCTCAGAATTTTTTTTCAGTTACCTTGATTATTTTTCGTTCTAAAGAAATTGCTTTGTGGCTCCCTGTGCAGTTTACATCAGTGCGGGATTTTTTTTCTCTTTTTTAGTTTTCTGTAGAAGATGGTTATTTGTCCGTCCATCCACACTTTTTCTGTCTGCCCTCAGATCTTAAAAATTACTGAGGCTAAAGGGCTGCAAATTGGTATGTTGACCATCCACCGTCTAATCATCAAACATACCAAATTGTAGCCCTCTAGCCTCAGTAGTTTTCATTTTATTTAACGGTAAAGTTACTCATTATCGTACATCTGGAAATGCTATAGGTGCCAACAATACGGGCCACCACCGTGGGTGAAAGTTTCATGGGCCGCGGCTGAGAGTTTCATGGGCCGTGGCTGAGAGTTTCATACAGCTTTATACGGTGTACAGAAAACTCGATTGCCCCAAAGAAACTTCGGCTCAATTTTTACTTGTTTAAAAAACAGCCGGAAATATTACTCTTGCTTATTCACTCTGTTGGCTTACTGGGTGGCAAATGTCATCACTGATTTAGTTTAACAATTAGCTGCAGAACATCACTTTTACTCACTTTTTAACTGCAGGTTTGTAGGATGCGCTCGACAGTTTTTTTTTTTCTGAACCAGAGGGAATATAACCCAAGACTTTTTGAGCTGTATTCATCAACTTTTAATTTATTTATTTATTTATTTGTCTATTTATTTATTAATTTATTTATTTTAGATCCAGACGGCTTCCAGTCCGTTGTCACAGCTTTGGTTTTTTTTTTTTTTGAGGACCAGAAGAAATATTACTGCAGTCTTCCTAGGCCGCAGCCATCAATTTCATTTTTCTTTAACTAGAAGAAATATTACTGCAGGTTTCCTAGCCCGCAGTCAATAACTTTGTTTTTTATTTTAATTTTTTTTTAGAACCAGAAGAAATATTATTGCAGACTTCCTAGGCTGCAGTCGGTAGCTTTGTTTTTTTTTATTTGTTTTAAACCAGAAGAAATGTTATTGCATACTTCCCAGGCCGCAGTAATCAGTTTAATATTTTTTATAACCAGAGGGAGTTGTATTACAGGCTTCCTAAGCGGCAGTCGTCTTTTTTTCTTAACTATCCAGAAAGTCATGTTTCTCCTCTATGCTTTTCGTGCCCCTTACATCAATACATTTTGGTGGGGGGGGGGACGCCGGGATGGGGAATGGGGGCAAACACATCAAACTTTAGAACTAACTGGATTATTACTTTCATACAGTAGGCTTCCCGGCAAGGTCACATCATAAATGATTTTTTTTTAATTATGGAGTTCTCGAACATTGCAACAGGCACCATAAATAAACGATTATGCCTCATCCTGCTGATTTAAAGATTATGAATAAGAAATTTCATGGGATGCTCTAATTTTTTTGTTGCACAACATTTTTAGTGATAACCTTTAATAATTGTTACACGAAAAGAACAAGTATAACGAAGGAGTATGTGAATGCATTGTCACTTATGAAAAAATATTTCACTTATTTTGCATTTAACAAAAATATTGTGGACAGTTTACCATAAAAAAATGTTAAGTCCAAAGCGAACACTTGCAGGAGTACAAGGAAAAACATAAATTGTCCTCTTTTATCCATAAAGAAAATGAGCATTTTGTTGGCTGAAGAAGTTAAAAAATTACCAAAGAAAGTGTATTATCTTGGAAATAAAGTAAAGTTCTGATCGTCTACAGTTCATCTCTGTTTTAAGTAGATAATATAAAATGTACTAAAAGTTCATAAAGTCAGTTATTTAACTTTAGAAACTGTTGAATGATATTTAGTATATAGTAGGTACGTAGTGCATTCAACCTGATTCGAACAAGCTCCATAGCAATATGTTCCTTGAAGTTCATACACACTTGTACACACACACACACACACACACACACACACACATATATATATATATATATATATATATATATATATATATATGTGTGTGTGTGTGTGTGTGTGTCTCTATAGCATTGGTGTGCTTTCTGACAACACTCTCTGTCATGTTATGCAACAGTACATTGTACATAGAGAAAAAGACATCTTGTCACTTATAATTCAAGCTACAATTTCACTATTCATTATAATTTTCCCTCCCCATTCCTTATCTCCAATAGACAAGCTTTTCATTACAGAAATGTACAAATTCTCCCTTAATCCATAACAACTTTCAATGTACTGCATCTTTTTTGTACTTTTGTTTCTCACTTCTATCTAGTGATAATTCCACGCATGGACTTCAAACCTAAGAAAATAAGAAATGATCTCCATTTATTACTGTGTGTCTTTTTGGAGTTGTTGGGGGAGTACCAAGGGAGATGGAGGTGGGGGGTGACATCGTGTCATTTATCAATTCCCTCGAATATTTTCGTCTCGTCCTCTGCAAGTGGACGGACCTTTCCACCTCTGAGACGATGATGGACGATGTTAAATTGGTGGTTTGGTCGATGATGTTGTGGCAATAAAGGTAATCGCGGTGACAGAGGTAATCGCTGCGGAGTGGCAGCTTATTCGGGTCCCATTCATGTCAGCCTCGGCGGCCAGTTGTGGCCATAACTAAAACCAAGGGGCCTGTCTGAAACTTCCATCATCATCACCATCTTCTTCTTCTTCTTCTGTCGTGTCTTGGAGTTTGTTCATTCTTCTGATGATGTTTCGTCTAGGTTTACTCTAATGAAGTCTTTGGTTAGATATGTAAGTGATTATGTCATAATGGTTGCTGCATAGAATCGAGATCTGAAGTCACAAGGGTTACAGCAGAGAGTCGAGAGCTTATTACTGCAGAGAATCGAGATCCGAAGTCACAAGGGTTACAACAGAGTTGAGAGCTTATTACTGCAGAGAATCGAGATCTGAAGTCACAAGGGTTACAGCAGAGAGCCCAGAGCTTATTACTGCAGAGAATCGAGATCTGAAGTCACAAGGGTACAGCAGAGAGCCCAGAGCTTATTACTGCAGAGAATCGAGATCTGAAGTCACAAGGGTTACAGCAGAGTCGAGGGCTTATTACTGCAGAGAATCGAGATCTGAAGTCACAAGGGTTACAGCAGAGATTCAAGATCTTATTACTGCAGAGAATCGAGATCTGAAGTCACAAGGGTTACAGCAGAGAGCCCAGAGCTTATTACTGCAGAGAATCGAGATCTGAAGTCACAAGGATACAGCAGAGAGCCCAGAGCTTATTACTGCAGAGAATCGAGATCTGAAGTCACAAGGGTTACAGCAGAGATTCAAGAGCTTATTACTGCAGAGAATCGAGATCTGAAGTCACAAGGGTTACAGCAGAGTCGAGAGCTTATTACTGCAGAGAATCGAGATCTGAAGTCTCAAGGGTTACAGCAGAGATTCGAGAGGTTATTACTGCAGAAATAAGTAAGTATCGAGATCACTGAGCTGAGTCTCCTAGGGCTGGCCCGAAGGATTAGACAGACGATTCTAAGAACCATTTGGTTATTACAACAGGACAGAGAAGAGAATCAAGATCTGAGGTCACGAGGGTTACAGCAGAGAGTCGAGAGTTTACGTCATAATGGTTGCTGCAGATAATCGAGATCTGAAGTCACAAGGGTTACAGCTGAGAGTCGAGAGCTTATTGCTGCAGAGAATCGAGATCTGAAGTCTCAAGGATTACAGCAGAGAGTCGAGAGCTTACGTCATAATGGTTTAATCGAGATCTGAAGTCACAAGGGTTACAGCAGAGAGTCGAGAGTTTATTACCGCAGAGAATCGAGATCTGAAGTCACAAGGGTTACAGCAGAGTTGAGAGCTTAAGTCATAATGGTTACTGCAGAGAATCGAGATCTGAAGTCACAAGGGTTACAGCTAAGAGTCGAGAGCTTAAGTCATAATGGTTGCTGGAGAGAATCGAGATCTGAAGTCACAAGGGTTGCAGCAGAGAGTCGAGAGCTTAAGTCATAACGGTTGCTGCAGAGAATCGAGGTCTTAAGTCACAAGGGTTATAGCAGAGAGTCGAGGTCTTAAGTCACATGGGTTACAGCAGAGTCGAGAACTTATGTCATAAGGGTTACTGCAGAAAATCGAGGTCGCATGTCAATGAAATAAAAAAAAAATTACTTGAGAAATGTAGAGAAACTCCTCTGAAAGAATCAGTTTCATCTGTGCCTGTGTAACGGAGTCGCTCAGTACTCGGTTGAAAAGCAAAGTTCTCTAAGGGAATACAGACAATCTTGCCGATATACCACATAGTTTTCTGAGATGCGAAGACGTAATAAATGCTAAAGTGCTTATTTGTTAATGTGAATTATCAGATACTTGTAATAATGAAATATACAATTTTAGACTAATTTCCCATAGGCTTACAAACAAATGAGAAGTTCAAGTTCAAGTTAAAGGCACTCATACCAGATTTCATAATCTGATATAACGTGATTTCATTCAACAGGTTTAAAAGTTAGGATTTATTTATAGCCATTACCAATTAATGATATGGGAACCAGAGCTAACGCTGCAGCTTGTGCGAAGGATATCATATTTGCAAACTCTCAAAACTCATAAGGCGATATTAAATGATGTGGATGAAAATAAAGACAAGTTGGGAGTTTAGCGTTATGCTCTCTATTTCAGTACAAGTGCTTTTTATCGTTTTAATACTGCTGGGAGTTTGTAGGCCTCCAACTGCATGACTCACGATTTCAATAGACACTTAATTTGGCACAAGATTATTAAACAACTCTGACCGGACTGTATTTTGATTTTTGTCAATATGACATGCTGTTTAAAAATGGAGTCCTGATGATAATAGAGTACTCACCATTTCTGCGTGACCTTCTCTGATGCCAGCCTGGAATCTTTGTCGTCTTTCCTCTAGAGGTCTGTCTCTGTATCCTGTATAGCGCACCTGTAAGTAGGAATACAAGAAAATGAAATGTGAATTCATAAAATCAATTCACTTTTAGTTAATAGGTGCTTATGTTATATACCACTGATTTATCCTTCCTTTCGTGTTGTTTGTAGGCATTCTTGCCAAATTTTGGGCATTTTTGCCTGGTTTTGGGCAGTTATGGCCATTTCTGTCACATTTTGTCAGTTTCCTGTCGAAATTTGTCAAAACTGGAAAATTTCGATTTTTTGACAATTTTAGCTTGAAAGCCGCAAAAAAAACTAATTTAGTATTTATCATTACCTTAATGGAACAAGTATCATCACAGTTAAATTGTTTTACAAAAATTTATCTGAATTTCCCTCTTAGCCTAAGGCTAAAATTCATGGGTATATTTTCTCTTTGTAAGTTTGTTCTTTTTCTCAAGTATTAAAACGTCGACAAAGATTATACGAATCGTTTATATACATTTATTTGTAAGTTTACTTTACTCTGACTCAGTGTCATTGACCCAAATCTCAAACCGTGAAGACAACGCTTCCCAAATCTTTTTTGTTGTTGTGTGTGATCTTGTACAATTTTTGAAGCATTTTTCTCTGTATTTTAGTCCGATATCCATAAGCCAAAATATAATGCACATGACAGTCAAAGAGAGAGAGAGAGAGAGAGAGAGAGAGAGAGAGAGAGAGAGAGAGAGAGAGAGAGAGAGAGGGAAATTTTTTTTAGCAATTCTCTTAGCAATTCTTTCTGTATATTGTATCGTGATATCCATAAGCAAAACTATAATGCATATGACAGTCAGAGAGAGAGAGAGAGAGAGAGAGAGAGAGAGAGAGAGAGAGAGAGAGAGAAAATTTCTTTAGCAATTCTTTCTGTATATTGTATTGTGATATCCATAAGCCAAAATATAATGCATATGACAGTCAGAGAGAGAGAGAGAGAGAGAGAGAGAGAGAGAGAGAGAGAGAGAGAGAGAGAGAGAGAGAGAATGGATCCGGCAAAACGAGCGTGAAGAGGACCTCTCGTGTGAATGAAGTTTGATCCACCGCACTTCCGTTAGCCTTTGCAACAGCCCACCAATCTTGCCCTGGTGATGGATGAGGTCAGCCTTAAGGATGACCTTAATGAGTCGAGTTACAACGAAAAGTCGCGGAGATAAACATATTTGTACAAACATTGTAAGTAGCACACTCCGTCCCCTTAGGTTTCAACTATTTTGGTAACATGAGGAATGAATGTTGAACACAGCGCGGCCTTGGCAAATCACTTAAAATGCCGTGCAACTAAAGATGCGAGTCATGTCGGACGCGCAGTTGACAATTCTGACGAATTTCCCTCCTGCGAGTTTAATTTGGCTCCAAGAACAGCCCAAAAGCGAGTGCGGCCTTGGGACATGCCAGTGACCGCCCCAAGAAATTCCCTCGAACCTCTTTTCCAGTCTTGCACAATCCTTGAAGTATAACAAAATAACTCGCATACAACAGACTAACTTAGTAAGTAAATAAGGAGTGGAACACTATCTAATTATCAATACAACAATCGGATTTTGGTGTGCTGAATTCAAAATCATTTCCCATCTCTCTCTCTCTCTCTCTCTCTCTCTCTCTCTCTCTCTCTCTCTCTCTCTCTCTCTCTCTGATCTGCTCGGAGTCTCAAAATCTGTCAATTACGAAAAAAAGAGAAATATTTGATTTTAATAAAACAGGAAATTTTCTGAAGGTAAAGTGAGTATGAGCAAATAATCTTGAATGGCAGAGCGTGCCATTCTATCATAAATGGAATTCAGAAAATGCCAAGGAAAAACTGAGGGAGTAAAGCTGCCAAAACAGTAAACAGTTAGGAAAGGAGTGTGACAGACTAAATTATAAACGTCTTGCCCATTTTCTTTTTAGTTTTCTGTAAAAGAAAACTATTGTGTCGGCTGTGTCTGCCCGTCCGCACTTTTTTTCTGTCCGCACTTTTTCTGTCCGCCCTCAGATCTTAAAAACTATTGAGGTTAGAGGGCTGCAAATTGGTTGTGTCGATCATCCACCCTCCAATCATCAAACATACCAAATTGCAGCCCTCTAGCCTCAATAGTTTTTATTTTATTCGATGTTAAAGTTAGCCAAAAGTTAGCCATAATCGTGCTTCTAGCAACGATATAGAACATGCCACCATCGGGCCGTGGTTAAAGTTTCATGGACCGCTGCCCATACAGCATTGTACCGAGACCACCGAAAGATAGATCTATTCTCGGTGGCCTTGATTATATGCTGTGCAGAAAACTCGATTGCGCCGAATAAACTTCGGCGCATTTTTTACTTGTTTATTTATTGAGAAATGCAAAACTGCTGAAAAGTTAATATTCACAGGGTAAACATCATGAACAATAATTGCCGAAAGCGATTTATACGGCTCCCAGAAACAGGAAAGTAAGCTTCTTAGAGCATTGTCGCAAGATACATTATCAAAGACAAATAACTAGAAGGAAGAAATATATAAACATGAATACTGACTTCACGCAAATGACTATGCACAGGACAGTAAAAAACCAGCAGGTAATGTCATGGCCCACGGAAACTTACACAAATCATTGATTTGATAATAATAATAATAATAATAATAATAATAATAATAATAATAATAATAATAACCATCATCATCATCAATATAATGATAATAAAAATACAAGTAAATGTCATGGCCATTGGGTGAAATCAATATAATAATAATAATAATAATAATAATAATAATAATAATAATAATAATAATAAATAATAATAATAAATAAGCACGAAGCGAAACCAGATCAGAAGTGTACCCTAAGGTGAGACGACCTTCAGAATATGTACCAGCTGTCACCATCTAAAAACACTTATTCATTCGAATGTGAACAAAAACAGGATCGTTCGTCGAAGGAATACAGTATTTTAAAGACGATCTTTGCTGCCAACCGAACGATCAGAAGCTGACTTTGAAACTTGCAGGGGAATATTCATCCCCGTTATCTGTACAATGAATGTAATATTCACACCTGTTATCTATAATGAATGTATTTTGTAAGTGCGGCTCTTTTAGCAAATAACGGGTGAGGGGAAGTAAAATGATAAGGGAAGTAACAATATACATCAGATTGTTCCGGCTTATAATTCCATAATCCTCAAGTCTCTCTCTCTCTCTCTCTCTCTCTCTCTCTCTCTCTCTCTCTCTCTCTCTCTCTCTCTCTCTCTCTCTCTTAGTTGGCTGGTGGACCTTAGCACTTAATCAAAGATTATCAAATGACCGTATTTCGTTTGTGCTTGCAAAATCATTGCTTGAAATTACAAGCATGAGTGCTTGTAATGGAACTGTCGGAATGTGTCATTTTTCTACGAGAAAGGAAGAACCAAGACGACTTCAAAGAGTTTGACCATTGTCATTTGTCTTGTAAATCTCTCTTTTTTTATTGTTTTAAGGATATGTATTGTGCAAGTGCTCATATCCTCATACTTTCGATCATTTGTTTTGTAAATTCTGGCATTTTGTTTTCTTAAGCAGTTGTTATTTACAGTGGAGAAAAAAGCGAAATTGGGTCATTTTCTCCTGTTCTCTTGTTTTGCTAACTTTTATTCTCATTTTTCTTTTCGTCTTTCATTTCCTTTGATTTCTATTTTTTTTTTTTTTCGTTCTCTCATTTCCTTTCATTATCATTATCGTAGACGTCTTGCATTTGTTCTGATTTCCCATTTTCACTCTCACTTCCCATATCCTTTGAGGTTTCTTGTTGTCCTCGTCTCGCTTCTCCTTTGATTTCTACCTATTTTCTTCTCTTACCTCCAGTTTTTATTCTCGTCTCTCATCTCCTAATATTTCCATTTATTCA